>NC_051225.1:29263257-29580757 GCF_015220715.1 Pygocentrus nattereri | reverse complement strand
CAAATAGTTGGGTCCCCTCAGCAATGGAGAAACATATCAAGCTCTAAGAGAAGTAGGCACGATGAAGAAGGAGTGGAGGAGAGGGGAGGAGTAGGGGTTGGCAGAGGGCAAAGGAGGGGAAGTATGAAGGGGAGGGTGGTGGGAGACAAAGGAAAAACAGCAGAAAACTCATTAGCCCCTTTGTTTGCGCTCCTTACAGCAACATGCCTCATTTCGGCACCAATTCCACAGATTAGCTGCTTGCGTTGAGCAGAATTTTTTTGGCCTCTGCTGTTTGGCCGCGGATTAAAAGTGATTTAAGACAAATCCATTGTACCTCCCCAGAGGGCAAAAATCATCCCTTTTAAAAGAGAGCAGACAGGGAGCTGGCCAGCGGTGAGCACTTCAGACTGGTCGTTAGAGACACTGCTGTTTTGATTCAATATTAATGCAGTTTGGGCTCGCAGTGGGAGAGAGAGTGACTGGTGTACAAAAGCAGCAAAAGCGGGCGCTTTTGTGTGCATGTGTATGTGTGTATGCATGTGCGTGAGGGAGGGAGAAAAGCATAAGGGAGATATTGACCCGCGCTGCTTCAGTGTGTGGATGGGGTGGGGGGTTGTCCGTGGGGACTGAAGGCTGGATCTCCCTCCAGCAGGTTATGCAGTCTGTGACTTCAAACAGAGGCCACTGGAGGGCTATCTGACGCACTGCGAGTGAGGGGATATTTATAACTGCCTTTCGCCCCATCCACTCCAACCCCACTGCAACCACATGCACTCTTGCAGTATGAATATAATGGCTCTGTGTTGTAGCTTCACAGGGGGAGGACATGGTAAGAGTAAGTAGTTACCTATGTAACTATAAGCATGAGGTAAATTGGGATGCAACTAACAGTTATTTCCATTATTCGATTAATCTGTCAGCTTCTACTTGATTAATCAACTATTATGCCTCCTATTGTGCCTATCCATTATGCCTTCATGGTTTCCTGACACTCTGCCACAGGCACAGCACTGCTATCATTCAAGTTTCATCTGTGCAACAAGCAATTTCTTCTTTTATGGTGCAATAATACAAAAGTCGTATCACCTCAACACTTCTTGTAGGGTATTTCAGTCTGTCAGAACGACTATATTTATCATATGTTCATTACAGTGTGTACACGAGTATTTAGTGCATCAATTTGTCTCTCCGTAATGAGCGTCCTCAAAGACTAAGCTGCTTTGTTAATCAATCACTGCAGATCTAAGGTTAGAAAGGTTAGAAAGGATTTGTACAGAAATCCTACAGAAGCCTGTTTCCACCACTTAAGTCAAAAATGTGAGTTAAGTTATAATTGTGAAATGCTAACACATCATGCGGTACTAAGCCATAATGAAACATGAGTTCATAATTAGGAGATAGTTGGTCATAATTATAAGAAACTTTATGACTCATAATGACAATTATAATTCTAACTGGATGACTTAGTTTTGCATAAATGAGTTAGTATCTGCCTTCCGCCCGAAGACTGCTGGGTTAGGCTCCAGCATCCCCCCGCGACCCTGAGGGAGAAGCGGCTTAGAAAATGGATGGATGGATGGAGTTAGTATCTCTCAGCTGTGACTAACTATGAAATTCACACATTGATAGCATTGTTATTGGGAGATATTAAGTCATAACTGTGAGATTGTAGCTCATGAGATTTTATAATTATGAGATTTTAAGGTAAATAGGTGCATTTTTTCAAGTAGTAGAAAAAGGCTTCAGTAAGTTTCATGTATGTTAATACTTATGTATTATTATGTGATACTAAGTCAGAAGAGTTCATAATTATAGATAGTAGGGTGTCATTTGTTATTATGACTTATTAAAAAGCTTTACTTTTTTGCAGGTGTAATGGACTTCCATACATTTTCATATATTTTTTATTTTCTCATGATTATGACTTAATATCTCATAATGACTAGAAAGGTTCTCATAATTGATTTACTAGCTTGTATGACAGTATTTCATTATTATGACATGGACCAGCATAATAATGAATTCGTATCTCGCCATTCTCAGGTACTAAATTCTTTACACTTATGAAATACTTTCTCAGTATAACACAATATTCATCATTATAACATATTAAGTCATAATTAGGAGATTTTATCATGTTTCCCACGCTTTTTTGCTCCGAGTCTTTGTGTGTGTGTGGATGGCTGGAGCCAAACTGTGGGTCCGTGTATCTAATTACAGTGAGTTGGAGTGCATTGATCACGTCACCTCTCGCAGTCAAATCAGTTTACCACAGGCGTCTAACCTCCTGGACCACATCCATCATGTTCATATTCCTCATTGGCTTCACCGCTACACACACACATATACACCACCTACCCACTTAAACATTTACAATCTCTGGAAACGCTGCTGCAGTAATCACTTTTGCATTACATTACTTGTTTTTCCCTGCGCTGCTTTCAAAAGATGTTTACAGCCATGTACAAACATTCAGTGTCATTTTGCTGAAAAATGAAAATACAAATAAAAAATTAAAATGACATTTTACAACATAATCTCTACCTGCTGCATCTGTATTGTACAATTGATTCCTTTCTAGAAAACAAAGCTCATCTCTGAAAGAACAAATTATATAGATTTACAGTTTAATATATAAGTATCTTTGACTTTCACAAAATGCATGTTTTGCCTAAATGTCCACTGATGGAATTTACTCTTTCCACCGCCTAAAGGATTCTATTGTAAGTGAGTTCCAAGTCAGTGGTTTTAATTATTTTGTTTAGTTTTTATGTACTCCAGTGAAACATGTCAAAATTATAGTTTGTGGTAATCAACCATATGCTACAGATGCAGCAGATAGAAATTAAGCTGAGAAATGCTGTTTATAAATGACAGCTGCTGCACATGCAAGATGCCGGCCGATTTTAATCTTTCCTAAGCTCCAACACACCTGACTCAACACATCAGATCAATGAGGCCTTCATGTGGTTAAAAAAATATATGTATATAAATGTATGTAAAAACACCCCTTTTGAAAATGTTCTGAGTAAAAATAGGTTAACAGCCTCTACAGAGAACACACTTAAATATGGCACGTTTTCCACATATTTAAGAGCACAGTTTCTATTCATTTGCTGAATTTAACATTTTGGAAAAAAATGCGACATAACTAAACTTTTGCACAGGCAACATGAACATGTCTTTTATATTTTCAAATTTTTCAAATTACATCAAAAACTGAAAAACAATATAAATGGAGATGTGCGGTTTTGTTTCCGACAGCAGTGATATATATATTTATTTATTTATTTAATGTAAAGTTACTTTTTTCTCTTTCAATAAATGTACTTTATTAATACAATAAAACATAATTATTTAATATATTTAGTAATTAATTATGCATGAAGCATAAGTATTTAATATTCTCTGTTTAATAATGGATGTGTCTATTCAAGGTCACCTGACACAAAGTGTTTAAAACCCAGCCCTGATACATTAGTACCAACATAACCGCTACCAAGTTGGTCTCACTGCTGTGCTGAGAATGGGAATTGCACAGGTTGGCTACAGTTGGTCACTATATACCAACAAATGCTAATGTGGCCAGTTAGTGTAGATACAAGTGAGGAAACTGGCTCCTCAGTATATATATGCAAGTAATTCACGTATAATGTAAATATATATGATATAATAATGTACTTCTGTGTACTGTATATCTACACTGTGCAGGTATCAGGATAAGGAAGCACTGCTATAGGACCCGTCTGCGCTGTTATAACGTACTCTCGCCGGCAGGTGTCGCTGCTGCTATTCCCTGGTGTGAGCGAGTGGATTTAGTAATCAATAGTGATCGAGCAGTGGGGAAGGGAGGCCTGATTACTGAGGCAAGCGCGCCAGAGAAAGTAAAAGAGAGAAAAATCGATGAGTACAGACTTCAGAGATGCACACCGAGCTGTACAGGCCAAGAACCTAAACACGAAGAGAAGAAATATTTTTATGAGAGAGTCAGTAAAAAACAAATAGCCTAATATCATATGGGATAAATTCCAGATGAAAACAAAGGAACCTCCACAAATAATGGATTCATGTGCTGAGATGGAATATGAGCTAATAAATTTGACATTTCTTCTAATATTTAGATTCATTCAAGAAAATAATAGTTGATCACTGCGGCTGAAAACTGACAGAAATTAGCTGGTGTTAAATTCATAGTATCTTAACAATGTATGCTTCATATATTTTCATTTAAAGGGGAATTTCACATAATTCTACATAAGTAAATGGTGGAAATGTAAACAAAAATGGTGTGAAATGCTCTGTTCTAGAGAATCTTACCGAGTCACAATTGTTCACAGCGGTGGTCATGGGAACCAGACGTCTGAAGAGTTTAATGCTTCTGACAGCTCCCTCACATTGTTATTACTTGAAGTGGTTAGATATATGCTGCCTCATTTCTTTACAATAGTTTTCTGATTTTTTTTTTTGGTTTGTTTTGTGCTTAAAATGTATTTTGAGCCATTTATTTTATTCCATTCATGGTGGAGGGGTACATGCAGGACATTATAAGGCAAAATAGTCCCCAAAGAAAACTTGTTTTTTGAGATTTGTGCCTATTTTACCATCATCAACATCACATATTAGAAATCAGAAGACCTGTAGGCTCACTGCTACAATGAACCACTTTACATCAAACCACTCTGAAGCACACTGTTGACTATTAATTACTATATTATTCAGAAAACTTGAAAAAATTGTGGAATTTGTCTTTAAGGTTATTAATCTACTGTTGTGTGTGTGTGTGTGTGTGTGTGTATATATATATATATATATATATATATATATATATATATATATATATATATATATATATATATATATATATATATATATATATTCTATGGCCCTCATAGCCTTTTGTATTTATATCACATTCATATCGTAATAAACAGAGGATAAGATGAGATAAAAAGTTCATGTTTATGCCACAGGTTTTTATGCAGTGAATTCCATCATTTTAAAGAAAATATAATCAGATTTCAGTCATGAGATGAAAACAGTCATCCTGAGTGGTCTGAGGTGAAATGGTTTTTTATAGAAAAATGTATTGAATCAGATTTCTTATAATATTGGTGATAGGAAGAAGGAGTCCCAATATCTACAACAAAAATATCAACTCAACCAGTAAACCTGCACGTCTTCTAGGTTTAAACATATTTCCTGCTGATGGTGGTAAAACAGTGTTCAATCTGAAAAATAAGGGGACCTAAAATGATTTGGGACTACTTTGCCTTATAGCACCCTGCGTTTTAGGCCTAAATAATCTCAAAACTGTCATAAAACATCTCAGTCATAACACCTCATACTCATAACTATTTTATGTAAACCTGTCTGGTTCCTATCATCACTACAGTGAACCATTCTGGCTCGACAGGTTTCAAACCACTATGAATCACCTACTTTATATCTAAGCCATTTATTTATGCAGATAATTTGAATTTAAAAATCAGCTGAATTCCCCTTTAATATTTGTTTTTAAGTCATTCTTTTGATTAATGTAGCTCTATTACAAATAGAGTGTGAGATAATAATAAAACAGATGTTAAAAGATCATAGTAAACATATATAGCCATACAAATAAAGCCTCATGTTATAATAAACCAAAGGCCTGTGTGTTATAAAAGGTGCACTTTCCATGTAATTAAGCTGTGACTTCATATCATAGTCAAATGTTACAAACCCTGCAAGCCTTACTATGAGAGAGACACAAAATAAGAATGCATACATTTTTCTTTCTCTGTACACCAGATCTAGCTGTAGATATTGTGGCACCCACTCTATCCCTGGAACACATATAATGATTGGCAAAAGTTTGGGTGCCTCTGGCTCAAATGACATGTTTTGTTGATTTTTTTTCTAAGTGAAAACACACTTCTGCACGCTTTAATGCACAATTACTGTTTATTTGCTGAATTTAACATAATGGGGAAAAAATTAAACAGAAAATGTGGCCTGTGCAAAAGTTATGGCATACTTTATATGCTAAACCCAGCAAATACACAGAACCTGTGCACTCAAATTTTTTCAAAAAAAAAAAAATGCCACATTTAAGTGCATTCCTTGTAGAGGATGTGTTAAATTACTTTCACTTAGAAAATCAGCAAAACATGTCATTTGACCCAGGGTGTTCAGGCTTTTGCATAGTGGATGAAACTAGGAATGTCTATTCTTTTGGCTCTCTTGGCCCCAATTTTCTAGCTATAAGATACTGACTATAAGGCTACAGCTATTTCCTAAAGGCTATGAGAGTCAATACAGAAAACCGAGGTTTGTGACTATACTGAATGCCATTCTATACTCTCTGACACTAATTACTCCACTTATTACATTTTAATATAATTAGGAGAGAATATTATGTACCTAATACACTCGCAATTGGGAGGATTACTTTCTATTGGCTCTACTGGCTTTATGTTGATTTAATTTGACACTCCACGTTGTTGTTTTAAAATCAATGCAATGATTTATTGTTAAATTGATTTTCCTTTGTGAATTTGGGTACACAGAATTGATAAATTAGGTTTTGTTTGATATAGTCAGATACATTAGATTCATTTCTAAACAGAGAATATCCTAGTTTTGTTTTTAAAGGAAGAATTAATCATGTTAATAGGTGGTATTAGTCAATAACACTATTTATCAAAGCCACTCGTTAACCTTTGTCTTAGTTTTCACACCAAGAACATTCTGTCCGGCCAATGTGTTACATCGACTCCTTCATCATCTTAAAAATATATGTTTCACATGTCTTCATTTAATCTACTGCTGTATGATAACTTCAATCTGTCTACACTCTGTCATTGTAATTAAAGCTCTCTAACAAGTCACCCAGTGTTTTACGCCCACGTCGCATTTCTTATTGTGTAGTTACATTCTATTCACTTGGAACTGGTCAAGTTATTGGAGACACATTAGGAAAAATCCATATTTATGTTACATGTACGTTTTTTCACAGATTTGGTTAAAAGAGAATTCCACTAATTTGGCAAATTACACATAGATAATGTCAAAAAAGGTTGTCTGCTCAGATTTCATTATAATGGTGGTCATAGGAAGCAGGGGTTACAATAGCTTAAACACCAAAGTGTTACATAGGCTGCTTTGTCATCTTACAGTTCAGCTAAAATTTAGGCTACTTTTGCACATTAATACAAATAACAGTGTCAGAAACCCCATAAGCAAGTCTATTTGAGATTTGCCCATGTGGTTTCTGACACTGTCTGACACTGTTATTTGGAGCAAGAGTGTTACTCTTTGGCCATGCAGTTTGCATGATGCTAATTGATGAGGTATAAATATATTAATTCTAGTCATTTCAATTCCTCTAGTTTGCCTTTGTGCTGAGAAATTAGGTATTAAATGCATTCCAAATGCTTCTTTAACCTACATGACAAGCATCCTTTACTGCAACGCCTTGGGAACTATGAATGTGACACAAAAGGTCATTGGCCATGACTGAACAGCTCTATAGGGATTGTTCCCACAACAAAGCCCATATGTGATATTAGGCATAACCTGTTTTCCCCAGTTTATTTGAGTAGGAGGTATAAAAGCATTCATACTTACAGATTTCATAGCAGCTAATTGTACTTACCAAGCTTTTATTAATATCTCTTGCTACATCATTATGCACCACTAATAATGTCATATCTGTGTCTTCTTATGCACTGATTGTGTAATGTTGTACCACACTTTCAGCCTTTTTTTAACTTTGCTGGCCTAATTAAATTAATGCGTTTGTTATATTTCGTACTAATTGTTCTGAGTATTCAGTGGATCATAGTTTTAGTGACAGTAGTGATTTCCAAGGTTGTCTTGGGATTCTGAAGAATACTCCTTGTTTAGGTTGTAGTGTTTACACAAGATTGTATCTATATCTATATCTGTATCACTGATGCGCAAAAATACTGATTGCGCTTGATATAGCAGGAGGCAATAAGCATGTCCTGCAAGCTAAAGTAGCTTTGATGACAAACGTTTAGGACTCGTGGTCATGAGTGTAGTCTAATTTGTCTAATAGAAGTCTAATCAGCCCCTTGAGAAAGCAGACATAGTAAGGGTTCAGTGGCCGTGATGAAACCCGGACTAAATCTGAAATAACATTATGAGCTATGCAGTGGCAAACCAGGACTACAAGAGCCAGGATTTCACTCTAGGCCATAAATGTCAAATCGCAGTACACACACAATAAAGAAAAACATCTCTATGATGAAGCTAATATCTGATAATAATCTAACAGCTATTTACATGAACACATTATGGCATATTTAGATTCAACACAAATATTTGAAGCTTGTAAAAGCCATTCCAAGTTTATTCTGAAGACATTAAAGCTGCACTATGTAATATTTTTTGTTAATGAAGGAATGCTACTGAGTGTGGAGAAGAAAAAAACACTAAAATGTGCTCTATAAAGGCTGAAATAATCTTATAAAAGTCAGAGGAACTGCAACGGATTTGGTGGGAGTTTTTGGGGCCACGTCAAAAGTCTTTACATACTAACATCACATGAACAGACTCAAAAAGAAGACTCAATATTTCGGCCTCAAATGCAAAATTAACATTATACTGATGAAGACATAATAGCAATAATAGATAATACACTTACAGCCTTGGAAGACACATCCCTTACAACTGAGTTGCATTTGAATACTCTTTCAACGCACTCTCAAAAATCTGATTCATCTGCTTGTGGGGGTCTGAAGCTCAACCAACATAACAAGATGTTCATCCACACATTGTGTGCAATTACCACCAGAGGGGTCTCTAAATCCCCAAAACCTACATAGTGTTGCTTTAACATATATAACAAGGTACATAGCAATGTACAGTGATGCCTTCAGTTAAGAGTCCTAGCATAGCAGAATGGCTAGCATTCCTATATGTCACTGAGGCTATGGCCCATATTCACAGTTTGTTTCCAACCAAAAATCAGTGTTATAACACTTCTTACAGAGTTTAAATACGACAAACATGAGGCTTATTTAAATCAAAATGATGTGATAAAATAACAGGAAAAGTGGAGCTTATCACATTCACCCACTGACAGCAGGATCACCTAGTGCCATGCGTTTTGTCCAGTAAGAAAGACTAACTGGGTGGCAAAGGAAGAGTGCACTGCTTTGTGAATCATAGACAACTCAATCTGGCCTTTCTCAAACTCAGAGTGCAAGTATCACATATTACGGATTTCAAAGTGGATTGCTAAAAGAAAGACGCTGCTGCAGACCTTATTCATCAGATGTGGAGGATGCCTGCCATGCAACCCCACACCAATGCTTTAAATCATAATGTAATGGGTGACAACATCCCATCCTCTAGTATAGTGTTCTTGTAGTCCTGGTACCACCAAAAAGAGTAGGTCTGTGTATTTATTTGTGTTGAATGCCATCTGTTCTTTTCTGTATTCAGCGTTTGTGTTAAAGTTTACTCTTTTCATTCAAATGTACTACTGTGTTGAGAACAACTAGAATTTCTCACTGGCTACTGTGATCATTGTGCTTACATATGACTATGGCAACATGTGGTTTTACAGACCACATGCTGAAAAAGATGAGGGCTATATCTAGAAGGATGATATGGTGTTCTTCACAAATCTTCATAAGAGATTCAAGTTTGAGGATTGAGGAACCACAGGACTCATAACACAGGTCAGATGATATCGGTGGGTTATCTCTGATTTTTGCAGCTGCCATACTATTTATTCAGACTAGGACATCAGGCGTGAAAGATCTGGGTTCATGTATATGCCAATTTGACTACCAGTGAAATTCAACATGCAACAGACTACACATCCCTTTACTCCCAATACGCGCAGTTTTGTGCAAAAGTCAGAGAGACCACCCTTTGTTTATTTCATTTCCAGTCAAAACAACCACATACAAGTTATGCATTTTTCAGAAGATATTTCTGAGGAGATTAGATATAAGATAATCTACTTGCACAAAGCTCACAGCTCAATGATAAAAAGATACAGAAAGACCAACTGTGTAAGACCTGGTTGACCAACAAAACCGCCACCATCAGTTAAGCAGTACTGCAAGCATTTATCTTTGAGAGAGAGGAGAAAATCAAGCTCTGCTCTTGCTTCAGATCTGAAAAAATCTGCCCATTCTTCCACTGTGAGAAGACAACTCAACGCTATGGGTCTGAAAGGATGTGTAGCTGTCAAGAACCCTTACTGAGAAAAGGGCACATGGACAAAAACCCTAGCCCAACTACATTTTGACAGAGCCTTGGTTTTTTACAGCTTTCTGCTGTAACAGCCAACATTTTCTTCAACTGTTTATCTCACAATCTGTTAATGACTCAACAGACTAATTTTTATCTTTTCTCTTGTTTTGATTTATTGGACAGTGGCCACTGTTATCAGAGGAGTTCTAATCATCCAAAGGTCAATCCTTTGACAGAGCTAGCTTACTTTTGTAGAGTCAGCTGAAAAAAAAACAAGAGGCAAGGAAAAAGCAAAGGTATTGGCCAGTCCTGAAAGCTTTACATAAGCAGCTCAGTACACCATAAACTGAATCTCTAGGCCTACTTCCCAGTTGATTATACTGTACTGTTAATAAATTGTCATATCATTGTAACATCACGCCTGGTTATCACTGAGAATCAATATGTCAACAGCAAATGGCAATAAAATCTTAATGTAAATTAAGGGTATTTTAGCCTTACACTGTCCACACACAGTACAGGGAAAACCATATTTGTGATTTTGGAATCCCATCCTGGTCATGACTGCAGTTTTTTGCTGTATTTTAAGCCAGTGAGTGTTATAAACTAGCCAAATCGTGCTACAGTATCACAGTATTACAACTACATATGCTCTGTAAAAAGATGGGTCTTCAACAGTTTGTTTGTAAAGCTTATGGTCCTAAATAGAGCCATGAGGTCTATATAGAACCATTACAGAAGAGTTCTATATTGCACCAAAAAGTGTTTTTCTGTTGTTATGATGTCAAGTTTATAACAACAGAAGAACCAATGTTTGTGCTATATACACTCTAATGGGTTTTTCAGGAGTTCTTGAATAAAGAAAATGGTTGTATATAGAACCATGAACACTCAATGAACCCTTTGCATGATTAAAGGATACTTTGCATCATGATGGAAAATGTGCTGTATATGGTTCTAGACAGAACCTTTTTGAAAATGATTCTATATAACACCAAAAGGGGTTCTGCTATTGTTGCAACACAAGCTTGTAACAATAGAAGAACCCTTTTGGTGTAATACAGACCCATTTTTAAAAGGTTCCATATAGAACCATCTACAGCCTTCTCTCCATCAATCTGAAGAGCCCTTTCACAATGCAAACTACCCTTTAATCATGTGAGGGGTTTCTTGAGTGTTTATGGTTCTATGTAGAAGCATTCTCTTTACTAAAGAACCCATGACGAGCCATCTTTTTAAAGAGTGGATGGAACACTGTCATTAGATTTGACTCATTTATAAGGCTCAGTGGTTTATAGGACAACATACAAACTGCAGTGATGACCAGGTTGAGGTTTCAGAATGACTCACTTAACTGTAATATCCTCTAAATAAGCTAAATAAGTTCATGCCAAAAAGATGTTCATACACCGTCAGCTCAAGCTCCATATACCTGAACCAAAGACATCACCGCCAGCTCTTTCATGCTCTCTGTCTTTATGCCTCGCAAGCACAAGCACACAGACTGAGCTACAGCCTGACTAAACAGCCTCGCTCGATTTAAGATGAGTCAGAACCTGCACATGCAGGTTGGTGGCTTTGCCTTTATTGACCATACAAGATTTACAAAGAGAGCCATTCAGCCAGACTTAAAGGAGAATTCTAGCACTTTTTTCAAAATTTCTGCATAATTCAGTTGTTGATATGTAAACAGTCATTCAGGGTGGTTTGATGTGAAATGGTTCATTGCACAGAAACGTACTGACTTACTGATTTATTTACAGTGGTGGTGATAGGAACCAGGGGTCACAATGTCTACAACACAGATATAGTCATTTTATTTACTATCCAAAATGACCAGAGAACCTACACGTATCTTCTGAGCAATGCAGTTTGAGTAATGTTTAGCTGATAATGATAAATTGGGATTATTTTGTCTTACAAAACCCTGCAAGTACTTCTCTGTTACCTTCTGTTACTTGATTGAAGGTGCTGTAGACAAAAAGCTTGTAAAGAAGTGTCTCAGACAGTGTGTTCATAACCTTTTCATGTAATAGCTTTCTGTGATAGGCAGGGGTGCAAATTTGGTCTGACAAAAAAAAAGTGACTACAAAACATTTATCATACTGATGTCCCATGCTTTATGTCGGTCACAACAAAACACAACAACAAATAATACTATTAACATTGAATAATACTAATATTGAACATCCAGGGTAGAGATCCAGTTTTGTTGCCTATTATTATTGAATTTTTTTCACTGTGTCACTAAAATCCTTAGTCTGATCTGCATGCTCTTATGAATATTTCAGCAAAATACTCCCAGTACTGATAAATATGATAACGAAGAAGAAAAAGGAAAGACTATTATTACCTGTTTGTACACAGAGGTGTTGAGAACGATTCCAGGGCATTTTAGTGCTTTCTTTCTGTTTGTAATTATTGTACATAAGGCAATGAAACTGCAATCTGTTTGGGATTTATTTATAGTTTAAACTGTGTTTGACAGCCGTGGTTGGGACGTAACAGAATACAAGTATTGGGGATACGCATTCCGAACATAGGAATTAAGCATCAGTATTCAGTCCAAGTTACATTTAGTAAAGGCAATATTTAGAAAAGTTACTTATTTCATGTTTAGGGAATACTTTCAGAATACTTACTCACTAAATAAAAAAAAAACTATATCATCTTTAAAGAAACACTGTCACCACTGTGCGTGTTTATTAACTGTTTTAGAATCAGTGCAGGGTATGTAGCCAGCATGCTTGTTAGACAAACTTAAAGAGGATTAACAGCTTCTTTACAAAAACTGAGGTTCATACTAAAGCCTGAGTAGACTGATAAACCAACATGATGATCAGTTATTCATCTCAGTGTTACTGAGCTCTTACAACAATGATGACTAATACTCTCCTCAGTAGTGGGGATATTTGCGAGTGGTATGTTAAGCATTTGTGTTGTACTGGACCCCTGGTCAGGGGATTATGGCAACAGTAGTGGACTGAAGCAAGTGATGAGAGAGAAAAAAAGTTAGGAATTTTCAGAAATTCATTTTAATGAAAAGTGAATTTTACCAGTAACAGCGAGGAATGGCGGGAATAAAAAAATCCAATTAGCCTTTCCAAGATGTATTGTAAATGTAATCTAGATGTGTCTGAATTTGTTAATATGTATGTACTGTAACTGTATACATTATTGAGTAAATTTAGGATGACGTGCATTCATTATCCAGCCATCAGTACTTCTTAAAGGTTTTCGGCTCAACCCTGTTGACAGCGATATAAAACTGATTTCGGACCGCTTTTCTTCAACTTAGCTATGCACTTTTTTGACAAAGCCCCGGGAATGATCAAAACAGGGAAAATACCACCACTGATTTTGCACCAGTGCTTCTAGGCATTCAATGCTTTAGACTTCTGGTTCCCATCACCACCACAGTAAAGAGTTCAGCCTGTAAGTTTCTCCAAACAGAGGAACTTCACATCAGGCCACTCTGAATGGCTTTGCTTACATGTCAATAATTAAGCTCTTAGAATTTTTGAAATAAATGTAAGCATGTTTGAAGCTGTGTGGGGCGGGGGTTGGGGGGGGGGGTGTCTCAGAATTCAGCTCGGGTAAAACTATTAAACCTCCCCACGTGATGACGCAGTGCAGTTTAACTCTTTGATGCGCGCCTTCTGGTCCGCTGCTCGCTTTATGATTTGATTTAAAGGTCACCCTCTCCGGCATCGATCCGTTTTGGCGGACGAACGGCGCATGGCGCGCGGGGATTGATCAGGAATCAGAGCTAGAATAGGCCGTGTTTTTTAGCCATTGTACAAGCAACATTGCTGGACCTTTGGGTTGCATTTACCATTACGCGATCCCCTGTGGATTCAAATAGGCGAAAGAGTGCAGATGTATGCCCGTGAGCCAGCCTTCGGCCATGCACACGAATGAATTTAGGCCTTATGTATGGCGCTTTTGTTCTCTCTCTCTCTCTCTCTCTCTCTCTGTTAAATTATAACATATAAAGCTCACACAGTCAACGTGTGGTGCAGCATTGGGGAAGAAGGGGGTGCTCGCCTCTTCGGGTCAGCTTTGGTTACTGAAAGGGGAGAAGAGGAATGGAAATCAATACAAATTCAGTGCTGGTTAAATATAGCCCACCCTAACAATGTAGGCATGGTGTATGGTGGGAGTATGTTTATGTGGCCTACACACACAGTCCCCTGGTGGTGCTGAATACAGCCATGCAGGGGGGCTTTCTCTAAACCACCAGCTGATTTTACTGAAGAAATCATCCCCTTTAGAAATAATGCGACACACCAACACCCCAAGATCCACTGTCAACACACATCTGTCGTTTCACACATCTGGCTGTAGTAATATTCACCGTAGAGGTCTTTAAATGTACATTGTTGAAAATCTATCGGGGTTTATTGAAATGAGTAAATCATCACTAAGCCCATTCGGGAGAGTCCTCATTTTTTTATCCCTTCTCTATTTCTGTCGGCGTAACGGCAAATGGTGACGTAGTACCTCGAAATAATGACGATTCGCAAATTCCTGTCTTATTATGTCAGAATGATGACTTATTATCTCGCAACAATTACTTATTTTATTGAAATTTAAGGTCATCGTTTTTGACATAGTAATTCGTTATTTCGAAATGCTAAGTAATGCTTTGTATTTTTAAATATGATGCCATCATTTCGACATAGCAAGTCATTATCTGGAAACAGCAAGTCATTATTTCGACATAGTATGTCATTATTTTGACAAAGTCATTTTTCTAAATAGTAATTAATTTAAAAATCATTTCATTTCGACATAGCAAGTAATTATTTTGGCATCGTAAGGCTTTATTTCGAAATGTTAAGTCATTATTTTGACATAGTAAGTCTTTTCTAATAAATTCCATTATTATGTGATGTCATTTCGACATGGCATTTTAAATTAGCTAGTCATTATAATGAGACAGTAAGTTATTATTACTACATGATGTCAACATTTCAACATAGTAAGTTTTTATTTCAATATTTAAATTCAATAATTCATTATGCCGAGATATCACGTTTAAAACTTGTCATGCTGTTGAGAAAAGGCGATCATTTCTTCTCTAGCTGATTGAAGGGGCTTCCATATTTCACCAGCCAAAACATACATCCTATATGACATATTATTATATATTAAATATTAAACATTAGCACATCCGCGAATCTGGGCTGACTTCTCAGAGAGAAACAGCCCGGAGCTTTTTAAAGCGCACAGTGAAAAGAAAGAGCTGCGGTTTATGCCAAACCAGTTCATATTCATATTCCCCCACTTTTACAAAGAGTAGCGGTCCCTGCATGACTGTAGCGCGCGCTCCTCATCAGGGCCGGCGCGTCCATATCTGCAGCCTGGCCATCCATCTCTCACTGTCTATCAATTATTGAGGCGGGTATCGATCAGCGCTGCTGCTCCTGCCTAAACCTGTCTCCTAAATCAGCCTGAGCCCGCCAGGTCGGGGCTCCGGAGGAGAACTTTCGGCAGATGGTGATGGTGATGGTGATGATGATGATGGTGATGGTGATGGTGATGATGGTGATGATGATGATTCTGTCCAGCTTTTTAGACTGTGTAGAAATTTCTCCGCTCTACTTTAGTTCGTTTGTATTCGCTCAGTTTGATCGTCCTTGTTTAGGCTCCGCACTCTGCATAATTCTCATAGGGCAAATTTAAAACCACACCTCCATTTTTCGCCACAGATATTTGATTACATGAGGGAACGCAGAAGGCACACAATACAATCAATGATTTTCCCCTTAATCTAAAAAGTCCATATCCAGAGCTAGACCCCCCCTCCCCCCCTCCAGCGGGAGAGAGTGCTGAACTGGAATAATTGATAGATGCACTGGCTATCTCTATCGATCGCTCTATTGACCCGACCAAATACATTGAGATGGAGTGTGAAATTCTGCTGATCCGAATTGTTTTTCATACTTAATGCAATCTTTAAATGTCTCTCCCATCTGCGCCCCTTCCTGCTTTAGCGGTCTGCTTTGCGTCAGTCTCGTTTCTCTTTTAAACCGCGTCAGTGTTTCCCCATACCGCCTGTTAACTGGTCTACACGCGATCCTTTCTGATTGCGTCACAATTAAGCAGTTTAGCGCGACTTTTAGCTCGCGGTACGATTTTTTTCTAAAGTGTGATACAATACATTTAAGGGGAACTCCACCGAATTTTCAAAGTTCTTAAGATTGTCAGCGTGATCTGATGTGATGTGATGTCCGCAGAGAAACCTGTCGACCCAAAGTGGCGATGATGTCAATGCAAATATTGCCATTTTGTTGACAACTAACAACTAACAACAGCTTCGCGCCTGGCATAGGCCTATACCTCTCCACTAGGAATGGGTTTAAACATATAAGCTAAAACCTTCTCTTAAAACTACTCCCATCACCACTACTGTGGACCGATTTCAACGGAGCATTTCACACCAGACCACTCTGAAAGATTTTAGTTTATTTGTGAAGAAAAAAGTGGAGGAATTTCCCCTTACAAATGTATTATTAGGGGTCCAAGCACAAAAGTGCCTATTATTATTATTATTATTATTATTATTATTATTATTAAACCTAGCTCTCGTGCTTTTCGTGGAACAATTGTACCTGGTCTCCCACTCGCTTCTATTTTTGCATTAACCAGGCAAAACCACGACATTGATTTTTGTGACTGTGATGAATTTGCAATAGTAATTTAAATGTATTGATTGACGTGGCCGAGCGAGTAGCAGGCCTCAGTCTGAAACACACACACACACACACACACACTCACACGAATAACCAAATACAGACTGTATAGAACAACTACAGCTGAATGCAAATACGCGGATTTTATAAGCACATTATTTACCAATGGAACTCTTCCTATTGCCAATTATAACCGAGCAGTAAAAACACTAATAATATTCCTGATGTTCCCTTCATGGAGCTCTGACTTAAAGCAGCCTCTGTGACTCTAAGAAGGCAGGAGTCTTACAGCCTTATCTTCAGAGGCTGAACCTCCTCTAGCAAAGCCTCCTGATTTTAATGAAGTGTTACAAAATCTAGACGGACAATTAGCTTTAACAGCAATGGCACTTAAGGGGACCATTTAATAGTGCTTAATAGTGCTTAAATCTTTATTTACCAGAACGCCCTTAAATGTGCAAAAGGAACAATTTACATTTCATTAAGCGAGGCATTGAGTGGAGCTAAAATATGCCTCTGTACGCCGCTTAACTGAGGCTTACACTGAAATACGACACCACACGCTCGTCTCCGTGCCAGCTCGTATCAGAGAGACCCCGAGCGGGTGAGACAGTCTCCACTCTTCACCTACAGCTCGTACGTAAATATATCAGAGGCATTGAAATGGCCAGAATGTGGCCAATAGCTCCGCGCTTTTATTGCATTGATTCTCTTTTAGCGAGGATTTCGATGGCCATCAGGATAAGGAGGCTATGTTGGGGACCAAATTGGTGGACTAACTAAACAGCGAGCCGTCAAAAGCAGTGGACTGTAGCCTTAGATAATGATTATAAAACAGGCTATGATTAAAACATATGGTATGCATGCTTTGAAACATGGAGGCTATGGAGTTTGGACACACCCACAGAAATATAACGCTCCAACGAGCGATTACACAATTATACTAGAACTATATCATCAATCAGAGAAGAGCAGCACTGACAGTCATTCTGGAGCTAAAGTTTTAATATATATATATATATATATATATATATATATATATATATATATATATATATAATGAGATAAAATGTGCAAAGCAATGGATTTATTGTAGGCAGTGTTCGCTATGCTGACATCCAGGACGAGCTACAGAAATCCAAATACTGATTTCTGTTGATCTCTTATTTAATTCCCTTTTTGTAGCCTAGAATATTAAAATCCCTTCCGAAAGAAAAATGCATATTACAGATGTTTCAGTTGTGCCACCAACACTAATGTCCACACCTCAGCTTCTATCCTTCTACCCTTTTATTTTTCTTCCACATTTTTCGCAAAATCCCAATGATCCAAAATCTGCTCCGTCTGTTTTGGGGGTGGGCTAAAAAAGAATAAAGCATGGGATGATTCGGAAATAAAGAGGAGTACTGGGCCATTTAACCCTGTGGGAAACGCGGTGACGTCACATGTAAACAAACTAGACGCGGCACGTCATGTCAGTGACCTGAGAGCAGCTAACTCATTTACAAACCACCTAAAGTCAACAAAAGCATGACGGGACTCTACACACTTCTCTGGCAAAACTGGCCCGTATTGAACGCAATAAACGCACTACTTGAATGAAAGTAACTTCGATTATTTTTCGTTGGGGGTTAATTTCGTCCCTACATGTGGAGCTGCACTCTGACATTAGGGGACATTCCAGTGCCCCTGTATTTCATCTACATCCAGACGTCCTAAAGACTACTGAGTCCCCACATGGTGGTCTAGAGTGCTTATAATGGGCCTCCAGTTAATACGGGACATGTCTATAGAAAGTCAATTGCAAAGCCAACCTTTTATTAAAATGATTCTACAGTTTATCCAGTCTATTCACAACCTATTTGCGGTCTATTGCTTGTTCAGAAATACTTGTAAGCTTCACCTGAAACTGTACACTGTTAGAAATAAAGATGTTGTGTAGATACATTTTTCGTTTATCAAGCTACAAACAATGTAAATGTTCCCTCAAAGGGAAAACAGTGGTTTTAAGGTCCAATTTTGATCCTTAGTTTTTTTCAGGTGAAAAGTATGTATTTGTATCTTTTCATAAACTAAAGCTTTAAAACAGAACAATGCAATAAAGGCCTGGAGACCAGACGTGTGGAGTCAATACAACCTAGAAAATATAAATTCACTGCATTATGGTACAATTATGTTCCCTGACTTAAGGTACTGAGGTGTCTCCGTGACTGTACCACCCCAGGGACTAGAGGGACACTGCCCCAGTGACAGTTTATCTTTTTTACTGAGGGTGTAATGAGTTTCTTGAAGTACTTCTATCGAGACCTAGAATACCTGAATGCACCCAATCTGGGGGGCTTGTGTGTGGTTATAATAGGCCTCCTTTACATGGAAGCTCTTGTATTTGTGTAGATTAAACAGACTTTGACTGTCTGGAGTCTGATATTGAGTTCACTTAGAAAGTTTAGCACTAGAAAGTTTCACAGTGTCTGTTTCTAGGATGGATTCAGATGTTTAGAGGGAGGCTTATGAGTCATTGTGGAAGATAATAAGAAACATCTTAAAAGACAAAAAACATTCCTCTATACTTTTCTCACAAACTGTTCTTTGAATTTAATGAGCGGTGTTTGTAATGTAATGTAATGAGTATGATTTACTGTATTTTGCTCGATAATAAACATTGCACTAATAAGTATCAGCTGAATCATATGGAAGACTTTCTTTAGGTGTCCCCTATTACCTGATGGTCCAGGATAGCTGACCCCACGCCTACTACACACAGAGCCGGAACTCAATCTGAGACACCCACTGGGTGACCCTTTTTTCGGAGCATCTGCTTTTACGCACCTGCGAGCCTGAGGGCGGACATGCGCTGGAACTCGGGCTCCTGCAGCCACTTCCACATCCTCCTGAACGTCTCCCTGCCGGACTTGAGTTTACTCCACGGCTTGGGGTTCCGCAGCAGGTCGGAGAGGGTCCCCTGCGAGCGGGACAGGATCCTCTGCGCGAAGATGGCCTGCGGGATGCTGTACCTCTTCAGCTCGGCCGTTATCCGCTGCGCCACCTCCTTGGTGTCGATCTCCTCCGCTTGACCTCCGCTCCCTCCTCCGCCTCCAGGCGCGTGCCTGTCGTTGCCGTGGGAGTGCGAGTGGTGGCCGTGATGCGGGTGGTGGTGGTGGTGGTGGTGGTGACCGTGATGGTGATGGTGGACGCCGTTGAGCGCGGACGCGAGCCCGGGCCCGTGTGCCCCCAGGCCGCCGCGCGCCATGTGCTCGTCTCCGCGGCCCAGCATGGCTGCGTGCGCCTCGAAGCTCCCAGAAGAGAGCAGCTTGTCTCCGTACGCGGCCAGCGGCTGCTGCGTCGCGCCGTGCAGGGCCCCGAGGCTGCTGGGCAGCGGCGAAAGCGACGGCCCCACGGTGGTCACGTCCTTGGTGTAGTGGCCGTACAGGTCGCCCACGCTGGCCAGCGCGCGATCGTCACGCATGAGCGTGAAGCTGCCGCTCACGTTGCCGGCCGAGAAGCGCTGGTGCGCGTGCGGGTGGTGCGGCTGGTGGTGCTGGTGCTGGTGGTGCGGGTGGTGGGGGAACTTCTCCGACACTGTAGAAATGGGGGGCAGGTGCTGCAGCGGCGTGAGGGTCGTGTACGTGCCGCTCAGGCTCATGCTCGAGTCGCACGGCACGCTCATGGCCGCGTGCAACGAAGGCTCCGCGCGGTACTCCCCCGCGCCGTCCAGCAGCGACGCCATGCCGGACACCATGGCCGAGCGCCCGTGCGATAAGCTCCGGTGCGAAGGCGGCGCTCGCGCGTGAGGGGAGCTCATCAGGTCGCCCGGTGGATGCGCGTGCGAAACGGCGTGCAAGTTCCCAATGTTCTCCATGGTGAGCTCCATGATGGGAATGGAAAGACACCCCTAATATTTCTTCTACCTCTCTCTCTCTCTCTCTCTCTCTCTCTCTCTCTCTCTCTCTCTCTCCTTTCACTCGCTTCCTTTCCAATAAATTTTCAACGATCTCAAAGCCGCGCCATCGATCCCAAACCTCTCCACTCCGCGCGGTCCAGCATCTTTTTTTTATTGTTAGCAGGTCTGGCCAGGGGCTCGCGCGCGCTAGAGCGGCTCTCCGGTCCCGCCGCCGCCGCCGCTCGCGCTCCGTGAAACGCTCAGTCTAAACGCGATACTGCTGCTCGCTGCGGGCTGCGCGGCGAAAATGGGGCCCGGTCTGGATCGCGCGCGATATGAAGACGCGAGCGCGTGCGTGCGTGTGTGTATGTGTATGTGTGTGAAGCTGCACGGAAGCGCGAGCGAGCGCCGTTGTTAGCGACGTTTTGCTCAGACTGGGGGAGCCTGTGACGTCACCATCGCCGTCTGCCCGTGCTGACAGGAGCTTTAGCGATGATTGTTATATTAGAGGAGGAAATGCTCACATTCAGTCAGACACACTCACGAACAATTTGGACGGATTTGGATTTTTCTCTGATTTTTCTCAATAGAACAGAAACAAAGATTTTACCTGTTATTATTATTATTATTATTATTGTTGTTGTTGTTGTTGTTATTATTTTTATTATTATTATTGGAGTGGATTATAGTGTGACACTGAGGTTTGTATAAATTATTGGTGTTTATTGTTATCTGTAGTGCTACATCAGTGCAGTTCATTAATTGTGTGTTTGGATTATTGGGGCACTTCAAAGCTACTTGTACAATGTATAAATCAACACAGAAAACTTTAGGGGATAACCATTAGGAGATCATCTATTTGATGCCACAGTCATCCGTAACTGAGAGCTGTAAGGGAGAAAAGGCCCAGTGGGATTGTGCAATGGCGTCCCAGCTAGTGGGGAAAATGAGTAAAAAAACTGTAAAGTAATTTAGGAGAAATTCTGACTATTCTCTTATAATTTTAGGATGAAATGCCTCTTTTACTTTGTACATGTTTTTACAGTAGCTATGATTTTTTGCCTTTTGCATTTTTACAGTGTACATTGTGCAGCAATGATTTGTTTGTATTATGGCTGTTTACAAATGACTGTGGTATTCATTATTGGGGCATGTTATAAGTGTTTATGGATCACTGGGGCGTATTATTGGTGCGTATTCTTTATTGGAGTCTGTTATATTTGTTTATGAATGATTGGGGCATGTAATTGGTGCATATTCTTTATTGGGGTTTGTTATAAGTGTCTACCAATTACTGAGATATGTTATTGGTGTGTATTCATCATTAGAGTTTTTTTATGAATGTTTATAAATGACTGGGATGTGTTATTGGTGTGCATTCATAATAGGGGTCTGTTATAAGTGTTTATGAATGATTGGGGCATGTTGTTAGTGTGTATTCATTATTGGGGTCTGTTATAAGTGTTTATGAATGATTGGGGCACATGTTATTGGTGCGTATTCTTTATTGGGGTCTGTTCTAAGTGTCTACCAATTACGCAGATATGTTATTGGTATGTATTCATTATTAGAGTTTTTTATAAGTGTTTATGAATGACTGGGGTGTGTTATTGGTGTGCATTCATTATAGGGGTCTGTTATAAGTGTTTATAAATGATTGGGGCGTGTTGTTAGTGTGTATTCATTGTTGGGATTTGTTATAAGTGTTTATGGATGATTGGGGCATGTTATTGGGGTATATTAATTACTGGGGCTTGTTATAAGTGTTTATGAATGATTGGGGCGTGTTATTGGTGTGTATTCATTATTGGGGCTTGTTATAAGTGTTTATGAATGATTGGGGTGTGTTATTAGTGTGTTTTCATTACTGGGATCTGTTAGAGGAGTTTATGAATGATTGGTGCATGATTGTGACATGTTATGGGTGTGTATTCATTAATGGTTTGTTATAAGTGTTTATGAATCATTGGGGCGTGTTATTGGTGTGTTCATTATTGGGATGTGTTATAAGTGGTTAGGTAAGGTTGGGGTGTGTTACCGGTGTGTATTCATTATTCGGATCTGTTATAAGTGTTTATGAATGATAAGGGCATGTTGTTGGTGTGTATTCATTATTGGGCTCTGTTATATGTGTTTATGAATGATTGGGGCATGTCAATGGTTGTATTCATTATTGGGTTTGTTATTAGTGTTTATGAATGATTGGGGAGTGTTATTTGTGTGTATTCATTATTGGGGTTTGTTATAAGTGTTAATGAATGACTGGGTCGTGTTTTAGTGTGTGATTGGGGTGTGTTATTGGTACGTATTCTTTATTGGGGTCTGTTCTAAGTGTCTACCAATTAGTCAGACATGTTATTGGTGTGTATTCATTATTAGAGTTTTTTATAAATGTTTATAAATGACTGGGATGTGTTATTGGTGTGCATTTATTATAGGGGTCTGTTATAAGTGATTATGAATGACTGGGTCGTGTTTTAGTGTGTATTCATTATTTGGCTTTGTTATAAGTGTTTATGAATGACTGGGGCGTGTTATTGGTGTGTATTCATTTTTGGGGTTTGTTATAAGTGTTTATGAATCATTGGGGCGTGTTATTGGTGTGTATTCATTGTTGGCGTTTGTTATAAGTGTTTATGAATCATTGGGCGTGTTATTGGTGTTTATTCATTATTGCGGTTTGTTATAAGTGTTTATGAATGATTGGGGCGTGTTATTGTTGTATATTCATTATTGGGGTTTTTATAAGTGTTTATGAATGATTGGGGCGTGTTATTGGTGTTTATTCATTATTGGGCTTTGTTATAAGTGATCATGAATGATTGCAGCATGTTATTGGTGTGTTTTCATTATTGGGGTTTGTTATAAGTGTATTTGAATGATTGGGGCGTGTTATTGGTGTGGATTCATTATTGGCGTTTGTTATAAGTGTTTATGAATGATTGGGGTGTGTTATTGGTTTGTATTCATTATTGGCGTTTGTTATAAGTGTTTATAAATGATTGTGGCATTTTAGCCGTGTGTATTCATTATTAGTGTTTGTTATATGTGGTTATGAATGATTGGGGCATGTTATTGCTGTGTATTCATTATTGGGGTTTGTTATAAGTGTTTATGAATGGGGCTTGTTATTAGTGTTTATTCATTATTTTGGTTTGTTATAAGTGTTTATGAATCATTGGGGCATGTTATTGGTGTGTATTCATTATTTGGGTTTGTTATACATGTTTATGAATGACTGGGGCGTGTTATTTGTGTGTATTCATTATTGGCGTTTGTTATAAATGTTTATGAATGATTGGGGTGTGTTATTGGTGTGTATTAATTATTATTGGGGTTTGTTATAAGTGTTTATGAATCATTGGGGCGTGTTATTGGTGTGTATTCATTATTGGGGTTTGTTTTAAGTGTTTATGAATGACTGGGGTGTGTTATTGGTATGTATTCCTTATTGGGTTTTGTTATAAGTGTTTATGAGTGATTGGGGGCGTGTTATTGGTGTGTATTCATTATTGGGGTGTGTTATAAGTGTTTATGAATGACTGGGGCGTGTTATTTGTGTGTATTCATTATTGGGGTTTGTTATTAGTCTTATGAATGGGGCGTGTTATTGGTGTCTATTCATTATTGGGGTTTGTTATAAGTGTTTATGAATCGTTGGGGCGTGTTATTGGTGTGTATTCATTATTGGGGTTTGTTATAAGTGTTTATGAATGATTGGGGCATGTTATCGTTATGTGTTCATTATTGGGGTTTGTTATAAGTGTTTATGAATCATTGGGCGTGTTATTGGTGTGTATTCATTATTGGGGTTTGTTATACATGTTTGTTAAAATGTTTATGAATGATTGGGGCGTGTTATTGGTGTGTATTCATTATTGGGATGTGTTATAAGTGGTTAGGTAAGGTTGGGGTGTGTCACCGGTGTATATTCATTATTCGGATCTGTTATAAGTGTTTATGAATGATAGGGGCATGTTGTTGGTGTGTATTCATTATTGGGCTCTGTTATATGTGTTTATGAATGATTGGGGCATGTTAATGGTGTGTATTCATTATTGTGGTTTGTTATTAGTGTTTATGAATGATTGGGGCGTGTTATTGGTGTGTATTCATTATTGGGGTTTGTTATAAGTGTTTATAAATGATAGGATGTGTTATTGGTACGTATTCTTTATTGGGGTCTGTTCTAAGTGTCTACCAATTAGTCAGATATGTTATTGGTGTGTATTCATTATTAGAGTTTTTTATAAATGTTTATAAATGACTGGGATGTGTTATTGGTGTGCATTTAATATAGGGGTCTGTTATAAGTGATTATGAATGACTGGGTCGTGTTTTAGTGTGTATTCATTATTGGGGTTTGTTATAAGTGTTTATAAATGATTGGGGCGTGTTATTGGTGTGTATTCATTATTAGGGTTTGTTATAAGTGTTTCTGAATGTTTGTGTCATTTTAGCGGTGTTTATTCATTATTCAGGTCTGTTATAAGTGTTTATGAATGATTGGGGCGTGTTACTGAGGTTTGTTATAAGTGTTTATGAATGAAGGGGGGGGGGTTGTTGGTGTGTATTCATTATTGTGGTGTGTTATAAGTGTTTATGAATAATTGGGGCATGTTATTGGTGTGTATTCATTACTGGGGTGTGTTCTAAGTGTTTATGAATAATTGGGGCGTGTTATTGGTGTGTATTCATTATGGGGGCTTGTTACAAGTGTTTTTGAATGATTGGGGTGTGTTATTGGTTTGTATTCATTATTGAGGTTTTTTATAAGTGTTTATGAATGATTGGGGCATGTTATTTGTGTTTATTCATTATTGGGCTTTGTTATAAGTGTTCATGAATGATTGGAGCATGTTATTGGTGTGTTTTCATTATTGCGGTTTGTTATAAGTGTTTTTGAATGATTGGGGCGTGTTATTGGTGTGGATTCATTATTGGCGTTTGTTATAAGTGTTTATGAATGATTGTGGCATTTTAGCCGTGTGTATTCATTATTGGTGTTTGTTATATGTGGTTATGAATGATTGGGGCGTGTTATTGGTGTGTATTCATTAATGGGGTGTGTTATAAGTGTTTATCAATGATTGGGGCGTGTTATTGGTGTGTATTCATTATTGGGGTGTGTTATAAGTGTTTATGAATGATTGGGCTGTGTTTTTCGTGTGTATTCTTTATTGGGGTTTGTTATAAATGTTTATGAATCATTGGGGCGTGTTATTGGTGTGTATTCATTATTGGGGTTTGTTATAAGTGTTTATGAATGATTTGGGCGTGTTATTGGTGTGTATTCATTATTGGGATTTGTTATAAGTGTTTATGAATGATTAGGGCATGTTATTTGTGTGTATTCATTATTGGGGTTTGTTATTAGTGTTTATGAATGATTGAGGCGTGTTATTGGTGTGTATTCATTATTGGCTTTTGTTTTAAGTGTTTATGAATGATTGGGGTGTGTTATTGGTGTGTATTCATTATTGGGGTTTTTTTATAAGTGTTTATGAATGATTGGGGCGTGTTATTGGTGTGTATTCATTACTGGGGTTTGTTATAAGTGTTTATGAATGATTGAGGCGTGTTATTGGTGTGTATTCATTATTGGGGTTTGTTATAAGTGTTTATGAATGGGACGTGTTATTAGTGTGTATTCATTATTGGGGTTTGTTTTAAGTGTTTATGAATCATTGGGGCATGTTATTGGTGTGTATTCATTATTGGGGTTTGTTATACATGTTTATGAATGACTGGGGCATGTTATTTGTGTCTATTCATTATTCGCGTTTGTTATAAGTGTTTATGAATGATTGGGGTGTGTTATTGGTGTGTATTCATTATTGGGGTTTGTTATAATTGTTTATGAATCAATGGGCGTGTTATTGGTGTGTACACCTTATTGGGATTTGGTATAAGTGTTTATGAATGATTGGCGCATGTTATCGGTGTGTATTCATTATTGGGGTTTGTTATTAGTCTCATGAATGGGGCGTGTTATTGGTGTCTATTCATTATTGGGGTTTGTTATAAGTGTTTATGAATCATTGGGGCGTGTTATTGGTGTGTATTCATTTTTGGGGTTTGTTATAATTGTTTATGAATCATTGGGCGTGTTATTGGTGTGTATTCATTATTGGGGTTTGTTATACATGTTTATGAATGACTGGGGCGTGTTATTTGTGTGTATTCATTATTGGAGTTTGTTATAATTGTTTATGAATGATTGGGGTGTGTTATTGGTGAGTATTCATTATTGGGGTTTGTTATAAGTGTTTATGAATCATTGGGGCGTGTTATTGGTGTGTATTCATTATTGGGGTTTGTTATAAGTGTTTATGAATGACTGGGGCGTGTTATTGGTATGTATTCCTTATTGGGTTTTGTTATAAGTGTTTATGAATGATTGGGGCGTGTTATTGGTGTGTATTCATTATTGCGGTTTGTTATAAGTGTTTATGAATGATTGGGGCGTGTTATCGGTGTGTATTCATTTTTGGGGTTTGTTATAAGTGTTTATGAATCATTGGGGCATTTTATTGGTGTGTATTCATTATTGGGGTTTGTTATACATGTTTATGAATGACTGGGGCGTGTTATTTGTGTGTATTCATTATTGCCGTTTGTTATAAGTGTTTATGAATGATTGGGGCATGTTATTGGTGTGTATTCATTATTGGGATTTGTTATAAGTGTTTATGAATGGGGCGTGTTATTGGTGTGCATTCATTATTGGGGTTTGTTATACGTGTTTATGAATGATTGGGGCGTGTTATCGGTGTGTATTCATTATTGGGGTTTGTTTTTAGTCTTATGAATGGGGCGTGTTATTGGTGTCTATTCATTATTGGGGTTTGTTATAAGTGTTTATGAATCATTGGGGCGTGTTATTGGTGTGTATTCATTATTGGGGTTTGTTATTAGTCTTATGAATGGGGCGTGTTATTGGTGTCTATTCATTATTGGGGTTTGTTATAAGTGTTTATGAATCATTGGGGCATGTTATTGGTGTGTATTCATTATTGGGGTTTGTTATAAATGTTTATGAATGATTGGGGCATGTTATCGTTATGTGTTCATTATTGGGGTTTGTTATAAGTGTTTATGAATCATTGGGCGTGTTATTGGTGTGTATTCATTATTGGCATTTGTTATAAGTGTTTATGAATGATTGGGGCATGTTATTGGTGTGTATTCATTATTGCGGTATGTTATAAGTGTTTATGAATGATTGGGGCGTGTTATTGGTGTGTATTCATTATTGGGGTTTGTTATAAGTGTTTATGAATGATTGGGGCGTGTTATTGGTGTGTATTCATTATTGGGGTTTGTTTTTAGTCTTATGAATGGGGCGTGTTATTGGTGTTTATTCATTATTGGGATTTGTTATAAGTGTTTATGAATGATTAGGGCATGTTATTTGTGTGTATTCATTATTGGGGTTTGTTATTAGTGTTTATGAATGATTGAGGTGTGTTATTGGTGTGTATTCATTATTGGCGTTTGTTTTAAGTGTTTATGAATGATTGGGGTGTGTTATTGGTGTGTATTCATTATTGGGGTTTGTTATAAGTGTTTATGAATGATTGGGGCGTGTTATTGGTGTGTATTCATTACTGGGGTTTGTTATAAGTGTTTATGAATGATTGGGGCGTGTTATCGGTGTGTATTCATTATTGGGGTTTGTTATTAGTCTCATGAATGGGGCGTGTTATTGGTGTCTATTCATTATTGGGGTTTGTTATAAGTGTTTATGAATCATTGGGGCGTGTTATTGGTGTGTATTCATTTTTGGGGTTTGTTATAATTGTTTATGAATCATTGGGCGTGTTATTGGTGTGTATTCATTATTGGGGTTTGTTATACATGTTTATGAATGACTGGGGCGTGTTATTTGTGTGTATTCATTATTGGAGTTTGTTATAATTGTTTATGAATGATTGGGGTGTGTTATTGGTGTGTATTCATTATTGGGGTTTGTTATAAGCGTTTATCAATGACTGGGGCGTGTTATTGGTATGTATTCCTTATTGGGTTTTGTTATAAGTGTTTATGAATCATTGGGGCATGTTATTGGTGTGTATTCATTATTGGGATTTGTTATAAGTGTTTATGAATGATTGGGGCGTGTTATCGGTGTGTATTCATTACTGGGGTTTGCTATTAGTCTTATGAATGGGGCGTGTTATTGGTGTCTATTCATTATTGGGGTTTGTTATAAGTGTTTATGAATCATTGCGGCATGTTATTGGTGTGTATTCATTATTGGGGTTTGTTATAAATGTTTATGAATGATTGGGGCATGTTATCGTTATGTGTTCATTATTGGAGTTTGTTATAAGTGTTTATGAATCATTGGGCGTGTTATTGGTGTGTATTCATTATTGGCATTTGTTATAAGTGTTTATGAATGATTGGGGCGTGTTATTGGTGTGTATTCATTATTGGGGTTTGTTATAAGCGTTTATCAATGACTGGGGCGTGTTATTGGTATGTATTCCTTATTGGGTTTTGTTATAAGTGTTTATGAATCATTGGGGCATGTTATTGGTGTGTATTCATTATTGGGATTTGTTATAAGTGTTTATGAATGATTGGGGCGTGTTATCGGTGTGTATTCATTACTGGGGTTTGCTATTAGTCTTATGAATGGGGCGTGTTATTGGTGTCTATTCATTATTGGGGTTTGTTATAAGTGTTTATGAATCATTGCGGCATGTTATTGGTGTGTATTCATTATTGGGGTTTGTTATAAATGTTTATGAATGATTGGGGCATGTTATCGTTATGTGTTCATTATTGGAGTTTGTTATAAGTGTTTATGAATCATTGGGCGTGTTATTGGTGTGTATTCATTATTGGCATTTGTTATAAGTGTTTATGAATGATTGGGGCATGTTATTGGTGTGTATTCATTATTGCGGTATGTTATAAGTGTTTATGAATGATTGGGGCGTGTTATTGGTGTGTATTCATTATTGCGGTTTGTTATAAGTGTTTATGAATGATTGGGGCGTGTTATCGGTGTGTATTCATTTTTGGGGTTTGTTATAAGTGTTTATGAATCATTGGGGCATTTTATTGGTGTGTATTCATTATTGGGGTTTGTTATACATGTTTATGAATGACTGGGGCGTGTTATTTGTGTGTATTCATTATTGCCGTTTGTTATAAGTGTTTATGAATGATTGGGGCATGTTATTGGTGTGTATTCATTATTGGGATTTGTTATAAGTGTTTATGAATGGGGCGTGTTATTGGTGTGCATTCATTATTGGGGTTTGTTATACGTGTTTATGAATGATTGGGGCGTGTTATCGGTGTGTATTCATTATTGGGGTTTGTTTTTAGTCTTATGAATGGGGCGTGTTATTGGTGTCTATTCATTATTGGGGTTTGTTATAAGTGTTTATGAATCATTGGGGCGTGTTATTGGTGTGTATTCATTATTGGGGTTTGTTATTAGTCTTATGAATGGGGCGTGTTATTGGTGTCTATTCATTATTGGGGTTTGTTATAAGTGTTTATGAATCATTGGGGCATGTTATTGGTGTGTATTCATTATTGGGGTTTGTTATAAATGTTTATGAATGATTGGGGCATGTTATCGTTATGTGTTCATTATTGGGGTTTGTTATAAGTGTTTATGAATCATTGGGCGTGTTATTGGTGTGTATTCATTATTGGCATTTGTTATAAGTGTTTATGAATGATTGGGGCATGCTATTGGTGTGTATTCATTATTGCGGTATGTTATAAGTGTTTATGAATGATTGGGGCGTGTTATTGGTGTGTATTCATTATTGCGGTTTGTTATAAGTGTTTATGAATGATTGGGGCGTGTTATTGGTGTGTATTCATTATTGGGGTTTGTTTTTAGTCTTATGAATGGGGCGTGTTATTGGTGTCTATTCATTATTGGGATTTGTTATAAGTGTTTATGAATGATTAGGGCATGTTATTTGTGTGTATTCATTATTGGGGTTTGTTATTAGTGTTTATGAATGATTGAGGTGTGTTATTGGTGTGTATTCATTATTGGGGTTTGTTATAAGTGTTTATGAATCATTGGGGCATGTTATTGGTGTGTATTCATTATTGGGGTTTGTTATAAATGTTTATGAATGATTGGGGCATGTTATCGTTATGTGTTCATTATTGGGGTTTGTTATAAGTGTTTATGAATCATTGGGCGTGTTATTGGTGTGTATTCATTATTGGCATTTGTTATAAGTGTTTATGAATGATTGGGGCATGCTATTGGTGTGTATTCATTATTGCGGTATGTTATAAGTGTTTATGAATGATTGGGGCGTGTTATTGGTGTGTATTCATTATTGGGGTTTGTTATTAGTGTTTATGAATGATTGAGGTGTGTTATTGGTGTGTATTCATTATTGCCGTTTGTTTTAAGTGTTTATGAATGATTGGGGTGTGTTATTGGTGTGTATTCATTATTGGGGTTTGTTATAAGTGTTTATGAATGATTGGGGCGTGTTATTGGTGTGTATTCATTACTGGGTTTTGTTATAAGTGTTTATGAATGATTGAGGCGTGTTATTGGTGTGTATTCATTATTGGGGTTTGTTATAATTGTTTATGAATGGGACTTGTTATTAGTGTGTATTCATTATTGGGGTTTGTTTTAAGTGTTTATGAATGACTGGGGCATGTTATTGGTGTGTATTCATTATGTGGGTGTGTTATAAGTGTTTATTTATGATTGGGGTGTGTTATTGGTGTGTATTCATTATTGGGGTGTGTTATAAGTGTTTATGAATGATTGGGCTGTGTTTTTCGTGTGTATTCATTATTTGGGTTTGTTATAAGTGTTTATGCATCATTGGGGCGTGTTATTGGTGTTTATTCATTATTGGGTTTTGTTATAAGTGTTTATGAATGATTTGGGCGTGTTATTTGTGTGTATTCATTATTGGGATTTGTTATAAGTGTTTATGAATGAATGGGGCGTGTTATTGGTGTCTATTCATTATTGGGGTTTGTTATAAGTGTTTATGAATCATTGGGGCGTGTTATTGGTGTGTATTCATTTTTGGGGTTTGTTATAATTGTTTATGAATCAATGGGCGTGTTATTGGTGTGTATTCATTATTGGGGTTTGTTATACATGTTTATGAATGACTGGGGCGTGTTATTTGTGTGTATTCATTATTGGAGTTTGTTATAATTGTTTATGAATGATTGGGGTGTGTTATTGGTGAGTATTCATTATTGGGGTTTGTTATAAGTGTTTATGAATCATTGGGGCGTGTTATTGGTGTGTATTCATTATTGGGGTTTGTTATAAGCGTTTATCAATGACTGGGGCGTGTTATTGGTATGTATTCCTTATTGGGTTTTGTTATAAGTGTTTATGAATCATTGGGGCATGTTATTGGTGTGTATTCATTATTGGGATTTGTTATAAGTGTTTATGAATGATTGGGGCGTGTTATCGGTGTGTATTCATTATTGGGGTTTGCTATTAGTCTTATGAATGGGGCGTGTTATTGGTGTCTATTCATTATTGGGGTTTGATATAAGTGTTTATGAATCATTGGGGCATGTTATTGGTGTGTATTCATTATTGGGGTTTGTTATAAATGTTTATGAATGATTGGGGCATGTTATCGTTATGTGTTCATTATTGGGGTTTGTTATAAGTGTTTATGAATCATTGGGCGTGTTATTGGTGTGTATTCATTATTGGCATTTGTTATAAGTGTTTATGAATGATTGGGGCATGTTATTGGTGTGTATTCATTATTGCGGTATGTTATAAGTGTTTATGAATGATTGGGGCGTGTTATTGGTGTGTATTCATTATTGTGGTTTGTTATAAGTGTTTATGAATGATTGGGGCGTGTTATCGGTGTGTATTCATTTTTGGGGTTTGTTATAAGTGTTTATGAATCATTGGGGCATTTTATTGGTGTGTATTCATTATTGGGGTTTGTTATACATGTTTATGAATGACTGGGGCGTGTTATTTGTGTGTATTCATTATTGCCGTTTGTTATAAGTGTTTATGAATGATTGGGGCATGTTATTGGTGTGTATTCATTATTGGGATTTGTTATAAGTGTTTATGAATGGGGCGTGTTATTGGTGTGCATTCATTATTGGGGTTTGTTATACGTGTTTATGAATGATTGGGGCGTGTTATCGGTGTGTATTCATTATTGGGGTTTGTTTTTAGTCTTATGAATGGGGCGTGTTATTGGTGTCTATTCATTATTGGGGTTTGTTATAAGTGTTTATGAATCATTGGGGCGTGTTATTGGTGTCTATTTGTTATTGGGGTTTGTTATAAGTGTTTATGAATGATTGGGGCATGTTATCGTTATGTGTTCATTATTGGGGTTTGTTATAAGTGTTTATGAATCATTGGGGCGTGTTATTTGTGTGTATTCATTTTTGGGGTTTGTTATAAGTGTTTATGAATGATTGGGGCGTGTTATTGGTGTGTATTCATTATTGGCGTTTGTTATAAGTGTTTATGAATCATTGGGCGTGTTATTGGTGTTTATTCATCATTGCGGTTTGTTATAAGTGTTTATGAATGAATGGGGCGTGTTATTGGTGTGTATTCATTATTGGGGTTTGTTATAAGTGTTCATGAATGATTGGGGCGTGTTATTGGTGTGTATTCATTATTGGGGTTTGTTATAAGTGTTTATGAATGATTAGGGCGTGTTATTGGGGAATCCTCTCTGGTCGCGTTCATGACTGTCCTCTGATAAAGCTGCTCAGGCTGGCGCCAGGATCTCATATCTAAACGAGTTAAACATTGACGGATTTCCCAACATGTTTGCCGAATTCCTTCTGAACGATATGAAATCACGAGCTCCTTCCCATCATAGGGCTAACTGCGTGTGGAAACACGGCCTGAGAAGAGCGGAGATGGAAGTCTGAAACCACACTGCAGTAAAAGTATTGTTAAAGCAATGACTCTGCAAAATAACTGCTGAAAAATGACTGAATGAAAAATCTCCAGTCCTGAGAGCCCTGCAGAACTCAGCTCTCGAACTGAAGTCTGTTAGGCGCTGCTCTTCTCTCTTCTTCTCCTTTTGGTCCTAAATAAAACGTTAAAGCTGGAAAACGAGAGCTCAGCAGCAAAACAGCCCACCAGCTGAACCGGGAGAACAGACCTTAAACCCAAAAAGAGATCAGGAACTCAACGGAGCTGATCAAAAACTCATTTTCGCACAAATACTTGAGCAGATGTTTAAGTGTTATCGTTTGAACACTCCCTCGGAGTCGAGCTCCTCTTGGATGTTAGTTTTACTGCAGCGATCTTCTGTTCGAGGCTCTCCGCTGTTAAAGCTCTGAGTTTTGTCTCTCTGCTGGAGTTTCTTATACTCATTCTGTCACAGCAGGATTTCTATAGGCTTCGCTTATGTTTCCTCCTTCTCTCTGATCGTTATTCCTCCTTTCCGACTTTTACTCGTGTCTCTGTTGTAGCTTTATTTCTATTGTCGCCAGCTTAGTGCATCAGTTGCAGTTCATCTTGCCAATTAATGGACTGTTCATCACTCAATAAATTGAGTATTCAATAAATACACGCAGAGCGGTGTAAAGCAGAGCTGCGGCAGGAATGAGGATAGAGATGATAGCGAGGAGGCCTAATTATAGCTGGGAGGATACAAACCAACTAATAGAGGAGGAGAAATTATGCTTTTATTAATTCAAATTATTTATTTATTGCACATATTTATTTTACTTGGAAGAATTAAAGGGTCTTTTCTTTTGTCATAGACACCTGATAATGACATCGATAATGATAAACCTAAATTCTGACTCCAAGAACTTCTTTCTCTATCTGTTAATATACGTGTGTGTGTGTGTGTGTGTGTGTGCGTGTGTGTGTGTGTGTGTGTGTGGATATACATTAAATGGTTGTTATGAATGTTAATGAATACTAATGCTTCTGAATAGCACCTACAGAACCCTAGAAGAACCGTAATTATGCCATAACTATGTACAGCTATGTATAGATGAGTATGTATGTACAATGTATATATATATATATATATATATATATATATATATATATATATATATACACACTAAATGTATGGTATACTTACGGTACTATGGTTAATTAGGCGCTATCCAGAACCATTCATATTCATTAACATGCATAACAACCATTTAATGTATATCCACACACACACACACACACACACACACACATATATGTATACATATCTACACACACTACATTTATGGTATACTTACGGTACTATGGTTCTTTAGGCGCTATTCAGAACGTTTTGAGTGCATAAATGTTTTTCTGCATGACGAAAAAATTGTTGTATATTGTTCCTTAAATAACCTTTTGAAAATAAACAACATATTGTTTTAAAAACAATAAACAAACCCACAAACATGGGTTCCATTATACTGTAACAATAGATTTCAGTACTACAGTATAGACTGTGCATATATATATATATATATATATATATATATATATATATATATATATATATATATATATATATATATTCAGATTCCTTTATTGATCCCAGGGAGAAATTGCAGCATTGCATTTATATATATATATATATATATATATATATATATATATATGTGTGTGTGTGTGTGTGTGTGTGTGTGTGTGTGTGTGCTTTAGATGTTCTATGTAGAACCGTTTTACATTTTTCTAAAAGAACCATAATGACAGGTTTTCTATTACCGCAGTGAAGAACCATTCAATATTTTGCATTCAAACTTTGTCAGTTCTTTGGTTGTTCACGGTTCACGGACACAGCAGTGAATGACTATTACAAACATATTATTACGAACAATACACACAGCGCCAAACTCCGCACACGTTTCAGTGCTGAGCCATCGTCACTGTAAACAGGCCTGCATTTTGCTGTAAGCTTAAACACGGGCCCATCGTTAAGGCCCACCTTTGAGGCCCACCGCTGAGGCCTTTTGACTGTATGTGCGAGTTCCTAGGGCTGCAGTGTGGCTGGTGTATGTTTGGGCCTGCAGCCTGCCTCAGAGAGGGAATCACACGCTTCTGGCCCACATGTCTGAACAAAAGCAGCATTGATTACGGCATTGATTAGTCATCCGCTACTCGCCGAAATCAGGCTTTGCTGCAGAATCACTGAACGGAGTTTAATGGCGCCCACTGAGCTCTTAGCACAGCCCCACAAACACACACTTACAGGCCGACAGAAAGTCCTGCTCCTCATTCCTCTTCATACGTTCATACACAGGACTGACGAGATCGGAAGCAATCATAATCGATTAGGGGAGTAAATCAGGCTCGAACACATCATAAATAAGCACATTTGTTTATGATCAATCTTACATACTTGGTAAATCTGGCATTTGAATATTTAAATAGACGTAACATTTTGTGGTGCGAACAAATAGGTTAATTCGTTCAATTCAATTCAGTTCAACCATCAAACCGACAGAAAACAACAATAATGCAGTCAGAGAAATATGAAATAAAATATGACAGTGGTATAAATTAGGCCAGAGATACATACGTGAATATATGTGTGTTAATCTTATAAAAATAATAATTTATTGTGCACATTTTCATTTGGAATTTTGATAAAAACAAGATACTTCATTAAGGATGCAATCTAGTGATGAGGCACGTGCACGAGCACTTTTACAGAGAGGGGAAATGAAGGGATTCAGCGCTGGACAATACTGTTCTATATATATATATATATAACATGAACAGGACACATTCTGTGTGAATTTGCTTTCAGATGATCTGCAGTGGGGGATTAAAGCAGGTGGAGGCTTTATGTGAGAGTTTAGGCCTCAGTCTCTCTACACAACACTGACCGGACTAGATCTGTCCGTTATTCTGCGACATAAGCAACACTCCGCAAAATGACGAGCAACTGAAAATAAACGGAGCACTTTCAGACACACAGCAGATCAAAGCTGCTCATCCTTAATGCCCACTGCATTTGGGGGGCGCATATTTCTTGGTGCAGATCAACCATTTAAATCTTTCAAACTGCACTTCATCTCAGGTTTAGATGTCCGATTTTCAGCTCAGATTGCAGATTTCAGGTGACATGCTCTAGAAAAAAAGCAGGCTTGAATTATTTCGATCGGGCGCGCGCACGAAAGTAAGCCGAGAAATGAGACAGTAGTTTTGTGTTGAACTTATTAAAGTGGAGAATCAGTCTTTCCCCTCACTACTGTAACCAACTAACAGCGACCATGTTCACTGAGAGCTGGCTTGGACTGCAGCCCGTAATAATAGATATAAAGTAGTAATTCGTTCTTCTGTTGTGAGTAAATTCATAATATATTCAATAATTTCACGTACGATTATTTTTCAGCGCGGGGCGGTTGATGACGTTACTGTAATCATCCTAATATTAAAGACGCAGTTGGCTGTTTTTCCTTCAGCGCTGAAGGAGAGCAGGTGTGTGTGTGTGTGTTTGTTTGTGATAGAGACCTATGTATGTTATGATCTACGGCCCTTCAAGCCTGATCGATAGATCTGCATTCTGATCGATTAGAAAAAGGCAGAAATTTCAGCGACAATTTTAGGCTTTCAATCAACACGAGGAGCTCCTGGTCTAACGTCAAAATACAGACACATGAAGAGCACATTTATGAGCTTTATTTAAAGTCTATGTGTGTCTTTATATATTGTAATGTATTTATACTATATATATAATGATATTAAAATAGAACAATAAAATAAAAATGCAAGACAAGATGATGAAGTCGACATAACTCATATAAATATAAAAATATAATTGTAACTAACTAAAGGTGCTAAAGATACCGAATACGATATATGCATGTATGCCCAATTGTCCTGCATGGCTTATTTTCCTCTGAATTATCGATAATCGATTGGTTGTATTGATCGAAGGCGTGAATGGGACATTTTTTAATTACACAACCCGCATTGTTAACTGATGCTGTTGCACTGCGAGACCCCCTAAAATTTTAGCTTTAGGCTTATAATGTATTGAGTTAAATCGAATATATAGATTAATTCGTGAATTAATTATTTTATTCTAGTCGATTAAAAAGGGATTTTTAAAATAATTTCTGCATGAAATTAGTTTAAAAAAAACAAAAAAAACTGAAGCTTCGTTTTTCCCCCTGTCCAGTTCTCCCTCGCGCGTCAGGATCGACCCCCTGTTTTTCAGAGCTGCTCTGACAGACATTTATGTCAAAATTTTACTATCCAGATACTGTCGTTTCTTTCTGAGGGTGAGGAATGGGTCGCGCGCGCCGTCATTTCCCGGCGATCGATCACTTTGATTATTGCAGGCTAGGAAGTCCGATTTCCCCGATTTCATGTAAAAACGATGAATGCAACGCGTAGAAACTTTTTCTTCATCTACGTTTCTGTATCGTCTTTAATTGAGGCACGCGCGCTTTGCCGGACGGGCCTTTTTGTACGTTTCTGTTTCATTTGGCTTGATGGAACTTCGGTTCAGAGAGTGTGGAGCCGCGTGCTGCAGCGCCAGTCCGCACTGGGCTGCTTTGGATCCCAAAGCCACTTCTCTGAGCGGATCAATGAGTTCAGCAGGACTGTGAGTGAGTAGTGTATTTCTGTGCTAGACTGGACATTACAGCGTGACCATATAACTGCTGCTTTTACACTTCTGCCCCCTCCAACTCCCACGCCACTGCCATCCACTCTGACCTTCTGCAGACTTTACTTGAGTGTTATGACTGCCTGTTAAAACTTTCGGAAGTTTCAAATCATGGTATCCACAATTTCTAATGTTGAGCAACAACATAAATCAGTAAAAAGTATAAAAGAGGCTTTGAAAAAAAAAATCGCTGACAACAATAGTGATGACACGGTAGCGTCTCCTTGTGCATTTATTATATATATATATATATATATATATATATATATATATATATATATATACGCACACATATATATCAGCTTAACTATATGAACCTCTGGTTATATCATTTATTAATGTCTAAGGATGTGCATGGGCATCGTGGGCTACTGCTGATATTTAGTATCTTTATGTACATATGAGTGCTGATACATCAACACTTATTAAAAAATCTACCCAGATTCCAACATCGTCCCAGCCCTAATCAGGCTGTATTCATATTATTTGATAACTGCTATAAAGCTAATATGTAGTAAATGCACTAGGAAGTGAAGTCTGGGCACATACAGGGTTTAAGGGGTTTAGGGGGTTAAACGGACTGGTTTAGAGCAGGAAAACAGACTTCAGATTTTCTGATGATATACATAATTACATATCCACATCCATACTCCCATATTTCATTTGAAGCTAATTTAGTGAAAGACAGTGTCTAAGGAGGCAGCCATATCATTGATCATTGTCATGATGCATTTCACATTTTTCACAGTGATGTTTGTAAAGATCCCTCACTGCTTCATCACTTCAGCATCATCATTCATCATTATGATTACAGTGCTGTGCAAAAGGTAGAGACCACCCTTCATTCATTAAAAACATGTTATTTATTTTTCAGGGGAAAAAAGTAGAACGCATGCATTTAAGAGTAAATTACAGAAACTGTGAATAAATACAATAGTATTCAGTGTGTCCACTTTTTTACAGCTTGCATTTTCTGCTTCTCATGATCCAAGTGATCCTAAACACATTCAGTGATGTTCAGGATTGGACTCTGGGGTGGTCAGTCCATTGTTCTTTGTTTAATCTGCAAATGTTCTCTTTTCTCAGTAACAGCTTCTTGACAGATACACATTGTTTCAGACTCATAGTGTTGAGTTGCTGCCTCACAGTGGAAGGATGGATAGAAACACTTGTGGATATTTCAGATCTGAAGCAACAGTGGAACCTGATTATTGCTCAGGGATGAAAGCACTGAAATCCTATTTATCTGATGTGGACATTTCGGTGGTCTACCAGGTTTTACAGGTGGTTGTTAGGAGTCACATTTTCACAAAAACTTTTAATTGTTTTGTTCAACTCCAATTTCACAAACTCATGTTTTTTCCACTTCAATTCTTTGGAGTGGATTATTTCATCTAATCAACTTGGAAATATCAGTTTTGAGTGAATATTAAATAAACAAAGGGTCTCTGACTTCTGCACACCATTGTATATATCAATGTATACATTCATTGCCATTGTAGGTATAGTATATATACAGAATAACAGGAATGTAAATTCAGCATGATGTTGTGCAATTGTCCTCATTTATGCATGTTAATATGCCTCTGCACTGTAGGTCATTTCTTGCACTCGTGTGTGTGTGTGTGTGTATATGCGCGCCTGCTTGTGTGCATGCGCACGTGTGCGCACGTCCAGCCTTCAATACTTAGGTTTAGACCTGGAGAGAAAGAAAGGGGGGAAAAAAATCAACCTCTACACTCGATAAAGCACCGGTTGCTAGGAGACTGAGGGAGAGATGGATTGAGGAGGCACAGCCGATCAATTCTGGAGAGAGTTAGGGAGAGAGAGAGAGAAAGAGAGAGAGAGAGAGAGGGAGAGAGGGAGAGAGCGAGAGAGAGAGAGAGCGAGAGAGTGTGAACGGAGGGCGGTGGAGAGCTAAAAGTGACTGCGGCTGCTTCACCAACACGCTCCTTTGAAGTCAAGTCCAAAAGCCGCCTGCACACCTGTCTCCAGCTGCCCCTCCTGACCCCTAATAATGAATTCATCTGCGCCTCTCACCTGCCCTTCCCCCCCAACCTCTGTGTTTACATCTATATTCACACAGCCTTAACTCTGCAGCTATTGACAGAGTTCTTAATTGTGCATTTTGCAACCCGCAACCTGATTCAAACTCCGCCAGCCAGCCCAAATAGATGCCCACCCCCCTATTGATATAGCAACACCCACCCACACACGCGCACACACACATACCCTGCAGTGTGCGTCTGCCCAGAGTAGTGTTGAGTGAATCGACTGCTTATTGATCCTCCCACTCACCTCCCTGCAGTCAGCTCTTGTCCTACATAGCATGGCCTGTCTGATTCCTCCCTTAATGGCTTTTACCCAATGCCAATCTTTATTTAAACTGAAAGTAGGAATTAGCACTCACCTCCCCATACACACACGCACACCCTACTCCTCTTCCTTCCATTCTCTTCCTCGCTTTCTTACTTTCCCCCTTCTTTCCGTCAACCATTCATCTTCTGCTCAACCATTCATCTTCTGCTCAACCATTCATCTTCTCATCTTCACGCTCACACTTGTTACTTGCAATTTGTTCATCTACTGTTCAGTGCATCATTCTTCTCTTTGTTCCTTCTCTTACTTGTTTCCATCGCTCCCTTTTCATTCCACCTTCTTCGTCTCTTCTTCTCATCTTCACCCCTACATAGCTGCAGTTCACTAGTCTATGGTTCTTTATTACATTCTTCTTTCTTTCTATTTTTCTTTCTTTCCATCCACTGTTCAACTTCTCATCTTCATGCTCACACGCTGTTAGTAACAATTTGGTTTACTGCTGTTACTCATCTTCTAATCTTTTTACTTCTTTCTTTCCATTTACAATTCATCTTCTGATCTTCATCCACACTTGCAGTTTGCTAGTCTACTGTTACATCTTTCTTTCTTCCGTCCATTTATCTTCTCATCTTCATGCCCACACTTAGTTGCAACTTGCTTGTCTACAGTTCATTAATTTTTAGTCTTTCTTCAGTCTTTCTTCTACTTACATTTTTTCCATCAGCCTTTCATCATTTATCCACTCATCTTCTTCCCATCTTCATGCTGACACTCACTGTGCACTGTTTCCATTCCTTTTCTTCCATCAAGCATTCTTCTTCTCATCTTCATACTCAGTGTTAGTTGCAATTTGCTCAATTGCTGTTCATTCGATTTCTTTCTTTCTTTTTTTTCTTTCAGTCTTCTTCTCTGCCACGTATCCACCATTCATCTTCTGATCTTCATGCAAACACTGTTGCAGGTCCACTATTCTTCATTCCATTTTCTTTCTTTCAGCCATTCATCTTCTTATCATCATACCTACACTTGGTTTTGCAATTTGCTCGTCTACAGTTCCTTACATTAGTTTTTCTTCATTTTTCCCTTACTTTTTCAGATTTTTTCTTTCCATCAGCCTTTCATCTCCTTTCAAGCATTTGTGTACTGTTCAGCTTCTCATTTTCATGCTCATACTCTTTTCTTTTTAACCTTACTTCATTCCATTTCTATCAAGCAGCCTTTCATCTTCATGTCCACACCAGCAGCTTATTTACAGTTCATTACAACTTACTTTCTATCTTTCCTTTCTTAATTTATACCTTCTCCTTTGCCATGTATCCACCATTCATCTTCTTATCTTCCTACTCACGCTGGTGCAGTTTGCCCATCCACTGTTCTTCATTCCATTTTCTTTCTTTCCATCACTTTTCTCCTCAGCCCTGTATCCACCATTCATCTTCTTATCTTCGTGCGCACACTGCTGCAGTTTCCATTACTCGTCATTCCATTTTCTTTCTTTGTTTCTCCTCATTTTCTTTTTTCTTTCTCTTTTTCTTTACCACTCATCTTCATGCTCAGTGTTGGTTGTATCATGCTCTCTTCAAGCAGTTATCCACCATTCATCTTCTCATCTTCATTCCCACCTTCATGTTCACATAGTTTGCTGTAATTTTCTAGTCCACTGTTTGTCGTTCTTTTTTCTTTCTTTTTATTAATTGTTCATCTCATCTTCAAGCTTTACACTGATTACTAGTCTACTGATTGCCATTACATTTTCTCTGTCTGTTTTTCTTTCCATTAACCATTTATCTCCTCCTCAACCATTCATCTTCTTCTCTTCATTTGTATCTGGCTAGTCTGCTGCTCTTCGTTCCACGCTTCCTCCATGCCTTTTTCCTTTGTACCAAGCATTAATCTTCACCTCATCCATTCATCAACCATTCATCTCCACATCTACATGCTGTCATTTGGCTCTTCATTCCACACACACACTCTCTCGTTCTCTCTCTTTCCATCAAGCATTCATCTTCTCGTCTTGATTGTTCGCAAATTGCTAGTTTCAATCTGTTCGCCAAAAAAAAAAAAAAGATACATGCAATTCTTTAGTCATATTTTTAGTCGAATAGGGTGAAGAATATCACTGTGATTTACAGTTCTTAGTAATAATCTCTCAAACATCAGTGTGAGAGATGGGTGCTCCTTATCTGCTTTCATCTAAAGAAGCTGTAGCCAATAAGACACTGCGTTCTATCCGTTCAGGCACGCACAATGGGGATTAATTGATCTGCTAATACCACAAATAAATCAATCCATCCCTCCCTCCCACTGAGCCCCTCCAGCCAATGAGGAGGTGCGTGAGTGGATCAAAAGGTTTTGCTCAGCCAATGGGAGGTGGGCTTGGAATAAACTGGCAGTGGTGGAGGCTCAGTGGAGGCAGGGAGAGTCAATCAGAATGTCATTAGCAGGAGATATTGTGCCTGAATAGTATTGCATGGAGTTCTGTATCCACATACGTGCAGCACTGCACTGAGCCAGGGAGCCAGATGGTGAAATACAGAGAAATATATTAACATCCAGTTTTAAATGCTGGGGTGTTGAGTGCTGAAAAGTCCACATCGCTCTCTCTCTCTCTCTCGCTCTCCCCCTCTGTTGTTTTCCTTTTTAGACGTCTATTTTCTTGAAGCTGCTTCTTTTCATGCTTATCTCATACAGCTTTTTCTTTCCCACAAATGCGTCCTCATCCAAAAGCTCACATCATAAGCTAAAAATATTCCCTTTCTTTCTCCTGATATTGATTTTGCCTGTAGCATTGTTTGTGTTGTCTACCGTGTGTATGGGAGCGTTAGGAGAAGACTCACAGAAAGCAGCTTAAGAATCACATCTTCAGTTTCCAGTTCTCTACTTTCAGCACTCCCCTCACGCATACTGTGATTTTCAAAAGGCAGGCATTTGCGAAATGAGCGAAAAAGCATATTCTTTTACTCTAAGCATCCCAGGCTCTTTTTTCACTGGGATAGAATGGAAATGGAGAGAGTTGATCAATAGCGTATTGATCCTCGTTGGAGGGAGTCAGGGGAATTGAGAGAGAGAGAGAGAGAGAGAGAGAGAGAGAGAGAGAGATGTGGGGGTTGATTGTGAGATGTGGGGTTTTTGAAATCCTCGGTTTAAAGGATGATAAATGCTCTGCTGAAAATAGGCGCTCTTGTCCTCCTCATTGCATGTGCCCAAAATGATGCTTCCAGGTTTGACTGGACGCTTTATTTTCCCTCGTAAAAGAGGACAGTAATGCAGAAAACTGGCTCTGCTTATGCAAGATAAAGAAAATTTCACCTGTTTGCTGACCTCTGCCCAGCATATTTTTTCATCTACTTTGGAATCAAGATCTTAATACTCATGTATTTAAGGCAAGAGGTGAAGATTTCATGAAGAATTTTCACAATAAATGCTTCAGGTTCTCCCAAGTATTCTTTTATGTGCAGAATGTGTTCATTTATTGATTAAAACTGTTTACTTTGCATCAACACTCCAGAAATAAAGGGTTCTTTGGAGCAATACCATAAAACTAAAATGTTTGGATACCATAGTGTGCAGAATGTGTTCTTTTCTTGGGTATACTTTGATTAAAACTTGTTAAAAAACTGCACCAGTACCACAGTAATTAGGGTTCTTTGGAGAAGTACCATAGAACGAACCCTTCAGTGGATGGTGTTTTAAAGAATGCTTTTTGTAATTCAGAAGAAGTTCACTTAAAATAAATTCGCAGATTTTATTTTTTACTTTAATGCTTTTCAGTGCAACCAATAGCTACAGTTAAAGGCCTCAGTGTAACTGAATGTTAATCCCATATTAGTTATATCTTGAGGAGCATATTCAAAATAAGACACAAGCTAATCCTAAGTGACTGCTTTCATAACTAGTATATTAGAGTATAGCATGTTACTGGCTGGTTACCCTGCTATATCTCTAAACAGGCTTCAATAACTTTAGAATGCAGCAGCCAAGAGAAGAACATTTGAGCGTATTACTGTGGTCTTGTTTCATTTACACATACTTCCTGTTAAGTTCTACATCAACTACAGTCGTGCTAGGCCTAACTCTATCATATCTTACTGATTGGCTGGAGCTTTATAGCTCAACCAGACCACTACTCAGCTGAGGCAGGCTTACTGCAAACTCCTAGGATCACTTATAGTTCAGTTGGTGGAAAATCATTTTCTCATACAGCTCTTAAACTCTGGACTTGCATTCCAGACAATACTAGGAATGCAAGCTTGATAGATTGACTTGCATACATCTAGAGCACTGTGGCTCAATTTAAATTTTTGTAATTATATTGTTATTTTTCACTTAAACTGTAGTGGTTTTATCTTTTCAGTGTGTCGTATAACCTTGTGCGAAGATTTTGTAGCTAAGATGAAAAGCACTATCTAAAATCAGACCCTAAAATGCCATATCCAAGCCAAGAACCATTAAGGAACCATTGCAGAGTGTAGGCCTCATATTCTATTGGCTCTGATAGACCACTGTACCTTTCCATAATGACCAAATAAATGTTTACTTCCAACTGCACTGCTTCTATGTGCATTTGAACAGGAACTGATGTCTGACGTTTGTCCACCGTAGTGTGCTAACTGATACTGAAGATACATATTGGAGCTATCTAACCCTGTATCACTGTCGGATGTTGGGAACTAGGTGTGCATGATGTTCTAATGCGCAAAGCTGGCCTTGCATTGATCACCATGCAGGATGTCAAACATTTTAGCGCAGATCTTGCCCTTGTTATTGCCCTCCACGGCCAGGCTGTTAATGCACTAAAAAATCGTTTGGCCCTATCTTTCCCAACCCATCTCTACACAGTGCCCGGAGCAACAGAAGAATACGCCACCATTGTACTGTACAACCACTCCTATCCCTCCCTCCCCCTTCCTGCACTCCCCTCATCTCTCCCCTCATCCTCCCATTCGCTGTCTCCATCTATCTTTACGACACCTTGTTGCATCTCCCTAATGTTTCCGGACTTGACGGTCTCCATGCTCAAAAATTCATATTAGAGCTTGCTGTGTGTGTTTGCGGTTTGGTGAGCTGCAGTCTGACCAAATAAACTGGCTAATAAAAATAATGTTTTCATGGAGGAAGGCGAGAGGCTGGGAGAAAATCAGGAATTGTTGTCTGCTCCCCAACAACACTATCTGCTGTCCTTCCTTCTTTTATCTTCATCCATTGCCTCCCGTATCAACATCACTGTCAAGATGATGAGACATACAATACTACGCAACAATCAGAGATCATCCTTCATTTATTTAAAATCCAGTCAAAACAACTATAATATATAGTTATTCATTTTTCAGGGGATATTTGTGAGGAGATTACATATACGTTAATCCACTTGCATAAGGAAGAGGAAAATCAAGGAAAAATAAGTGGAAAAAACAAAAAAAATACTAAAAGATACAGAGGAATGAGACTCCTAACAATCATGCCAAGACCTGGTAGACCACTAAAATTGTTCCCATCAGATAAACAGCACATAAATCTTACATCTGAGAAATGGAAAAAAAAAATCAAGCTTAACTTTTGCTTCAGATTCAGATCCACTGGTGTTTCTGTTCTTCCTTCCACTCTGAGAAGACAACTCAGGGCTAGGGGTCTGAAAGGATGTGCAGCTGTCAAGAAGCATTTAATGAGAAAAGGACATACACAAAAAGAAGAAAACTTGAAAATCAAGCAAATAAGTTGGTGTGTTCAGAACAATGGACTGACCAGCCCAGAGTCCAGACTTCAACCGAATGTGTCTGGCATGAGTTGGATCATGAGAAGCAGAAAATGCAAGCAACTTCTAAGACTGAACTTTCGAGGGGTGGAAAAATATCCCTGCAGATTTCTTTGAAAAACTGAAAGCAAGTATACAGAAAATAATAGAAGCCCTTTAAAGACTAAGAGTGAGTATACAATATATATGTATTTTGCTTTTTTCCTGACTCTATAATATGAATAACTCATACTTAATGGCTGTTTGGACTGGAAATAAATTAATGAAAGGTTGTCTCTGACATTTGCACAGTATTCTAGGTTAACATTGGGCCTAGCTTCTTAAGCTTTTGGCTTACCACCCAGAAACCTATCAGTTTGTCTGCTTAGTCATTCATCACTTTCCTATCAATCCTGGAAATATGACTGTTCATCCTGTATGCCACCTTGTCGTTTACAAAGGATTATTAGAGTTGTTAGAGATTGTTCACTGCATCTTCAGCAAGACAGAAGCTCTGCATGTATGAGTCTATATTGCTTACTCACTGTAGTTAAGATACTGAAGCTGGAGCAAGAAATCACAAGCTACACCTTCATACTTTTTGGGATCTATGTTAAATGTTGCAAAGGCATTTTGGCAAGACAAAGAGTTTGGCATGATATGGACAGGCCAACTGCCTACAAGGTGAGACAGTGTTCCCTACAGTATGTTGATATACACGCATCTGAGGGTGCCACTGGTTTTCAACAGCAATTACTTCTGCACCTACAGAAAAATGGAAGAGAGCAGAGATATATTGCATTTGTTCATTTGAACTAATACATGACTTTATTCCATTTAAATAACAAAGCACATATCATACAGTTCACAACAAAATATGTCTGTAATTTACAGTGTGATCATACCACACATCATATTTTGTGAATTTAGGTCAATGACAGGATATGCATTGTTTTTGTGTGTACTGTTTTCCAATTAAATAATTTTATGACATATAATTACATTATTCTACAATCTCAAATCATTCAAAATAAAATTCTGTTTAGCTGTTTATGCTTACCGAGGTACAAAAATGTCAGGTGGTGTGACCATCCAACCATGTACTATGTGTAGATTAAGAAACCAAATTAAGACAAGGTAGGATCACTGGCAGGATCAATGGAAAACAATAAAAATGTGTAATTTTATTATAATATTGTTTATTTATTTGTTATAAATTATTAATTTAATGATGTATATCAAACTTTGAGTTCAAAGACAAAGACTAGTTTTCAGTAATGCACATTTTCAGTAATGCTAAATCACTTTAAGATATAATATTTTGCCACCTGACAATTTCTTGGTGGTAAAATTGATGATCTTGTTTAAAAAAGCATTTACAGCATTCAAAATACTTTGAATAGATTCTTGCAGATGCAACCTCAATTCCGAAAAAGCAATGATGTGCAAATCATTTAAACCTTATATGTAATTGGAAATAGTATAAAGACAACATAGCAAATGTTGAAACTGAGAAATTATATTGTTATATGAAAAATATATTGCCATTTTGGATTTGATGCCAACAACATGTTCCATAAAGGTTGGGACAGGGACAATAAAAGACTGGGAAAGTTGTGTAAATGCTAAAAAATGCTGCCACCTTCTCTGGACCAGAGCTCATTTAAAATGGACTGAGGGGAAGTGGAAAAGTGTCCTGTGGTCCGACGAATCAACATTTGAAATTCTTTTTGGAAATCAAGGACACTGCGTCAGGACTGATGAGCAGCTGAAATCCTGTATCAAACCAGAATGGAAAACATTTCAGTTTCTAAACTACAGCAGCATCTCCTCAGTTCCTAAACACTTACAGAGTGCTGTTAAAAGAAGAGGTGATGAAACACAGTGGTAAACAGGCCCTCGTCCCAGCTTTTTTGGAACATGTTGTTGGCATCAAATTCAAAATGGGCAAATATTTTTCAAAAAACAATAAAAGTTTTCAGCTTCAACATTTTATATGTTGTCTTTGTAGTGTTTTCCTTTAAAAATATGGTTTACATGATATGCACATCATTGCATCCTATTTTTATTTACATTCTGCACAGCATCCCAACTTTTTTGGAATTGGGGTTGTACAAAAACACATTAAATCCTTATTACCAACATTTTTTTATCATCAATTTTATTACAGTTCCATCTGGACCAATGAGAGACCGGACTCCGATCCACGACCACTTTAATTTAGTGTTGGGAATCAAACTTCCACAACTGAAGTAAGATGGGTTCACTTAGCTCCATATAACCTTACCTACTAGGGGACACTTTCAATCTCACACCTTTCGTGTTATGGTGAAACAGCTTCATGGTGTTAACAGGACAGCCTGTGGTGTTGCTGCCTCCTCTGAGAAAGAGTGGGGCGTGTGTGCCTGTGGGTGTGTGAGAATGGCGTTTCTATGAAGTGTGTCAGTGAGAGGCTTAAGAGGTGTGTGAAGAAGCCTGGTGCAGGTTTGTCAAGTGAGCGCGTGAGTAAATGGCAGTGTTTAGTGTAAATGACTGCAGCTAATCAGATGTGCTGTGAAGTGCTGTGTTTGGAGAGTCCTTACATTCTCAAGGCCTTTCAGGGTCCTGACACCTCTTAACCTCAATCCCACTTTCCTTCTAGCAGCTCAACGCCAGAGCTCCCTGCAGATTCCCTGCCTGCACCCGACATCAACAGGTACAGTTGAGCAGCGTCTGTCAAATCAAGCATTCAAGTTGAGTCAGGAAAATGAAAAAATGTATCTGAATATTCTACCAAAAACTATATTTCACTAGACCGTGATCTCCAAAGTCTCCAATCCAAAGTCATTTTTTTACTATATACATTTACAAATCTAACAGAGCACATTTACACAGTTACACTCCTACAAATGAAAGTGCTTATTTCATTTACAAATGAAAACAGCTTATTTGAAGCACTTCCCTAATGAACCTTTTAATCAGGGGTCTCAAACAATTGCCCCATGAGACAGTCATTCACAAATCTACAGTTTATCATTGAATCATTTTGTGAATATAGATTTGCTTTACACACCAGACACTGTGGCTGGTTACCCAGCAAAGCAATATACAATTAGTTTATACTGAAGCTTAAAAAGTTAAAAGCAAAAATACAGCACTGCATTTAAGGAGAACCATTCAAATGAAAACCTGACGTAGCACGAACAGTGCACATTGAGGGGAAATGGCTGTAATTTAGCTATACCTAATATAGCTACAATTTATTGGTATATAAAATTAGTCAGAATTCAAAAATGAACACAATTTTCAAATCAATTCACCAAGAACTCACAATGTGCCGTTAATTTTGCTAACACTTCACTCACATTCAGCAGGAATGTCCCACATAATTCTACTGTTAAATATAAGTTTACATGATTCAAAAATCAGTACGCCCTACTCTTAGGCGTGAACATGTGAAGGATAGGGCTATGTGGTAGGGGCAAAGGGTGAAATGGGATTGGGCCATAGTCTTTCGCATCAATGCCTACATACTGAATAAGAGTTCTTGATCTGTTGAACAGGTTTTCTTCATGATTAAAAGTATTCAGTCACTCGGTACTGTACATTTCTTTGGTCTACCAAGTTGTTCATTATTTCTGGGTTAAGAACTGACCCTAAGGTCCTGAAACTACTGCCATCCCTTACTCTCCATGTCACACCAGCCCCCAATTCTGCTGCTGTGTTTACCATATTGGACTTGTGCACAGTCATCTATCCATCCATAATATTCTGTTTGGATAAGGAAAAATCAATATATACCGAAACACTTCAATTTATGCGCACTAAATGTGGTTCTACTAAACGTGGTAGTTAATACTGGTTACATGAATTTTGCTTCACTTTGTCAGGTTTTCTGTCCATATGTGCAAATACAGCAAAAGTGTGAACATCCTCAGTCTTATTACATGTTGTGTTGATTTTCTAAGCAAAAAGAAATTAACCACATCATCTACAGGGAGCCCTTTTTCTGCAAATTTTAGTGCACAGGTATTATAATGTTTCTGTATATATTTTTTCTGATCCAAACCTAATATTATGGATGGATGGATGACCATGCAAATGTCCAGTATCGAGGAGCAAACAAGGCAGCGGAAATGGGGGCTGGTGTGACATGGAGAGTAAGGGGATGGCAGTAGGGTCAGGACCTTAGGGTCAGTTCTGGCAGGTGAAAGGTCACTGTGTCGAGGGTCCTGTTAAAAACCCCTTTTAGAGGACGTTAGGGATATCTTGCAATGACAGTGGGAATAGCTAGGAGGTTGTTAGCTTCCTCATAAAGGACGCATGTTCTGGAGAAGTGTGTTACAGAAATGTGGAAAGGTTAAAAACACGTGTGACAAGGTTAAATAGTCAGGTTTCACTTTAATTTCAGGCTTTTCCAACAATAGGCAGGGAGGGAAAGCCTTTTGTATCTAAGGTATATGGTTCTATGTGGAATCTTTTTGAAAATGGTTTCATACAGCATCAAAAAAAATGGTTCTACTATTGTTATGATGACATCTTTGTAATAGTAGAAGAACCCTTTTTGGTGCCACTTCACTATGCAAAGAACCCTTTAAACATGAAATGGTTCTATATAGAACTCATGACTCTTCATTTCTTGGAGAAACCTTTAAATGGTATAGAACTTTTACATTATGTGGAGGTTCTTTGAACTTGAATTTTTGTCAGTTCTCAAACTGTCTGCATTAAACATCTTGCAAAGCTAATTTAAAAGACAAATTTTGATATTTTCAGTTCTGACTGAGCCACATATATACCGACTGCATGATCATATACTTTTTAAAATCAGTATTTCATTTGTTTTTTGTTAGATATTCACTCTGTGTGTTTTTGCCTAGTACAATACATCAAATGTAACTAAATAATATACTGTACCATATGCATGACATTCACAATAGTGAAAAAATAATTTATCAACTTAAAAATAAAAATAAAAAAAAACTAAAAGAAAATGTAGATTCAAATAATAAGTTGACAGAATTAAAGAGATTATTGTCTGTTAACTATTAAAAGTTAAATTAATTCAAAATCTGTGGACTGTTTTTGCCATTAGCGGTTGCTTAGGACCCCCCACGCCATCAGAGGATGCCACATATGTATATTTTAAAATTAATTTAGTATTATTGGCCAAAAAGTGCAGTGACTCCAGACATTTTTTATATTGTTTCCTTATCAAGAATAATTAAGTACCAGTTCTTGTTCTAAAAAAATATAAATTAGGGTGGTTGGGTTTGGGGCCTCTCGAATAGGTTGTCACTTAAGGCCCAGTGTTCAAAAGTTTAAAGAAATGGTTCAAGAAATCAAATATGCAGTTTTTCCCCTACACCAAATGTAGTCAATCTCCCAAGGCGTTTGTTGTTTGATGCTTTTTTAGCTTTACACTGGAGTTACAAGACTAATGTAGATGAGTGATTCTACAATTAAGCTGCCATTTAGCCCTTGTAACTCTTAAAAACTGAACACTTTTCAACACTGAATTAAACAAGTTTCTTTTCTGACATTAGCACAGAAATAGATAATGCACAATATGTCAGGGGTGTCCAAGCTTACCCATAAAGGGCTGGTGTGGCTACAGGTTTTCATTCCAAACAATCAGGAGCGCACTTGGTTCTACTTGTTTAATGAACTGGCCAGGCTTCCACTGATCAGCTGAGCTCCTGCACCCCTTGTATATGTGGTCAACTAGCATTATGGTAATGGCACAAGTCCATTAATGACATAAAAAAAATAATTTACTTTTAGTCTATAATTTGAGTAACAGGGTTGACTTTCAATGAGTCAGTCCAAATCATAATATAACTTAAAATAAAGAAATAATCCCATGATCTTCAGGAAAGCTGGATAATGCTAATTCCTAAAATACATGTTTTGGAGAATATTCCAGACCAGGGTTGATGATGTTGGATTTAACAGATGTGTATTTTCTTAGTTTTGAGCAACTCATGAAAATGGATGTTTAAAATGTTAAATTGTTTCACATATTAATGCACATCATCTAAGATTTTTAATATTTTAAAGATTATATTTCATGGTAAAGCATTTATTGGGCTGGAACGAGCTAATTTCTGGTTCCTAGGATTTGTAGTAGATGTTACTAATGTTTTCATTTATTTGAAATATGTTGTGAAGGACATCATCTATGCTTTAAATGTCTTGGACATTTAATTTCAATCTGAAAAAGTAGCTGCAGTGGGACACTCAGTTAACAAGAAATGGAAGTCTGTATCACCCTCAGAACAGACTTTTACAATGTGAGACTCGTAGCTCCAGTGTAAAACGAAGATCAAACCTCAACCACCAGAAGTGTCTTGGCTGAACTATTACATTTGGTGGAAGGGGAAACTTGGTTTCTCAGTGAAGCATTCCTTCAAGGCAGCTAGGCTACTTATCTTTTCACGTTAAAACAACAACAAAAACAATTCTACCAGTGTAGTATAAGTTTGCTTCGGAGTTTGGAATTTACTGAGAATTCCATAAAGAATACATCATGGCTTTATCAGTAACCACAACATGATCATCCAGAACAGTGTAAGTTCATCATTTTGTCTTATACACAAACATTTCATTTCCCAGCAGCACTTTCTCTTTTTTCGCCTCCATCCTTCGATCTTCTACCGTTGTAAAAGAGCAGCAAGTCCACCTTCACCTCTGCTCTCTTCGCCATCATCCTCACGTACCTTTTATCAGCCCATAGCCATTACCTTCATAAATCAATATTGACAGGCCATCAGCTAAAGGATGGATTAGGTGGGTGCGGGGGACTCTGGTCATGTGACCATCACATTTTGCATTAGGCCTCCGCCATTTAGCAAGATGCTATTATGCAGGGCGACATGCAATGGGCGCTTTCAGTGTGAGGGGGCAACACAGCTGCAGATTACTGTCATTGAATGTAAGCATCCTCCATTACATCCTTAGGATCAGTGCTGGGTGAAGGAGAAAGGAGCAAAGGCAAACTGCAGTAAAGACAACCATTGTGTATCTTTCTTTCACCCCACACAGAAAAAGCACACAGTAGGACGTCTGTTTTGTCAGAGATTTTTGGATCAATTGCACTCAAGGGCCCATATCAGAGGTCCACTCACATTTGTGAGGTTCTAGGTACCAAAGACATCTATATGTTTACATGTTTTCCAACATCTCTTTATTTTTTTATCACTTACATTTGAAAAGTGGAGTCATTGATTTTGGAAAAAGACTGTAAATGTCTGAACTATACAGTAAAACAAGTACCAGAGTCTGGCCTCTTCCTATTTCTCCCATTATAGTAAAAACACGAAAACAAAACACCAGAGGGCACCCAGAGCTCAAATACGAAAAGTTAAAAGTTTCTAATCACTTGCCCAGAATCTTCCTTAGTTTTACATAGTAGAAGGAAGTATATTTCAGTAAAAAAAGCAAAGAAAACTCACATGTATGTTTCCTTTTATTTCTACAGCAAGATTTGGACAGCAGGACGCTTTCATTACTGCTACTGAGTGCTGATTGTTTGGCAAACGGAGCAGCTCATTTGCTGTTCATGATCACAGACCTCAGGGACCTACACTCCTATAACTCAAATTTAAAAGCTCTTAAAAATATATAATAGCAGTGCTAAATCTTTTATGCTATTCAGAAAATAAATACATTCTTTCACATTAAAAATGTTTAAGCATTTTAGACTCACTCGGGAGTGCCCTCTAGCATCTGAGAAACCACAAAGACATTACAGAGTGGTAATCCTCCTCTCTACAAGTTCCCCTCAAATACTCACCAAGGGGAACAACACACTAGCAAACTTAATTTTAGATCTTACAAACCTGTACGGTCAAATACCATGACATAATGTTAGAGCCAACAACGACGCAACAAGTACTAACATTAGCTAGATTGTGGGTTCATAAACCCTCACTACAGTTGCTGCTGCAAGGCTAACCAGCTACCACAAACACTAACTAGTAAATAGAACAGAACCATACTGACCTGATGGTGCTGTGAAACAGCCTAAATGCATTGATGTTACCCATCTGTCAAGCAGAAACAGAGCAAGCTCCTCATCCATTTTCATGCCTTTTTATTTTCATGAACTTTTTATTCACCAGCTTCTGTTTATTTTTCCCAGTTTCACCTTAAATGGTTCCATTTAATGCACCAATTAAGGTGGAACTGGGAAATATTTGGTGAAATTGACAAAATAATGTTATGTTTTTGGTACTGTATCTTTAAGAATTACTATACTATATATAGGTGTCTTGCAAAAACACTGACGTAAGCTACCCCTTCAGATGAGCTAATGCTAAAGCTTTAACGTTTCCTGTAACGTTATTTATCATAAGACCTGACATTAAAATGACTTTTAGCAGTAAGCCAGATAAAGTTTAGCTTACCTTATAGTCGGTGTAAGCCTGTCTGTTACTAGTTTTGCTGGTAAGATGTGAATGTGGTCTTCCAAAGAGGCTAATCCAAAATCTTTCTCAGCTTCAGGACTGACACAAAACTATCCTCCAGATGATCATGGCAGACATTATACTTCCCCTAATATTACATTTCCGCTATGTTAGTATAATAATTCTAACTATTTCATGTCCACCACCACTCTCACTGCAGGTTTATTTTGAGTTCTGTTGAAGTTCTTCCTTAGCTTGCCGGAGGGAGTAACATGGCTGAGAGTCTTGTCAATCATAATTTTGCAAACAGTCAGTTGGTGGAGAACCTTTTACGTAAATGTAAACTTAAACTGTAAACTCAACGCAGCTCATTTCCCAAAAGAAAACCTCTTTAAAAATACCACTGAAAGGTTCTTTATGGTACTAAAATTGGGTCTCACTCCAACCCTTTTTGGCACCTTTTTAAGAGCATCAGTTAGATTCAGTAGCAGTATAGCACTGACTCTTGCCGTACACATCTGATATAATACTGTACTATTATATTTGAAGGCACATGTACTAAACAAATTGATCTACCGCTGTGGTTTTCTGCTGTTATATGATCTGCAGTAAATAATGCAATGCCTTCTCTAGCTGTTTATCCAGCTACACATCTATAGAATAGCCTATACTGCATCCTCCAGCTGAGGATACGTGGGCTGCTTAGGCAGCCAATCACTAAAGGGCTCTCGTTGCCCTCTGGTCACTCCTGACCTCTCATCCCTGGCCATAGCCTCATAGGTCAAAGGTTACTTCAGGGGTCATCAGAGGATACTGGTGGCCTGGGCCTAGCGCAGTCACCATAGCAACCGTTGGAGATAGATGGCGATGGAAGAGAAGGAGAGGGCCATGGCTTTTCCACAAGGACCCCGGTGATCTTTAGGTTCTCTTTGTGTTTGTGCAACTCGCTGGCTAAAGGATCCCCCTAGTGGTGACTGTGGGAAATTGTTGTACAGTAGATACTTCATTTTAACAAAACTGCATTATGTTTACTGCATGTAGGCTTATAAGCTCTCTGTGTTTACTTTCCCTTCTGTCTGACACTTTCAGATTTAGAAGGTTCAAACGCACCAGAATAATATGCAGCAGAATAAGAACAAAGATGTGAAGCAGTGGTTTAATGAGCATCTTCTACCATCTACTGGTGAGACAAGGAATTAGCCTTTCTTTTCGTTTGGGCTTCTGTAATTCAGGGACTTTTGAAAAGAACATAATATTCTCACTCTCTTTACATATGTGTGTGTGTGTGTGTGTATATCATATTGGGGATCGTTTTAATGATTGGACCAGAAATGCTCCAAAATTACTTGGAAAAAATATCTATGCCTTCTCCTGTAAAGGTGCTATTTTGGAGATCCTTGTTTTTCTTTGGACAGTGATATACCCAGAGCCCCAAAAAGTATTTGGATATTTGTGCTGTACTAATGTTGATATTCCAATTCTTGGCAAAGTATTCTTTCCAAAGGAATAGACAATGAACTGAAAAACTTTTCCTGCCCTTTAAAAAGGAAACTTTTAACTTTGCTGCTAAAAATGATGATTAAAAAAAACACAAGATCTAAACTTTAAAATAATTTGAGTGTGGTAAAAACCCTTTGTGTGCTTTTTTATGGTGGAGCTTGTGTTGTGACGCATTTCTCCTGTAACCACCATCACAAAATTCTGAAACTTGTGCCACAGTAGCCATTCTGTCAGTTTGGACCAGACAGGATAATATTCATTGCATTCATACACTGATGATAAGGTGCCCAACACCCAGTCCTCAGTTTATAGTTTGTCCCTTCTCTGATCATTAATCCCCTTGGAATTATTGTATCTATTATATATAGTGTTATATCTGACATTTTTATCAAAATTTAATTATTCACTTATTCATATTCATATTCCATGACAACTTCTTAACATAATGTTAGGTGTTTTTTAGTTGTATGTATTTTTGGACATTTATTCAGAAAACAAAAAAGTGCTCCAAAGTCAAACTCTGACCTGGTTCTGTAACGTTCTATCTGTGAGTCAATCAGCGCTTTCTACACACACAGAGGGACCAATGAGATTCTGCTTCTTGGTCATGAAAGAAAGAAAGAAAGAAAGAAAGCCTTGGATTTGACTTCCGAATACATGTAGACACGCTGTTACACTAATTTTATGTTTTAAAGTAAATTATGTGTAAACTATTTGTGTTCCTTAAAAACGGTTCTTTTCATGTGTTGCCAGATAGAACGTTATAATTCCAAGCAGAAGGTGAGTTTTTAGGATTAGAAGGTTCTCTCTGCATTGGACCTGTTTCAAAAACCTCATTTACAAATTTGATAGAATTTTGATATTGTATATTTAGGAAACATATGGGGAGTCTGTCATTTTCATGTATGCAAGAGACGTGTTCCACATACCAGTTCTGCTATTTGGTATGCAAAATCTTTGACGCTCAGTGTCTCAAAACTGCTGAGAACACAGATAGAACCTTAAAATTCCAAGGGGATGAAATGTCTAAGCTTGAGTAAAAAAGTAAATAATTGTCTGCTTTACGCTGCTCAAAATATCAGTCATTTGAAATGAAAGCAGCACTGTGTGAATGTTACAGATGTGCTACACCAAATGACCAACAGGCATCAGTGAGCTTGAAGAGAGCCAAGACACTGGATGAAATCAGCTTTGGAATGTCGTACAGAACTAAAACACGAACAGACTGTTTTCATCGCACTCGCAGCGTGATCGTCTTCCTACCTCCGCTACTCTCCGCTAATCAGGCCCAGGCCCCCCGCTCTAATCCACCCAGGGCCCGACCGCAGATCCTAATAGATTAAGCAGATAAAACCCAAAACCTCACACACCATCCGTAGAGGGAGGCCTACTGATTAAAATGAGAAAATGAACATCATTTTATAAGCTACAAGGGGTGAAAGAACCAAATATATTCATTACATCTGCACCTCTGCCAGTGTGTGTCTGCATTCATGGGTTTAAAGCAGGAGTTTCATAAGAGCAGTGCTTTGGAATATGAACACACACATACACACACATAGGCACTGATATGTGTGTGTGTTTGCAAACGTGTGCAGATCACAGCATGGTCAAACATATGCAGCACAATTAAAGCCCTAAAGCTGGTGAACTGAAGAGGATTTAATGCCAAGAACAATTCCTGAGAATTAAGCAAATTAGTGCAGCGAACAGAAAGATTTGATTAAGAAATTTAATTAGCTGGCGTTGTTACTACTATTGTAGTTGCTGAAGATTGTGCATTGTGTCTCGAATGCTGGGTGCTTTTTCCCATGACTATGGCTCATATTTTCCCCTATAGCTGAGAGAAAACTAGTGGATCAGTGCTGTAATGAGGATCTTACAGGCCAAGAGAAAAAAGAAGCCCCCCACCCCAATACGAAAAAATGACTTTCAGTAAATGAAAAAAATAACAGTGAAAATTCTTTGTTTACTCCCTATTGTTGTGTCTTGAACAGATTGATTCTCTCAAGGCATGGCACTCAACCCACTAGCATATAATGCTAAGCTAATTGTTTACATTAGAGTGTCTGATTTTAATGATGATCAATTATGAATTGAGGGTGATTCAAAGAGATTAAGCTCATTTCAAAGATGATTTATTTGTAAATCATTACAGAACAAGGCAGTAAATTGTAAATGATGTAACTTTATTATGTAATTTTACAAGTGCTCAATCAACACCATAGTCAAATTCATCCTCTACTCAGTTGAGCATGTTGGGTGTCGCTGCACTCAGTGCGATTAACATCCAGTGTTGTGGAACCAACAACGAATGCTCTGCATTGTTGGAGGTTCACTGCCCACAATAATCACGTTGCACAGTTATGACGGATTCACTCTGTTTGAAACACAAAACGTTTTTCTGACTAGGGGTCACCATCTCCTCTCAGACTGAGGGGAGCCATTTGATAGTCAGAAACTCTAAGACCTCCTCTTTCAATTGGTATGTGACTGGTTCCCAGTCGCCTCATGACTGTAAAAATAAGGTGCTTTGAAATCGGATGAATCTTTTTGAATCACCCTGTATATCGTCTTGCAGGTTGTGGTGGATCTTTTTCAAAACCAATGTAGTAGTGCTGGTCTTGCTCTCTTCTCTGACTTGATTTTATTTAGTCATGTCTTGGTCTTGGGGTAAGATAGAAATTATTGGGTGCAGTGTTTCTGACTGGAAACTGAATTATTGAATATCAACAAAACCAGAATAAACAAAATAAAGCGGTCTTAGCTAATCAGAACATATTTTTCTGACTCACATAATGAGAAATCTGATTTGGCAGCTATCGAGTGCTAGATGTCAGGCTGAAGAGAGGAAAGCTAAAGATTTCCAGCTCAATTTGACAGGTTTAGATATCTAATTGACATGCTTAGTCTTAGTATTGTAAACTTTTGCACCTCAAACCTTCCGTTGAAAAGACCCCTGAGCAAACGGCACACTGCTGTAGTTACTTGTTTTCAGTTCCCATGCAGGTGAAGCCTATAATTATATATTTGTTGTTGTATTTCCTTCATTTCAGTTAGGCTTGTACTGATAATACATAAACATATCTAGCTAACATTTTGCTAGAACAATCAATGACCTTAAGATTCTTCCCAGTATATCTAATTCCAACCAACTAGTTAGGACTCCCCCAATCACATGATACCACCAGTGCTAGGAGGGCTGTTCTGCTACGTCAGCTAACAGATGCCTGCGCTGGCGAGTATCGCACTGAGTGATGGGGGTATAGGGAGGACCACCCAGAGAGAGCAAGGCCAGTTGTGCATTCTTGGACTCCCCAATTGGAATGTTACTATTATAATATTTTCATTCAATAATGAATAAATTTAGGAAACCAAGGAGTACAAAATCTCACAATTGCTTCCAGTTGTAAAGCAAAGTATGACTAATAAAATAATAATTAATAATGTTTTAGACAAGGGTTTCTTAACACTGGTCCTGGAGGCCCACTGCCCTGAACTTCTCCTACTTTAACACACCCACTTCAATTCAACAATGGGCTGTTAACAGGCTGATTAGTTGGATCAGATGTGTTGGCAGCAGAGAAATGATTAAAAATGGGCAGGGCAGTGGGCCTCCAGGAAGAGGGATGAGAAACACAAATTACATTAGGCTATATATTTATTTATAGAGATGATTAAGGTAAGGTTCTTAGAAATACTTTTAACTGATATGGATCGTTTACATTATATATATCCTTATATATATATATATATCCCAAGAACTTTGAAAAGGTTCTTGACATTAACACATCTCATTTACAAAATCCAATGAAAGGCTCTTTAGGGGATCTTGATGCCATCGCTCCCAACCCTTGCTGGCACCTTTAGTTGTCAGCTTTATGAGAATGAAATGTTGCTGTGTAAAAGTCTTTAACAGAGACAAAAAGCCGCACTGTAATAGGATTTCTGTTCAGGGTAATGCGCTGCTGAAGCACCACCATGGCCTAGTCTTAAACCTAATGCTCAACAGCAGCAGTGTGGATCCTCTCCTGAGGAGTGCTTAGCAGATTACTTTGTGTGATAAGCTTCCTATTTCTCGAAACTGCTCGGAGATTCCTGGAATTAGCGGGGCGCTTATCACAGAGTCGGCTTTGGCCGGCCCACTTTTAGCCTGGAGATTTGGTGATGTGGTGCCACTGATTAATCATCACCTGGCGGGGGTCATTCCATAAGCAGCATGTTCACTTTTAACACACACACACACACACACACACACACACACACACACACACACACACACACACACACACACATCTGGCATCAAAAGCTCTTCAGTTGTGGTTTTAATTCTGCTGCATAGCATCCCTGTTGGAACCAAACTTCATCCTTTCAGAAAATTAATTTTACAGAAGAAGGAAAATGTCCTTAACTATGAGTTAAAGTGAATGAAATAAGCAGTGATGGACGAAGTACACAAATCATGTACTTGAGTTAAAGTAGAGCTACCCAAGATAAAATATTACTCCAGTAAAAGTAGAAGTTCCTCCCTTTAGACCTCCACTTGAGTAATAGTACAAAAGTATTTGCCTTCAAATGTACTTAAGTATCAAAAGTAAAGTACTAAAAGTTTAATTATGGCTCTGATGTCCTGTTATCATATTTCCAACATGACTCTTGCTTCATTAACTCATTTCAGGTGAAAATACATCAGTGTCCCTCTTGTAACACCAATATTTTAATATAATGTCATCAATTAGTGACACTGACGTCTATTAAAATGATCAAAAGCATGAAACACTGAAGGCCAACAATTTCCATCAGGTAGAACCGAGTGGCTCTGAAATCACTTTTACAAACAAGCAAAGTTTCAGTTTAACATTTATTTACAACTTAGTTCAAATACAAATTTGTTTAAATTTAATAAAAATTTTCTTTAAACTCACAAATAAGTTTTCCTTTACTGTATTGATCTGTAGGCCTCTGTTCATAAACATAAACTAGTTAAAACAAATTTACTAATAAATGAAAGTGTTTGCATAAATTCAGAAAAAAGCTGCGTCAGTCACGACTGCAGGTGTGTACATATTTCTAGATTGTGGTCTGTTTACACAAAGTCAGGTTAGTCCATCATTTATGTTGAACAGACTCTCCCAAATTTTTACGCTGCTGTGCTGACGTTGAACTGTGTGCTTGCACTGGGTCGGTATGACCAACAGGTCAAAACAAGCTCAGAACAAAGTGACCGCTGTGCCCTGATTGGTGCTCTTGCTTTGCGCTTCTTTTGTTTTGACATGTTACGTTTTTATACACACAGAAACCAAAAGGAACGACAGATTTCTCAAAATGTAGTGGAGGAAAAAGTCAGATATTAGACTCTGAAATGTAGTGGAGCGAAAGTAAAAAGTGGAAAAATATGGAAATACTTCAGTAAAGTACAGATACGAAAAAACTACTTAAGTACAGTAACGAATTACATTTACTTAGTTACTGTCCACCACTAGAAATAAGATTTTATACTAAGTCTTTCTGGACCGTTTCTGTTGATCTGTTCATCATGAAAATTTGACAGACTGTAAAGGGCAGCTATCATTTTAAAATCGAGAAAAAAATAATACATTTGAAAAATGGAGATCCAGCATTTTGTTCCCACAGAAACTGTTTGGATCAGTCAAAAGTTACAGAAGGGTTTTCCTTTTTCTTTTTTTCTCTGTATTTTATCATCATAATGAAGATATGAAAATGACAAAACAACACGTGGGATCATACCATCTTCTCTTTTACATTCTTTTAGAAATTAGCCCCTTTTTTTGATACAGCTTCACACATTTTTATTGTTCTCTCCAGTAGCTTCATGGGGAGCCACCAGGGATGCCTTCCGTGAGACCTTATAGTTGCTGAAAATCATTTGTTGAGTTTTAAAAGCACACAGTATTGTGCAAAAGCCACAGACCACAATTCCTTTATTTACTGTCTAGTTAAAATGGCCATTAAGAACATTTTTCATTTTTCATTCATTTTACAGAGCACAAAATGATACAGAAGCCTCAATAACTAAATATAAAGTCTTTTTTTTTTAAATGTTTAGTGTCTACCCCTTTTAGCTTTATTACAGCTTAAATTCTTCTCAGGAGACTTGCTTAACGGATTCCTTGCATCATGAAAGAATTCTTCAAAAATGTGCACATGAGAAGCATTGAAGCTGTAATAAAGGTAAAAGGGGTAGACACTAAACATTAAAAAAAGACTTTATATTTAGTTATTGAGGCTTCTGTATCATGTAGATGGTTGTATATGGACCCTTTCTAAAAGAGTTCTTCTATTGTTACAAGCCTGATATCATAACAATAGAAGAAGCCTTTTGGGTGCTATATACTATCTACAGCACATTCTCCATCAGTCTGAAGAAGGACTTCACAATGCAAGGAATCATTTAAGCAAGTGAAGGGTTTTTTGAGTTTTCATAGTTCTAGACATTATATTTTTCTTTACCGTTGAAGCACCATATTTTTTAATAGAGCAAAACCAATTTCCTTTTCTTAAATTTGCATTTAAGCCCGAGCCTTTTGATTCAAACGGCCTTAAGATTATGAAAAATGCATTTTCAGTTCAGGCGTGTCCAAACCTTTGACTGGTAGTTTGTGTTAATACACACACAGGAAAAATATAGGCAGGTGCTCTACACTCTTAAAAAAGGTGGTTCTTCAAGGGTTCTTCAGTAAATGGAATGGTTCCATTTAGAACCATGGGTTACATATTGAAACATTTCATGTCTAACTGTTGTATGTGTTACCATACATAGAACCATTTAATGCTTAAAAGTAATATAAGGTACTATACAAAACCTTTATGAAAATGGTTCTACATAACACCAAAAGGGTTCTGCTATTGTAACAAGCTTGACATTGTAACAGTAGAAGAACCCTTTGCTGTATAGAATCATATACAACCCATTCTCCATCAATCTGAAGAACCTTTTCACTATGCAAAGAACTATTAAAGCGTGAAATGGTTCTATATAAAACTGAGTGCCTTTATTAAAGAACCATTTAAGAAGCATCTTTTTAGAACCTGTATCTGACAGTACGGTATGCATGGCAGGTTGGGTGTAGGAAACGAGTCGTCCCCTTAAGAAATTATAGGCTAATCTCGTAAAATCAGTGCAGTATCTGTTTAAGAACAGGAGATTCTGTTTAATCTTTAAGGGACTCATTAGTGAATTTTCTCATTTCACAGTGGAATTAACTTTGTGAGGGAAGTCCAGGAGCCGGGCTTTGCAGTTCATTCCATTAGTGTAATGAAGCCTCAATAATGAAGCCTTTTAGAAATCTCTGAAGCATGAGAAATACACATATTCATCCACAGCACTGCAAGCACGCAACAAAATACATGAGACTGATGCACGTTTATTTGATTGCATAGTACAAAAACACACGTCAAATTTAGAATATTCCATGAAGTACATTATACATATACTTAAGTACATTATACTAATATGACGTTTTTAATATAATGTTTTTTGATGATAGCAATAATATGCATTTCACAAAACTACATACAACAGAAAAAAGTATGTTTCTCAAAAAGTTCTATTACAGGTGTGATCTAATCAATGCTTTAAATGAGCTAAAACACACCGTGTAAGTGCATCATATGTAAACTAAAAATTCTCACTGTTGATTATAATACAGTTTACAGTAAACTTACTGTAATAATACTACATGAAGTTTTTTTTACCTACTTACTTTGTGCAAAATATAAATAAAATGTTTCCTTAGCTACACCAGGCCGTGGAGGGAAAGTGTCCGGCATCATTGGAATGCTGTCCAGCTCCAGTACTCTCTGGTTGTAAGGCATGGAAGGGGCCGGGAATGCGGGCAGCACCAGCAGGGCATCCCCTTCATGCGGCTGAAGGGCTGGTAGGAGGTGGGCAGGGTGAAGGGGAGTCGTGCTGTCACTCTGCGGTTTCTCCTTCTGGCCTGGTGTCGGTGGTAGTCTCCGTTAGAGAAGTCGTGGAAGTTGGCTGGGTGAATGGCCCAGAAGTGACCCTTGCCGTTATCGCTGCGTCCAGCCTTGATAAAGCACTCATTGAGGGAGAGGTTGTGCCTGACGCTGTTCCTCCAGTTCTTGTCCTGTCGGGAAGGGAAATCAGATTACAGGATCTTGTCTTCAACAAAAATAAAGGCATTTTATTTGTTACCCCAAATGATCAGTGAACCTACATGTATCTTCTGGGGTTTCATGTATAAAGTTGATAGATAAAATAGATAAAACAGAAAAAGAGTTTTTTGGGGGTATTTTTTTTTCATTGAACTCTTTGTATGTACCTCATTGCCATAAATAGAGTCTAAAATCAATTTTAGGCTAAAATCCTGTTTCAAAGCTATTATAAAATAATGTCTCAGACATCAGGCAACATAGTGATGATCATTTCATGTTTCTTTAAGCTAGCTTTTAGAGGACTTAAATGCTTTAGACAATTGGTTCCCATCACCACGACTCTGAACGGTTCTCTAAATCTCAGAGTTCCTCATCAAACCACCCAGAAATCTTTTGGAATTCCTATTTAAAAATGAAGCTGGAGTGATGCTATAAAACAATGTATAATTATTTAAATTAACACGTGTGAGTGAGGAACCTTAAAGTTTAAGGAACCTCCATATAATGCAAGATGTTTAACGGACTCAGAAGTCCAAGCCAATAAATACTTATGAACCTCCCTTTTCAGGAATGTCGTAGTTCCTCCAGTGGACTGACCACCTGTTCTAGGTTCTATAAGCTTGCTTTACTATCTATGAAGTACCTTGCTCTTGAAGTAAGGATATTGATCCATGATCCACTGGTAGATATCAGACAGCAGAAGTTTCCTCTCTTTGGAGGCCAGGATGGCCATGGAAATGAGGGCGATGTAGGACTCAGTGGGTTTTTGCTCTTGGCTCAATGTTTTGGTGGGCAACTCTGTCTTTTCATTTGCAGTCTGTTCTTCTTGCTCATCTGCTCTGTCCACTCCATTCTCCTGCACAGCCACTGTTCCATTCTGAGCTCCACTAATTTGGTCATCAAGAGTGGTTTGAGGAACTGCCGTCTTTGATTCACTCTCCTTCGATTCCTCTTGTCCAGTCTTGTGACCTTTGTTGTACAACAGGTAGTCGATGGTAAAACGAAGTCCTAGCTGCTCCCGTCCATTGCTGCAGGCACTGTTGTTCTCCATTGTGGTCAGATATGCTCAATTTCTGAAGGAGCTTGAATCTTAATAGCTGTTGATTGAATCTAGGTTAAATGCTCAGTTGTCTAAATAGTGATACTCTGAGCCTCAGATTTCAGCTTAAAATCAAGTGACACTTTCTTTGTTCTTGATTTCTTGGTAAAAGTCTTCAGTTGTCCATTGAAGTTGGAGATCCACGCTTTGTACAGTCAACAACAATCAGAGCTGTGCTGATTCCCTTTAAAGTGACTCCAGTAAGGCGAATGACGTCAATCTCGAAGGCATACCAGAGTGGCCAGTCTAATAATTAGCTGGGCATTTCACTTCAGGTCCCAAAGCAGAGTTGGCCAAACTATTAATTAGCAAAAAAGAAAATATCCAGATGCTTCTTTAAAAGCCGGTTTTCGGTATGTTGCCAGAACTACATTGACTAAAACGTTAATGCTGGTCTTTTTAAATGGTGCAAGAAGAATTTATCCTCGCAGTTTGAAGCAACATGGGGTAGAAGAGAGTTAGGGGTAGGGGGTCTCATTGAGCAGGATTATTTTTATTACCTCAAGGAAATCTGCAATTACGAGAGATTAAACTCTGATTAAACAATGCTGGGTGGTAAGGAGGCGTCTGCAGTAACACAACAGAGTGGCTTCATGGTTGCTCAATGCTTTTTAAATATATTCAAATGAGTGGGAGGAACCCTTTCAAAGATTTGATGTTTAAGCAAAGTTTTTTTTTTTTTTTTTTATTGATCGCCCACATTAATGTGCATATAAACATACTTTGGAAATACGTTGGGAACTAAAATTATATTCTGTCTTATTTAAACAGCCCAGTAAGTGTTTGGAATTTGAAACATAAGGGCTCAGAAAGGGACCCACGCCCCCCCTAAAAAACCCACGCAATCCACAGGAAGAATCATGAGAAGACATCATTACCACAACTCAAGTCACTAGATTAACTTTTTAATCATTTCTTTATTGATCTGAAGTAGTTAAATAGATGGAATATGTCAACGTGAGATATCCAGCGGAAAACTGCCTCAAAAACCTCAGAGGTAAATACTTTGAGTGAACCTACTGAACACATAATAGCTTGTTCTTGACTGTTGAGCTTAGTGGGTTGAAGTTGACAGATAAAGCAAAGTTAGTGCCAAGAAACAATGTAACGGAGTAGGAACAGGTTTTTTTTTTCTTAACCTGATAAATAGGGTAGAAATCAACATGCTTAACGTACCACACTAGAGGTAAAACTGAAGAAATAGCCACCTTAGAAGTAAATAAATAAAAAAATTAATGTATAAAAATAATCTTTGAGAAGAAAATCAAGCTCCACTCTGGCTTCAGATCTGAAAAATACACAGGTGCTTCTGTCCATCCTTCCATTGTGAGAGGACAGCTCAGCACTATGAGTCTGAAAGGACATGGAAAGAGAAGAATATTGGGGGGGGGGGGGGTAAAGAAAGTAGAAAAAAAGAAGCAAATCAAACAAACTGCTGGTGTTTTTAGAACAATGGACTGACCACAGAGTCTTGACCTTTTAAGACTGAACTTTAAAAGGTATGGAAAAACAACCCTGCAGATATTTTTATCTGCACTAAAAGCTCATCTCCTGAACAAAATGGAAGGTGTAATAAAAGTGAACAATGTGATTTTATGTATTAAAAGTGAAAACTAATTTTTATGTTTAACTGTTGGAGTGAAATTTTCTGTTAAATATGTTTTCTGCATTTCTCACATTTTTTCCAGATGCTGAAAAATGAATAACATGTACTTTAAATGGAAATTAAGTGAAGGCTGATGCAGTGGACTTACTTGAATCTACTTAATTGAAATATCTACATCATTTCCACACTAATAACATAAGGTGTATATGAACATAATGTCAGGATATTATTTAGTAAAAAACATTTAAAAAAAAGTTTAACAATCTAGCTGGTATTCCTCAGCATAATAATAATAATAACAACAAATAATAATGTTACACTTAATACAACAGAAACATATCTTTAGCACCTCCATAAGTTTCTGTGTCACAGCACCACTGTCTTCTTCAGAACACTGAAAGAAAATCTCTCTAATTGTTACACTGCAAGTCAGAAGTGAAACGGGTCATCTTTGCTTACATATACAATTAGTTGCCAATTTATGAGGCTTTTATCTCTATTCATTGGCCATTTTATTAGAAACACCCACCATTTGGATTAATTTATTGATTTTACAAATACTGACTGTAGCTCATCTGTTACTGTACAAATAAATGGTCTTTCTCTACCGCATCCATCAATGGAAATGGGTCCCCAGGGGACCACCACTGATCAGACTGGGTAGTGGCACATCAGTGGCATAAACATGGTGGAGGCATCTGTTCAGCAGTGAGGACCAGCAACAGATGAGCTACAGTCAAACTGCACATATATGATAGGTGTATCTGACAAAATGGCCAATGACTGTACAATTTAGGGTCATATATTTATATATAAACGCGCACACACACACACACACACACACACACACACACACACACACACACACACACACACACAGTAAAGGTAAGTGGAAAAAATAGTAACCTGCTAATTTATTTCCATTTATATCCACACACACACCTTGTTAGCTCCCCTTTCATATCCTTTTTGCCCCCCAATGGTCAGGACACCCACAGAGCAGGTACTATTTGGGTGGTGGATCAATCTCAGCACTGCAGTGACACAGATATGGTGATGGTGTGTTATGAGTGTTCAGGATCAGACCCAGCAGTTTTTAAACACCTCAGAGTCACTGCATAAGTAACAGTCCACCAGTACAAAGTAGGGCTAGCAAAGTACGCAGAAAAACAGATGAACATCAGTCTGTAAGTGTCGTCTGGCTGCACCAGACTAACATATACTGTAGCCTACATGCTGCCATAGCTTTAGTACACTATTTTATGTAACCTTTTACTCTTCGTTAGCTTTTTTCATTTTCTGTCCCAGACCTTAAGGATCATCTCTTTAAGTACCACCACAACAATTAAGTAAAATTTCACGGCAGAACAAGATATTGCTCACCATTTAAGGAAACTCCTCAGCATTGTCATTTAGGTGTTATTTTATTAACATTCACTTGTGAACACAATCTTGTTTAAAAAAAGTCAAAGATCCTCAGTTCATGCATTTTCTCCAATGTGAGGTTTCACAAACTGCATAAGGCTCCCTTTGCACAAAAAGCTTAAATCTCTGACTCGTCCATGGTGTACTTTAAAGATCCCACATTATTCCCATTCCTATGATTACTTTTTGCACTGAGATACAGTTCAGCTTGTGGTTCAGTACTGTTTGAGGCAGTGTCCTGGTGCAATGCACATGTAGCAGAGTCACAATGAGATGGCAGCTTGTGCTGCTGCCTGCAGCACATCTGCAGCTGCAGATGGCCCATGTACAGGTTCCACATCAGCAATGCTGCCATCATCACCGACACCACAGCCAGAGCAACCTTCATGGCCACCCAGCTGCTCTCAGTGTTCAGATGTTGTGGAGATCCTGGATACACATTTGGAACAGCAGTTGATGTATGAGGTTTTTTTGTGACTATGCCAACTAAAATACGGTCTTTATCACCTTCATCTGACACAAGGCGTAGTTCATAAACGGCCAGCGTCCTGTGGTATTGTCTACTGACTACGTGCTCCACTGACTCGCAGGTATAGCGGCCTGCGTCAGAGGCTGAAGCATTATAGATGACGAGGCCATCGTTATAGATGCTGTACTTCTTGCTAGAAGGGTTGAGCGGCTTTTCATCAAATTGCCAGTTCACCTGAGCCAGGCTGGAGTCTTGCTGGCATGGCAACTTGACATTGTTGCCCAGCACAAGGGTTCTGTTCTTCGGCATCACAGGGACTACAGCATGCACAAGCAGATTATCAGTACACATAATACTACAATAATATCTCAGTATAAATTAGAAAAAGGAAGATGTCAGTACCTGGGTCAGGGCAGCGGGAAGCATTACCCTCTTTTAAACTTTGCAAGAAATCACTGAAAAAAAGAAAAGACAAAGGATTAAGACATCTGTACACATGAATTACTGTCAATTTATTCTAGAAATGAAAGAGATGAGCAGGCTTCTTCAGCCTCAATGAGACAGAAAACCCAGCTGCTTTCTGTAGGAGACGACCTATAACCAGCCTCTGGAGAAAGCACAAAAATGCTTAGTTTACATTCTTGATGGATATTTCATTTAATGATGTCTTTTTTTCCCTCATTATGAGATTTTTGTTAAAATATTATATACTTTCAATTATTTTAGGTTAAGTGAAACTGTAAGTAAACTAAGTAATTAACTACCAGTGCAGTTCAAAATTTCACTATCACTTTACACAAGTGAAAATGTGCCGAAATATGTTGAACAATAAAAACAATGATCAGAAATTACTCAGATGCAAAGTATTAGATAAACAAATGTAATGCATTAGTTAAACTGTCTACACTGTAATATTGGGTAGTATGGCCAAAAATATATATCATGGTACAATATAATTTTCGGATGGCTTTAGTATAAAATCATGGTATTCTTAATAGAAAAAAAATGTTTGCTTGAGTAAACCTGTTTTTGTAGGTTAAGAGTGGCTTATTATTCTGCAATATCCCAGAACTATTTCACCAACCAAAGGAAATTCTAAATATTTTTACTGTCGCAACAGTAAAAACAAAACTCAACACTAGACCAATGGGCCTTGCAAAAATGGTGCCAATTAATGTTTATTATCTTAATTTTTAAATCTGGCAAATTTATTTGCCAGCATTTTGTTCGACGATTTAAGAAATTTCTATAATATAGCCCTAGATACATAAACAGGAGTTTCAAGTGTCACAAAATATTCAAAAGCACCCCATCTGATGCACTTAATTAGGTGCGTCAGAGCAGGAAATCAAAAAATTACATAGCATTGAACAGATAAACTAAACTCAATTTGAGACTACAAAAGAATGGCGATGCATTTAGCCAATGTGGAATTTGTGTATATTATTAAAATGTTAATAGATTCTACATACACATCTTTCATTTGGCTGGAGAAAGTGGTGCAGTGGCGAGCCCTCAGATCCCAGGCACAGTAAGGATCTCTGGCGAGAACACAGTCCAGACATGATGAGTAGCGACTGCAGTCAGCCAAAGGTATCTGCACCACACCAGATGCTGTACCAGCAAACAGCTGGAACTAACAAACACAAAACCAGATAATTAACCACAACACACGTTATTAGGCAAAGAAAAGCACTCACTGCTTACTAGTCATAACACAGACGTATCGTGTCTTGTGTTTATTTTGAAGAGGCATATTTGGGTTAGGGACGGCGGATATGGCAACAAAAAAATAAATAAATAAAAAAAATCACTACTTCATTTTCAAAATACACAATATGATATTTAGTTTTTCTAAGAATAAATATCTTTTAACAGTCAAAATAGAACCTGTAGTGCCATGTATAAACTTACAACTACAATGATTTTTATTCAATGTTTTACAAACTCAGCTGCACTAAATACAGATAAACAGGCCTAATTATGCTCACTTTGCAATAAAACCTAGTTAGCCAGGGTTCTTTAAGTACTGACTACAAAAAAAAGGATTTCAAATGTGCTGCTTACAAGTGAACAGAACAGTATTTCACAAAGGAAAGATCTGTCTATTATAGAGCAGCACAGCATTTTAGGGCCATTTAAGAGGCAAATACAACATAAATCAAGCGCATAAGGTATAGGGCAGGGGCGGTCAGTCTCTGACAGACAGTCAACTGGCAGACAGCAGTCCAGTTAATGACCCAGGCAAGCATTTCAGAAACACATGAGCATAAACCAGTACAGCTTCTGTACCAGTTCTGCACTGAAGTATGTTCAAATCACACACATTTACATAAATGACTTGGCTGAAGGCAGCTCATCGGAACAGAGACAACAGGGCTCAAAGATCGGCTCAAAACAAACTCAGAGACAACAAGATCGGCTCAAAAAGCTAATAATTTCAAAAATTTCATAGATTTTTAACTTCATTTGCTTTTTTTGGCTTCATTTACTTTTTTGAGAACTGATATGGTTTGTTTAAAAAAAGAAAAAAAAAAAGTGTTGTGTTAATCTTAAATTGTGTTTTTTGTACCGTGCTCGAGGAGAGACGCAGGACACTGATTGCCTCTGGGCTTTTAAACAGTTGTAATTCCTCAATGATGTGCATCTCCCCATTGTAGTTCACTGCTTTCTGCACAAAGCCATTGTCTGAAAGAGAAGCATCTCAAATGAACAGACAGTTTCACTTCTTCATCAGAGCTGCAACTGAAACTTCAAATCACAACATAACAAAAACAATTCTTGTGAATGACCACACTAAGCATACACTCATGTTTCTGTGTGTAGACTTTTCAAAAGTAGCACTGTTGTTGGGTGAGCACCAAATCTCCACCCAGGTTTTGAAAAAAGCGACACAAACAAATCCACTGAACAGGTATTCAAATTTCTCTGGCCTTTAACACAGCATGATCTTTATCTCCAAATGGAAATAACAGGAAATGCAAGGTACAGCACAGACGTACCTGTGCCAATGAACATGACAGGGTAACGCTTTCCATCAAGTGCAACTGCGCAGTCAACAACAATGCGAGTGAATGAAATCCCTCTCCTGACAAGCAGTGGCTCGCCTGTGAGGGGCTTCACAATGTCATCCATGAGCGGTCGATCTCGAATGAACTGGAGGGTTTTGTCAGGAAGGTCCAACGAGCTCTGTATTTTTGAATCTCTTGCTGCATTGTTGATGCACTGCAACAATTACAAGAAAAATGTTACCATGAATAAATAGTGTGTTCATTTTTTCAGGATGCTTTAGTCACTGTTACTATTAAAGATGATGCTATATGATCTATGTAATATACAGATGCTGGATTAGACAGTGTAGTTTTTGTCCATTAGGTACTTTTTAAAGGGCCCATATCAGTGAAAACCCAATTTTCCACCTTCAGAAATAAGAATGACATAGTATGTAAAGAGTGTAATGATTTCAAATTATACCATTGACTCCATGGTTTATATAATTTATATATGTACACACTAAGCTGCCAAAACAGGCTGCTTTAAACGAACTGCTTTTGTGATGTCACAAAAAAACAATACATTTACATATATCCACCTACTCAACCTAGAACAGTTCAGAGTGTCCAGACTGCTTTTTGAAACAGACACAACACAAGGCAGCCAACCAGAACAGAAACCAGTAACATGTCTGCCTTAAAGGCACAGTAACAAAATTGCTTGTTTAATTCTGAGGGATAAAGAGAGGTTGGAAAATGATCATGTAAAAATGAATAATGACTTTTTGGAACATATAACTTCAAAAAACAAGAGGCAGACATCAGAGGGAAAAAATAAACAAAACAAAATTGTAATAGATGAGCCCTTAAAAACAAAAAGTCTCCATTTTTAAAACCCAATTTCCCCCCAGTTTCTGTTTAAAAAAAACCCAACTGGACAATTTCCTTATCACACGATGCTACCAAGCTAGGGGGGTGAAGGCTAGCATGTGTCCTTCATGACGAGTGAAGCTCATCTTTTTGAATTGCTGTCAACACATCCTTTCACAACTCAAAGTGCTTGGAGCAAAACAGCAACAAGGTAAAGCTGCAGATTACAGAAGTATAATTTCTGTCCAGCAAACATGCCATGAAATGAAAAATAGTGACTCACAGCTCCTGGTCGAGGGACAGGAGGGTCTCCAGTATACATGATCCACTTCACATGAGAGGCCTCTACTGTTACTGGCGTTTTATACTTTCCATGGGAGAACACCTCATTAATATCTAACACGCTGTACGCACACACTGCTGAAGACTTGTAATTCGAGGCCCTAAATGCAAAACAGACACACAGACAGACACATTAAGAATCACGCCTTTCATCACATAAGTAAATATACAATTCTCGCCAGGACTGAAACAAGCTATTCCTGTTCTAGATGTTAGGGAGCAGAACAGGTCAGATTAAGGCTCAGCAATATTTTGCAGTGCAGATCTCCTGCCTACCTTGCAAAAGAAAAACGTTACTCACGACTGGGAAGTAAAGATGGCGTAAAAAACACTGTTCCTCCAGTTGCTGTCGCGAACCTGGAAGACATCTTGTACAACAAATGGCAGAATGTTCCCAGACACCGGGCATTCCAGACTGGCCTTAAGGAAAGAGGTCCATCTCCTTTGCAAGGTCCTCTGACCACCCCGATCACCCTGCACAGTTAAATAAATGAATAAATGAAAACAGAACAAGTGCCAGAACTAAACTATTCATGTATTAAGTTGATGGAGAAACTGAGTGTTTCACTCCTTTAAACTCCTTTAAATCTTGGGCTTATTAATCTTAAGTCTTGTTTCTCCATTTTACTACATAGCATTAGTGAAATACAATGACACTAATATGCAAGTTATGTGAAGTATGGGCTCACATATGGGCCCTTAAGATTTTAGGGGTGAAACCGATCATACAGTAGGGGTGAATATCTGACTAATAAATCAACTAGTGGTTTCTGTGGGCAGCATTCAACTAGCTAAGGACTGTGCCTACACAAAACAGGCTTTTAAGCCAGACTGAACAGGTTATAAGAACCACTGTCTCTAATAGGAAAGGGCCAATTGAAGGACATAAAGCCTCCAATCACAGACCGATTGGTGCAACATGTGCAACAAAAACATACTTCTATTGAATAAACTTGGAACACCAGCAAGAAAACCCACAAGGATCTTGACTACAACTTTATATAATTTGTGACTAAACATTTAAAATGGGATATCACAAATGTTTCTTGGTTCTGTGACTAGGACCATTTTGCTCTGAAAGGCTTACAGGTGAGTAGATGCAACTGCCTGCTTAAAAACTTAATTTGATAAATGATTTATTCCCCTACAGTGCAAAGAAGCACAGCTAGAGATCTAAAATAAGTCCAAGAGAGCTGTTGTGGTTTTAGCATCCAGTTTACATCAGACAGCCCATGTAACTTTGTGGGCAGAGTGCCTGAGGCTGACACTTATTAAAATACAACCAAAAAAACTCTTACAGGGCATCTCTTACACCCCAAAGCACAGTATCCATCATGCCAGCCCCTTTCTGAAGTGCTCACTTTTTGTTTTAAAGTATAATAATGATGCCTAGTTGACCAGTCAGCTGCTTTTTTGAGCAACTAGTGAAAAATGAGCCATGCAGCCCTTACATTACAAGTGTGAACCGCAATTAACTTGATTCTTACCTTGCAGACCTGAGCAACTCGTGACACTATGAGCTTGTTGTAGAAATCATATTCTACTGCATTTTCACTGAAGAATATGTAGATCTTGTCATCATCCCCTTCAGGACTGTCCATACTCTCTGGGACCACATCCATGTAGACAAAGTTGGGCTCTACGAGGGGTATTAGGAGAGGAAGGCAACACTGATAAATGTAAGTAAGCAGCATGTTACTTTTGCACAGTGCCTAATATAACAATGAATCAAATGCAATGCTGCTTAAAGGGGCATTCCAGGCTAGTAGCATTCAATGTTATTTGTGATGTTATTTTGTAGCACAGCATTGTATGCCTCTGCCTCAACACACATTTCAAAAACAGCACAGCCTCAAGTCCCCAAAGCAGTTCTTCTAAAATTAGATTTTATAAACTGTAAAATGTTATGTTTTTGTATCAACAAGCATTAAGGTCATTTGCTCCATGATGGGTTGAAGGACGCAAACCGATAACTATATTTAGAAAAATGGAAGACAAGCATACCATTGAGCCAGGAGCTTTCAGTGCGCAGGACGGTCTGAGAGCTGCGAAGGATGACTGGCTCGGAGCCCAGGAAATTAAGGACAGTCGCAGAGTACAAGTCTCCATCTGACAGAAGAGAGCAATAAACAAGGTTCAGCCACTGCATCAAATACTACCAACAGCCATGAAACGATCACAGAAGGTGTCTTTAGTAACCTACGACCTTGTCTGTGATATGGTGAAGTTGGTCAATTGATTCGGACAGTAAAATCATTTTTCAATCAAGCTCAAGAAGAACTTTAACACCACCAAACAGGAGCAGTAGATTAGTTTTAATCCCAAAAGGGCAAACTACAACTGTCCAAGTTGTTTTAAGCCCTGCTGCTCCTTTGCCCGATTTTGAAACCAAAATGGAGGATACAGTTTTTCCATTATTGGAACATAAATATGCCTTTGTGGTAAACAACTAGGATCATATTGATAGATACTGTATATGTTGTTTCAACAGTAAGTCAATCAATGACCACACTGCTATACTTATTAAAATGGATTTCTTGCATGCCAACTTGTTCTCTAAGCAAATGATCACTTGGGTTGGTAAATTGAGTGGTCTGAAATTAATTATTTGACTTTTAGCAGAGGACAAAAAGTAATTATATGAGAAATAATAAAATAAATTGATCATGAGGGAAAAGAGGATGCATATTCTTAACAAATAAAATAATAAATAAATAAAATAACAAAAAATAAATAATAATAAATCAGAATGCACCAAGACAAGAACGTACATACCAACCACGACGGACGAGTACCTCTGAGAGGGATCAAAGGGACATTTGCCCTTCCCCTCCTCCTGTTTTCCCTCCAGTTTCAGCTGTCCGTCAGCATAAACCTGTTCACAAGGAAAGCAAATACATCACAACCTTCGACTCTTATCTTGTATTAATCTTGTTTTGAAAAAGCATGACAGAGAAAAAGTTTGAACACAGCAGCTCTACCCTCTGTGGGGGGCAGCAGTTGAGGATTACTGCATATGAAAGGCAGCTCAACAGCTAAGAAATTACTGTAAACAACACACTTGTAGTTGTAAATACAAACATTTCTAGTGATTATAAACTTACAAGAGTATCACAGATGGGGTTGAAAGCATTTGTGCCACAAACATACATGACATCTTCACTGATCTGGTGCAGCGTCCTTATGTAGTTCCGACAATCAATCTGAAAGAGTAAAGCTGGATTAGAATATAATAAAAGTCTCGGAATAAAATAAGTAGCTACCATACACACTACTGTTCAAAGTTAGGTTATATCAGTATTTTATATTTGTATATCAATATCTTACACAATGTAGAAATACTATAAACTGGACACCAGACAGTATTATAAGTGTTCTTCAATATTTCAAGTACTTTAAGAGAATCAATTAGTTAACGCTATGCAAGTTTATGGAATTTGGAGATGGTGGAAATGTGTAATCTCACACAAACGTGCAGTAGAACATTTTACTATGCGAGTTGTGCTTCAGACCCCTTCCCCTAGCAGATGAATCTAATGAATGTGAGCACATTGAAAAGTACTCACAGAGACCTCAGTCAAAAGCTTGGTGAAAGACATGTCTTCAGAGAATGTAAATGAATGATCTACTATTGTTATCATATCTTCATATTAAGTATAAAGTTTTTTATAATTTACTTATGATTGTGCATTTGACCCTGAACAGCAAGCTAGATCTTTTTTTTTTTACCTGCACGTGTGACTTTAATAAGAGGTATGAAGTTGTCTTAAAAATCTTGTGAAATCAGACCTGATGTCTCTAACTTTGATATTATTATTCCAGGCTTTACATGGTGGCTTGCAGGAGCACACATGCTATAATTTAAGTAATTTTTTTCTCTTCTGACTCTTTCTTTCAAATGGTTTGAGTTGCAGCAGATAAACAGTGAACCTATAGTTTCCTATTACTATTTGAAACCTGTAAAGTTGCACACAGCTAGCATCATTTTATACATGTACCGGCAAAAAACATTTTATACATTAGAAACACTCATTTCAAACTTTTTTTTCTGGTGATTATAAACGTCTCAACCATAGCACGCATCAGCGTATGAGTGGTGATAATACAGAAAGAGCAAACTCACATCAGGATGCTTTCCTTTGTAGGTGCACTCGTCCTGCTTTGCCTGCGTGACCTGCCACCTTACCTGATATATTAAGCACAATCAAATTAGCAAAGCTGTTGCATTTAACTGCATCTAGGGAACACAATGAATTCAGCTGCTCAGAAAGTTTAAAAAGCTACCTCAGCCTGGACAAAAGAGATGTTTTTGATGTCAAGCGCATAGATGGCTTCTCTGGCTCCCACTATCAGCAGACCCAGGTCCTCCCTCATCAGCATGGAGGAGTAATTCCAAATACCTTCCTTCCTGAACACTTTAAAATGGCTACCTGATTGGTTAAAAAACAGAAATGAACTGGAGAACAAGTAACATATTCGAATGGCAATATACAAAAAGACAAATATCGCTGCTGTCAGACCAAAAAAGTAACTTTACAGGAGAAGGAAAAAAAACCTACTTTAGTATTAACGCAAGTCAATGAAACCAGACATTTTTCCAAATAATTTTGGGCTGTTTCTTTTAGTCCATTCAACTTGAACTTTACACACAAAGCAAAGCACAGTAAGTATTTTCATAATACTGAAAAATGACAAAAATGGAGATATAAGGTTTTGGTCCGCCGGCAGAGATATGCATCAACATGTCTGCCCATGTCCCGCCTATAAATGCGTTCTACAATGCATCTTGAATCGCAAATGAATGTTCAGATGCTTAGAGACTTACTGATTCAATCTATCCTAACAGAGTGACCTGCACCAACACAATTACAAGTTATGTGCTACAATTTGTGATTTCTTAAGTTTTTTTTTTTTGTTGCTAATTTAAAGCTTGTCTTACCTTGCAATAGTTGTTGCTACGAAAGACCGCATTTATGGGCAGACCATGAATGGCTCAACTACCACAATTTGCCACATCCTAAAAGTTTATTGGCAAAAGAAATAATTACGGATTATGATCTAGCAATGAAACATAAGCTCCAAGACTAGTCCAAGATTAGGCTTAATCCTTGTCTGGGAAAATCAACCCACAGGGAAAAGACATGCACATATGAAGTACAGCTGGATACTAGAACAGCGTGTCTTACTTTCATATGGGACACTTTTTCGAGGAGTGCAGTCTGGTGTACAGAGGACAGTGAGGGCATAGGCAAGCATCAAGCCACAGAGGACGTTTGGGGTGAGGAGAGAAGAGGACATGGCGCGAGAGCCAGGAGGAGCTTGGCTACTTTGGAGTTCAGTTCACCAATCAACACAAAAAAGCACTAAAATTTAGAGAAGTCTTTTTGGCACATTGCCATTGTTGTTCAGTAAGGAGTCCAGGCTAGGTAGGGGTAAGCCTCCAGCTTAACTGTTTGCAGTTTCTGCGTTGCTGCAGATGAAGAGGGAAATCCATGGTGTCTGTTGTACAGCAGATTGGAAGATGATGGATCGATTGCAGTTTGGCCTCTTGACCGCATCATCTAAATTATGTTTTTTCAGGGGTCTCCATCTGAAAAATCAAAGCAGTGTCAATTAAAGAAGACAAATGACCTTAATACTACTTACCAGCATCTTAACATAGTCTAATACTGTATATCTATTCCCCAAATACACATGACCATTGATGCATTTAAGAAAATATTGCACACCTACTGCACAAATAACCTAAACAAAGCAAACTGGGGTATTAGTAATACACTGTTGAAACACGTTCACTCTAAAGCACCCTTGTGGCTTTTCTCTTCAGTTTGTCATGCTTAGCCATGCTCAGTTACAGGGAAAAAGCAGGAAAAACAGGCTACACACAACTCCTTTGCTTGAAGCCAACCTGTTGGCTACATTCACAAATCACAACAAGTCTGTTGTTATTGGCTGTCAGGTTTCCACCTAGCTACACCACAACTGGGACTGCCATCTCAATGCCTCTAGTGACATTCTCCAACTTCAGTCCCAGAACACAGCACTGCACCAATTAGCAATGAGCCCTGAGTATACAATGATTATCTACAAACAGAGAAAATGATACAGTACTGTACAAAAGTCATATTTAACACATACATGTACATTATATTTACAAAAGTGTTGGCTCATATGCTTTCACACGCATATGAACTTGAGTAACATCCCATTCTTAATCCATAGGGTTTAGTATGATGTTGGCCCACCCTTTGCAGCTATAATAGCTTCAACTCTTCTGGGAGGCTTTCCACAAGGTTTAAGAGTGTGTTTATGGGAATTTTTGACCATTCTTCCAGAAGCACATTTGTGAGGTCAGACAATGATGTTGGACGAGAAGGTCTGGCTCGCAGTCTCCACTCCAATTCATCCCAAAGGTGTTCTACTGGGTTACGGTGCAGGCCAGTCAAGTTCTTCCACACCAAACTCACTCATCCATGTCTTTATGGGCCTTGCTTTGTGCACTGGTGAGTAGTCATGTTGGAAGAGGAAGGGGCCATCCCAAAACTGTTCCCACAAAATTGTAAGCATGAAATTGTTCAAAACCTCTCTGCTGAAGCATTAAGAGTTCCTTTCACTGGAACTAAGGGGCCGAGCCCAACTCCTAAAAAAAACAAAAAAAAAACAAACAACAACCTCATACCATAATACCCCTTCCGCCAAGTCAAGTCAAGAGGCTTTTATTGTCATTCATACAAGTACACAGTGGAGTGAAATTTTGTTCCTCCAGGAACAACACGGTGCAACAAGAACAAAAAAGTACGAAGTGCGAACATGCAGACATAGTGTGCAGACATAAAAATTAAGCTAGACACAATATAATAAATATGATAAATTAAACAGACATTAGACACCATAAACATACAGGACCGTGCAGCACCGACACAGCACACACACAACACCATAACACCAAACTTTACATGTCACAATGCAAACAGACAAGTACCATTCTCCTGGCAACCGCCAAACCCAGACTCGTCCATCTGATTGCCAGACAGAGAGGCGTGATTTGTCACTCCAGAGAACATGTCTCCATTGCTCTAGAGCCCAGTGGTGGTGCTTTACACCACATTCAACACTCTGCACTGCGCTTGGTGATGCAAGACTTGAATGCAGCTGCTCAGCCATGGAAACACATTCCATGAAGATCTCTACACTGTTCTTGACATAATCTGAAGGCCATATGAAGCTTGGAGGTCTGTAGCGATTGACTCTGCAGACAGTTGGCAACCTCTGTACCTCAGCATCTGCTGACCCCGCGCTGTCATTTTACGTGGCCTACTACTTTGTGGCAGAGTTGCTGTCATTCCCAATCACTTCCACTTTGTTATATTGACTGGACTTCATGACTGGACTTGTTCCACAGGTGGCATCCTATCACGGTACCACACTGGAATTCACTGAGCTCCTGAGAGCGACCCATTCTTTCACAAATGTTTTTAGAAGCAGTCTGCATGACTACATGCTTGTTTTATACACCTGTGGCCATGGAAGTGATTGGAACACCTGAATTCAGTGATTTGGATGGGTGATTGAATACTTTTGTCAATATAGTTTATAATTTTTTTTTTTTTAGTATTTAGTGCAAGGGTGCCCAATCCTGGTCATCGAGATCTATCACCCTGGGGAGTACAGATCCAACACACCTGGCTCTAATTGTCACAATCCCCTGAGGACCGTCATTACCTGAATCAGGTGTGTTAGATTACGGTTAGGGCTAAACTCTGCAGTATGGTATATCTCCAGGACCAGGATTGGGCACCTTTGCCTTTTATTACAGCTTCCATTCTTTTTGGGAGTCTTGCTTTCAGTTTTTCAAAGAAATCTGAAGGGATATTTTTCCACACCTCCAAAAGATGGTCAATCCATTGTTCTGCGAAAACCAGCAGCAATTTTCTTCTATTTGTGTCCATCTATTTTACAGTAATAGCTTCTTGATGGCTACACTTCAGTAAGCTTTTAGACCCATAGTGTTGAGTAGTCCTCTCACAATAGAAGAATGAACAGAAACACATGATTCCTCACCCCCCCCCTCCCCCCTCAAAGCAGGAGTGGATCTCTCAAAGATGAAAGCAAAACTAAAAACAGTTTTGATAGGAAATTAAATAAATGACCATAAATGTTTTTCCCCCCAGTTTTGCACAGTTCTACAAATCACTAGTAGATGCATTTTCCCACAAATAACAGCAAATCCAAATCAGTAACTGCACAGCTTATACTTAAGTTTACTTAGCTCATTACATGCAAAACGTAATGCAAGCTTTGGGCTTGCAATGGTGTTTTTTTTTTAATGCACCTTAATGGACATGTTTGATAACATGGACTTCTACAGCTTCACTACTGGACACACACGGAGTTGCAGGTTTCTAATAGATCTGTTTAGATGTGTTTAGAACTGCAAGACAGCTGTCAAGTTGTCTATGTGCCAGCCTAACCAAAGGCACAGCTGACTGTGGTCATGTTGTGCACATTAAAAAGACAATCTGCAAATGAGGACCATTTCAGATGGAAACTAGACCAGATTGAGGAGAGACTAACCACAAAAGAGAATACAAGGAGACTGCTGTGATTTGCATGACAAAGAGGCAATGAAATAGCTGGGAATTGAAGGCAAGATGAATAAATTGAAAACAAGCAACCTGCTTACTGACTCAAGTAATATACAGGTTTTTTTTTCTGATCAGTGTTAGAACAGGGTTTCAGGACTTCGCAGAAAAATCTGCTTTACCTGTGTGGACAGCAGATGTTGATCACTAAAGATCATCTTAAAATGACACACATTTACCAAACTACCACTAAAGTCAACAATACAACTCTTAATAAACCCTTAACTAATTAAATTAGACACAAACACAGACAAATCATTCCTCAACCAATTATCATCTGATCACAAGTTCTACTGATATATTACAAGTGAATAGTTATTAGGTATAAAAGGACTCCAACTGGGTAAGCTGAGGAAAGATTCTGCTACAATATGCAATCTTTGTGGCTTAATGGCCAGACCATTCCAGGACTTCACAAATATTTGCTGCACATTTTATCCATTTTCTTATTTTCCCCAAGTGTTTTCAATGGGCGGGAATATAATCCATTATATATAATATATATGGATATAATATATCCATTTTTTCCCCCAAACACACAGGAACCTCATAAACGACCATTAGCTCAAGGACATTGGAATTTACTTCTACAACTCTATTTCTATTTATTCTAAATACATTGCCACCTGTTTTTTGGGAGAATAAGGTGAGCAAGTGTGAAGAAGTTCTCCTTGCCTACTCAGCTTAGAAGCCACTACTAACAGCTGCTCACATAACACACTATAGAAGACCCATTTCTGGTTCCCTAAAAACATTTTAATGCGTAGTTCTTTAAAGCAATAGTTTTGTAAATAACTGAAATGTGAAGAAACTTTTCCCGCATTTAAAGAACATAATATGAAGGTCCAATTTAAGTCTTTCCTAGAGCTGTTCATCAAAGCCAAGAACCATTTAGGCATCTGTATTATTATGAGTGTACAAATCTCACTACATGCATCAGAAATTATTCCAAACCACAGTGTAAGTGAAACATGGTGTCAGTGATGGTCTCTGTTCTAGCTAGGATTTTCGCTTAATAGTAGGTAGAGGAGTTGGGAGGGGCAATGAAGCACGTTATTACTTGTTAATAGCATTTCTCCACACCCCCTGGTACAAGGTGACAATAAGAAGAGATTTTAGAGGCAAAAGGGAAAACAAAAGGTTTTGCCTTTTAAATGAAATGATATTCTGACTGCAAAATTTTGCAAAGTTTTTATTCTGTCTAGCAATCTTTACACCACAGGAATGAACAAAATGAACAGTTCAAGGAAAAATCAACTTACAGTTTTTGCAATTCCTCACACAGCACTACATGTCCGGACCTCCCACAACAACTTACACAACAGTGTACCGAACTCTCGGAATGTTAGTGAGTCACTGTTTTCCAACAGGGCTTCAACGTGCTAAAGGCCACTCTACCATACGAAGCTAATACTTGCTCTCCTAGGGCTGATGACAAGGCTCCTTCGTTCCACCCAATGAGAACTGAGTGTGTGTTTGGTTTGTGTTATTATTTAAAACAAGGGGACAAGCTGGGGCACGCCAGAGGCCGAGCAAAGACACCTCGCTGTTGTTCACTGGCAGAGAAACTATTTGCCCGATTCTGACTGCCTGTAAACACAGGGTGTCATTCTGTTTCACTGATTTGAAATGTTGCAAATTATCAGAAGTGAGCTGGGAAAAAACTGCTCACATCAGGGGGCGGCAAAGCTTTGGAAAAGTTTCCTGTAGTGGGGAAATGTGGGCTGGTTCAGGCCGACAGTCTATCAGGGCTTACTTACTGCTAGCCAGGCATAGTGTTCTCACACACACACACACACACACACACACACACACACACACAGTGTTTCCCCACAGTTCCTAGGGGGAGCACCACATGGGGGGCGAGGGTGAGAGGTTATTTTCATAAACGATTATCTGATCTCATTTTAGCTGTAATTTGCATATTGAGCTTATGTATCTGAATGAATGTTATGCCTCTCACGTTTTCTGTTTTTAGATGTGAAGAACCTCCCAAAAAGGCATTTTACAAATTGCTATTATAACTTACAAACTGCCATCATAATTCCTGACCAAATCCTTGGGATTTCATGTACACAGTTCACTTTGTATGAAACAAAGGTGTTTTAGGAACAAATGTAAAAGCAACATCAAAGTCATACAGTAGCTAAGATTGACGGCAATGCAGCCACAGCAAACTGAGAAGGTTCAGCTGATGTTGCTCATACAGGGTGTGTAACTAAATGAGCCATCACTGAATCAGATGCAAATTGTTTAAAAATCATAAAAAACCCACAGGTATAAGTACATACTTTCAAAAAGTACAACAGTCTCTAGTTATTTAAGGGAACATACTTATATTCTAGCATATAGACTCGTACAGACTCAATGCAGCTTAAAAACAATAACTACAACAGAATATGGTATTATGTTCCCTTAAGTAACCAAAAGGTACTAAAGATGTACCCTTGAGGGGTACCACCGCAGTGACAGAGTACAGTCAGCCTATAACCTTGTGAAGAACCCTTCACATTTCCATACAGCTCGCACAACTAGTTTTAAGGTCTATATAGGAGACATCCATCAAATAGTTCACTTCTGTACTATAGATACAGAGATGCAGGCACACATTTGGTCTGAGATATTTTATAGGTCTTATATCCCTGATAGGTCTTTAAGAAAGACATGTTACCTTAATACTATAACGAGACCACACAGTTCTCAACAGTGTGCAGATTTAATATACTACAGGAGAGACATCATACATGACGGTTTCACAAGACACAAGCCTGACTCAGGACACTCCCAGAAAGTACAGTGTTCCTAAAAAGTTTTAGAATAAAATCCTCCTACAGTGACAGCTACAAGCATAGCAATCGTTGGTCTAATCTACTGCGAAGGACACAGGAGGACTGTGGGAGGAAGCTTGTTTTCATTGTGTTACAGTAATGTTGCGAAATCTCACCACTAGAAAATACACCCAATTCCTTGTTAGGTTATCTCAGCTGCAGTCAGAACAAACTTATCGATAAAATGAACCCAGTATGACTCCTCAGGTGAGAACACTAATTAGCTTTGAAGGCCCAGGTTGTTGTTCTAAGGCTTTGTCTTCGGTTCAAAGTTTGGCAGTTCCCAAATTGTATTCACATTAAGAGAGTAGTAGATAAGGTAAACCTGCCAAACCCAGTAAACGTGTAGGTGGTAGTGAGTAAGATATTACAAGCAGTCAGACCTGCTCTAAGAAATGGATGTTTAAAAAAAATAATAAATAAATAATTATAAAGTCTTTGACACAAGTCAGGGCAGGATTTACAGAAAAATTAAACAAAAATCTGACTGTGAACATGGTCTTAATTGGTCTGATCAGGTTAAATCAGGTTTATTTCGCAAGGTATGTTACACATGTATGATTAATCTGTCTGGTTGAGTACACAAGCTTGATAGCCTCACTCAGCACACTACACTATTAAGAAATGCAAGAGATAAACAGGTAAAATGGAATAGAAGTAGGAAAGTACACACATAAATATGGTTCTTCAATGGTTCTTTAGTAAACAAATTTGAAAAATTATATATGTGTGAGTGTGTATGTATATACATATGCATATATGTATATTATATATGTGTGTGAGAGAGAGAGAGAGAGAGAGAGAGAGAGAGAGAGAGAGAGAGAGAGAGAGAGAGAGAGAAATAGAGAGAGAACCAATTTCTTTACTAAAGAACCCTTGAAGAACCGTATTTAAGTGTGAACTTTCATACTTCTAGTACATGGTTTAAAAAAAAAAAAGCCTACATCGTAAAAAAACACTTAAACTCTTTATATGATTAAAGGGTTCTTTGCTTTGTGAAATGGTCATTCAGATTAGTGGAAAAAGTGCTGTATATGGTTCTACATAGCACCAAAAAGTGTTTTTCTATTGTTACAAGTGTGACATCAATACAACAGCAGAACCTTTTAAAAAATTCTATATAGAACCATCGACAACACATTCTCCACAAATATGCTTTCACTTCGCAAGGAACTCTTTAATCATGCAAAGGGTTCTTTGAGAGTAAAAGTGCAGGTGAATGAGAATACATACAGAATTCCACAACAGTCAGAAACCACCTTTTTGGTAATGTAATTTCCAGTCAAAACAGCAGTCAAATTAAAATAAGCTTTAAAAAAAAAGCTTTAAAAAATTATTAAAAGCTAAGGCGATCACACAAGTCTTAGTGACAGTTTCGGTGGTCTGCGATCAGATAGAGAGACTTAAAGCATTCATCTTTGAGAGAGAAGAAGAAAGAAAAAGAAAACAAAAAAACAAATAAAGCTCCTCTGTTACTTTAGATTTCAAAAAAGATGTGCAGCTCTCTCAAGCTGAGAAAAGGAAATTTAAAAAAAAAAAAAAAAACCAACAACAGAAAAAAACAAAAATTTTCTCTACAACACAAACGGGACATGCGAGATGTGGCATAATAGTGAATATAAATCTGAAATTTGGATTATTTAGAAAATGCGACCAGCTTCTAAGACTGAACTTTGGAAGTGTGGAAAAAAAGATTTCTTTAAAAAAACTGAAAGCAGGTCCTCTGAAAAAAAGGAAGCTGTAATAAAGGCAAAACAATTAAATAATACAGAAGGGTTCAAATCTCAGGACGACATGACCTGGGACAGACGCTTTGAGAACTTTTACAGTAGTATAAGTAAATTCGGACTCCAACAAAACCAAAAATGAATAAATAAATCAAACAAAACCGTTAAGCTTGACTATCAACTTTTCATTAACACATTAGCACACAGATTCTTTAGAATGCCATACTGATGAGTTGAATTTCCCTGGAAATTCATTCTCAGTTCGCCACACACTAAAGACTGAAGAGCTTCTGGTCACTGTGGTACAGCAGGCATTTCTAAAGAAGCCTCCTGCTACACTCAAAACATTACCAGTAACTTGCAAAGTGAAGTCTTCTGGGTTACAACATTATCCTATCAAATGCATACTAGGCCATTTACTAGCCTACATAAACATATAGATGCAATAGACACCGAGAAAAGGCATAATACTTACACCAAATGCAGATTTAATAAACTTCAACCGGGTAAAGTTATAGTCTCATTATCCCAAAGTAGAGACATTTTATATTCAGTACTCTATAAAAATATTCTGTATATATATAAAGGTGTAATAGATGCACAGATGGCACAGCCCTGCCATGTGCTGTGTAGCAAGATCACGGCACTAACTGAATCAGGCGTGTTAGAGGAAGACAAACATGATGTGTCGTTAGGGGAGACAGTCCTGAGAACTGTGAATGGAAAGAGGTGCCTAAAGTCTCTATAATGTTAATAATACACAACATAAACAGAAAACAGACTGACAGTGGTACTAAAACACTGTGTGGGTAAGCGTGGTCTGTCGGGCGGTTTTATTCCAGCAACAAGTCGCATTTCAGCTGCTACCTATTTAAATAACTAACTAACTTAGCCACCAACATTTCCATTTAGTCACATGAAAACCAACAATATCTGTTTACTAAGCCATATTTAGACACTTGTGGCTAAGTACTTAAAGTAACCAGCCACCGGCAAACAAGACATACAGGGTGCTCGACCTACCTGCAGTGTCCGTGAGGGCGTTAGGTTAACTTGCGTAACGTAACGTTAGCCGTCTTCACGGTAGGTAACAGTTAACTAGCTAGCTAACTATAACAGAAGCGAACAAAAATAAAATAAATAACTCCGTTATCCAAATAAAATGGCATACTCGGCCGTATCTCACGTGTTACCAATAAAAGTGGGATTTATAGCAGAGAAAAGAACTTTTACTTCCGGCAAACAAAAACACGACTTTTCCCAGGTGCTAGTGTTTGTTTAAACGTGTGTACGGCGTGGTGTAGCGTCGGTCGCGCTCCATTCCGCAGCATCTTCCCTTGTGCCCTTCACTTCGTCTGAAGGGGGCGACCGCAGGTAAAAGGCCGTTCTTCGCCCAGTGCAATGAGTGAAGGCATGTGCCCTTAAACACCGAAGCAAATGACATATTGTGTCCCCTAAACCCCATAAAGCACAGACAGAAGAATATCACCATAATTTCACAAGGTGCTAAATATAACTTTATATAACGCCTCTTGAAGATGCTGTTGCTTTAAATATCCCAAAACATCTTCGCTATTTAGACGCTAAACTTTTAACGTTAAACACTTCATGGCAACTACTGTTCTGTCTGTATGAAAGTCATGTTTGAATGGTATGTATGGCCTCAGGATGGTGTATGGCCTCAACCTGGCTGTATTTAAAGTATAATTCAATATTTATACGCACCAGTTTAATAAAAAATAATAAAGTGTGACTTACTGCAGACGTTCATTTCTCCTAAACAAGACCATTTTACATTCTGTGGATTTTATGCATAATGACATAATGCCATGGCAACAGCACCTGCAGTGCATTGAATGAGAGTAAACCGTTACACTGCTATTTTGAGACTATTTGGAGACTTTGGACAGTGCCATCATTTATCACATTACAAGTCGTCATTTCTCTCTGTTTAATCATTTCAGTCTCTGTTTAAGAAAGCATATATGTATGGCTGGTATGCTCATGTTTTTTTCATGCCTAGATAATTACATATTTTTGTGAATTACAACATTTTAAGTAAAACATGCCAAAACTGCAACAGCAAAATGGGCATTGAATATATATTTAAAATTAAATTGCTGGATTTGCTTTAACTAAACATCAGCTATCTTTTCCTTTTGTGTAACTGGTGGCCCAGAGATTGATGTTGGGGTAAGGGAGTCGGAAGGCACACTACGTTGCAGTGCATGCTGGGGACTGTGGTGCATCTCCAGGTGAAACAGGCTTATAATAATGGAAATAAATTTCAGGAATCCGAATAGAATTGTGTCACAGGCCTGACTTATGTTTGACACATGGGCTCTAAATGGTTGAAGTGTGATTAACAAGCTTGAGGGAAAGCAGACCAAGAAGGTGCGAGGAGACCCCAAGGAACTTTCCCTCCTGCCCTCCTGTAGTCTGGCTGTCTAATCAACTCTCCCTCCTGTGCTCCCACCCCTGTTAGATTATCCCTCCTGTAATCTGACTGGCTAAATGGAACGTTGCCACTTGCAATCTGATTAGTTGAGTGGAGGTCAGAAAAAAACCCAGAAAATCCAATGAGAAGGGCTGGATCAGACTGGATCAGACTTCACCTTTGGAGCGATAAAACACTGGAAAAAAACGAATCTGCAAATCAAACAGTAGATTCAAATAGCCTATTAAAGTGCAGAATTCAGATAGCCTATCAGGTTCCAGGATTCAACACAACACTCACATACAGAACACTGTGCAACAGTTCTAAATGTGCTCCATCTATTCCTTTTAATGGACAGAGAAGTGGTCACCAACCCTGGTACTGAAGATCTACCTCCCTACAGAGTTTAGTTCCATTCTGTATCTCATAAGCTGCCCCACCCCTTGCTTAACTCTAATAAATCTGATCCAGCCAATTAGGGGGTTGGGGAGAGGTTGATAGCGGGATTAGATGTGTGGTTGGAAATAGACTCTGCAGGGAAGTAGCTCTCCAGTTCCAGGGTTGGAGACCACTGTTATGGAGTTTTGTTCCCATGTTGATCATTAAAGTTGAGGATGAACTACAAAGCTGAAATCAAGGAAAATATATGTGGTGGTACCAACATAAGGCACATCAGGAAATATCAGGCTCAAAATAGTGATATCAGGTTCAGCTGAACACTTAAATCACTACAGTAAAGTCTGATCCAACCCAAGTGCTTTTAAGCAACACGGCGGCACAATATTGGAGCAAATCCACTGGGTGGCAGCACTGGCTAGCAAACATATGACTGGTAGCAGATGTTCCAAGTAGGGCTGATTTGTTCACTTGCTTTTAGTAAAAGGTAACAATAAAATAACAATAATAAAATATCAACAAGTAAAATTATCAAAAGAATAAAAAAAAGTTAAGAAATGTTATTATCATTTTTAAATGATAATAAATGAAATTTATTATCATGCTACGCCCCTGCCAGATAAGTAATACGCAGATATGAATATACAGATGACATGTAAAAGACTAGCATATCTTGTAACTTCCAATAATGTTTCTTCAGCAGTAATCTTTCAGCAAAAGGAAAAAAAAGAATTCAATAAAAAACAAATTACTGCAAAAAATGTTCACAAGAATATACAGCTGACCTGCAAAAGACCAGGAATGAAATACACACAATACACAGATGTACTGATTTATTAAATATATATTAAAAAAAAAAAACATTTTTATTGCCCCTTGTTAATATTTATATAGAATATTTTTTAGCTTTCTGAATCATCTGTTTCTACATTCATTAATGCATCACTGTGTGAATATACTGATTTGTGTTGATTTCATTTATTATTCATCGCATCTATTCATTTGCATGTGCTTTATTTTAAATTATTTTTAAGAAAATAAATCTTCTTTACTTCTTCTTTTTGACAGACATCTTTCATGCCATACGACCTTGAATGAAGCTTCTGTTGATCTGCTTTCAGTCATCCAGCGGCAGAAAGTTGCAGATAATAGTGATGAAGAAGGATGAGAGAAGAGAGTCCACATACGTTTGTATTTACATTTATGAGTTCAGTTGACGGCCTTTGGGACGACTTGTGTAATGTGATCTCTGAGGGTCTCTTTGCTTCGTCAGGTTGTCTTTTTCCACTGACTTGCTTCGACAAGGAGAACGATCCTTCTGATATGCCTGTGTGTTCTCATAAACAGGGCTCTCTAGAAAAACACACACTTTTTGTTAGGTGTTTGTAAGACAGCAAGAATGTGCAAAGTCTAAGCAAGAATAATGTTCAGTGACCCAAGTAAAAAACAGTGAACCCAAAACCGAATAAAAAGACACCCCAGTAAGTGAAGGGGAAGACTCACTTTAATGTAAAGTTAAAGACTATTTATTAAAGAGGAATTACACTGATTTGTCAAAACTTCTGTATAATTCAAGCACTGAAGTGACAAAGCCATGAAATAGTTAATTATAGAGGAATTTACTGACTCTGATTTCTTTACGGGGTGGTGATTAGAAATACGGTTGAAATGTTTACAATGCAAATATAACATTTTTATTCACTATAACTTTCGTTAGAGACATTAAACTCTCCAGACTTCTGGTTCCTATCACATCAAACCAATATGAATGACTTTGTTTACACCTTAACCTCGGAAATGTTTCCCTTTAAAAGTTGTCAGTGATAAAAATAAATAAAGCCAACATTGCAGCTTAGCTGGCTTTTATCAGGGCAAAAGATAAAACCAGTCTGTGTCTCAGGTTGTGCACTATGCTCTGAATTCTAACACTATATATTATGCTCTTCTCTCTCTAGAGTCTGGATTTTTTAAGGTGTCTCAAGTTGACATATATTAAACAGAAATGTTAAATTACCGTGAAGTTCCTCACATCATAGAATCGCACCTAGCTTGAGCTAGCAAGTTAAAATCAGCTATAACATACATTTTTTTATCTTTATGATACAGCAAAGAGCCTACTGAACATAACTGTGTGGTTATTGAAATACAAAGACATATAATGACCCTACCACACTCCCACCCCAACCCACCCAACATTTTGCTTTTTTTAAAACAGATTTCACAAAAATCTTCATTAAAAATCACATAATTAATAGGGGTGCATATCTGATATTCAATATGTACATATCTGCTGAGCTGCCGATATCAATGCTGAGAGAAAAATCCTGAGACTAAATCGAGACTAAATCCCCCTGGATTAGCATTACAGATAAATATAATATTAACTTGTATACCATTACAAATACAGAAAACTGAATAAAAGTGTAAAAAAAGTTTTAGCTCAGCAGTCCAGCATCACCTCAACAATCTGCTCTTTTGGAGTACAATAAATCATAAAATATCAGTTAAACAGCTGTCCCATGTTGATATGACAATGTCATTGTGTAATAATAGCTAATAATAATAGCTCCACCTGCTGGAGAAACTAGCAGACTAACAGACTGCTACACATGTATCACTGAAATAAAAGAGGTCAGTTTCAAAGCAATGTCCATATGCGTTATATGCTTAAGAAACAGCAAGGTGTTTTCTGTCATTTTAGCAGAGACGCTCTGGAATTCAGTTGATGGACACGTGATGGACATGGATGAAATATCGTATTTTTAATCTGATAATAATAAATAATAAATCTGAAACACTGAGACACCTAAGTCCTCAGAATTTTCCTTTTCTAGGCCTTTCATTATTATGTAATATTAGGTGATGATCAACTGCCATATAAATGATTGTTATTAACAATTGTATTGTGTGTATAGTATGCAACTATTAAAGTACAGGGTCTAAAGTGCCCCCAAACTGGCTGATCTTGCTTACTAACTGTTGATACTTAGTTGCTTCCAACTGAAAACAGATGCAACTCAAGCTCAAATGAACAAACATCACCCAACGCTGCACTCAAAAGGTGCTAAAGCGCTGGTCGGTGCTTTCTGCTTTATTTTATGTATATGTATTTCCCTCTTAACTGACAAAAACGCACCAAAGTCATGCTCTGTTTGTTGCAACATAAACGAACATAAAATATGATTGTGAAGGCTGACAATTGAGGAAGACAACTGCAATCAGCTCAAATAACTGCGGTGAGCTCAAATAGAATATTAACAATACACTACACCCCACTTCGTTTTCCAGTGTTAACTCACTACTTGGTCTAAAATTGACTAGCGCACTATGTAAGTACTCGTCAGGTGATCTTTATAAGATCATATCTTATAAAGTTTAAAACTAGACAAACAATCTGAGATTAAACCAGGATGTTACAGTTAAAAGTCCTATAGAAAACAAACAGGTCTTCACTGATCAATGAACGGCAATGGACAGAAAAAGGCCATACTTATTAAATAAGTTCAATTTAGTCCTATGGAAATAAAGTGATATAGTCCAAAGACATATAGAACAGGCACATATTCATAATAATAATGTAAAACATAACTGATTAGAAACAAACTGCTTGTCCTCTTTACCAGTGTTACCAAATGGTCAGCTATGCACTTTGCAAGATAAGGGTCTCAGAAAAGAGGACAAACAGCTCGCTCTGCATTCACACGCTGCACACCAAGCAGTGTAACCGCAGATAGACTTAAGCACTCTACCGTATCTGACATATTCATCTGCATCTCAGTCTGAGTCTTCATAACCACACACCACCTACACGCTCATTCAGCGCTCCACCACGTCCCAGGAAAGAGCACGCCTGACCTCGAACACAAGCCTAGCTCTCGGGGTGCATGGCTTTTTTTTTAAATGCAACCACGTTCAGTGATCATACCTCCTGTTTTCATTGCTGTTTTCTGTCTGATGTTATAAAAGGAATACTTCAGTTTAATCTAATCTCTAGCTGGTGCATCAGTTGCATACAGTCTATTTCTACAGGCAGTAACGTTGACACATTTCCCAGCACTTAGAAAATAAACAGAAAACCTGTTGACTTAAAAATAAAGTCTGGGTAGACAGATAAAAATGCGCACTGGCTGCTTGGCCCCCAAGACAATGCATCTTGTAGCTAAAAACCAGTCTGGTGATGCTCTGAAAGAGGACAGTTTTATTGTAAACTTACAATAAAAAATACAATTATAACAACCGTGGTGACTGTGGTGGTCCAGTCTAGGTTATAACATAAGATACTGTTTTGCTACTGCAGCGGTGTAACCCTAGCTTATTTAACACCTTATTTCATAGACAGATTAAAGCAAACATCAGCATATCTGATGCCAAGTGGCCTCAGTAGGGGGGCCATCATGGTCACGGTCACCACACCACCAAGGCAACTATCAGGGTGGTTACTGTTTTGTCTGATTAGTCCAACCAAACAGGTTTGTTAAAAGAGAAACAAAATAGAAAAATCCAGGCCAAGTGGCCACTCAAACCACCTCTGCATCTGTCCAAAATGTGAAATCTGGTCACCAGTTAAAAAAACAGAAAACTGTATTCACTGATTATTACAGAAGAAGATGGGCACTTGCTTCAGCATCTGCCCATTGGCTTCTATTATAAGCATATTTCAGATCAACAGGCTTTCTGTTCTTTTACTGTACAGTAAAGAAAAGAAGAAAACCTCAGAAACACCAGTGAAACACTTCTGAATTAATGTCCACAGTAACTGACCGTATGCTACAGATGCAGCAGGTAGAACTTGCATCAAAAGAGGCTGAAAAATGCAGAAGCATTACTTTAAAGTCTGAAAGTAAGTCTAGCTGTAGGAACCTGTGTTTTTGTTGCTATTGTGTGTCGTGGAAAGTATAACCTAAAGAGATGTTTCAATACCTCTTCTTCTGCAGAATATGTTCCATATGGTCACTATGACGATTACCAGCACAACACACACCATCGTCAAGGCTGTCCACAACCACCAAGCCGAGGACTCAAAGCTTGAAGGTCTAGGGGTTGTCACTGCTGGAATAAAGTCAAGAAGCACATTACTACATCAGAGTCAAAATTCTGTGTTTTAGGATATATATATTTTTTTTTTGGATTCCTAAGCACCTTCTGAGTCAATCTTTAATCAGGATGCCATGGTGGGACTGTAAAATGAATCTTTATGTAACTTGATTTTTAATACGCATATGCAAAAGTTAAGGCACTTCCGAACAAATGACGTTTTATTGATTTTCTAAGTGAAAATAAATGAACACATCCTGTACAGAGAACAACTTCTCCATATCTTTACACAAAATTACTGTTAATTTACTGAATTTAACTCGTCAGAGAAAAAATATATAAAAGGTGGCTTGTGCAAAAGTTGCAAAAGGCATGTTTACATTTTTTCCCCACCACGTTAAAATCGTGCACTAAAATGTGTAGAAGTGTTTACGTAATTTCACACATTAATTTAACTAGGAGTGATCAAACTTTTGCACAGAACTGTACATGCAGCCCACAATTATTTGTCCACCTTCAGACATAGCATTAGCTTACCTGAATTTTTTATGGCTTTATGTTTAACCATTTAACAGGTTTACACTAAGAGTTAAGTATTATATCCACCATATAGAGTTTATTTTTCATCATAAATGTAAAAATATGCATATCCTACTATGATGATAAAGAACTCTCATCTAAGGAATAATTCTTTTGTTGCCTCCCATAGTGTCTTCATTATTTGTCAATAAATGGTAGTTGTTTTCGTTATTTCAACACACGTTTCAATATAATAACCTGTGGTGTCTACTTTTTTCTACATTTTCATTGTCCTAACCCAATAACTAATGGAGGGCCGGTTTTGCGGACAGAGACTTTTTTGACTAGTTCTACAATAATCATTTTCTTATAGGGCATCTTTTCATCTTCACTTTTTTTCTGGGTTTTAATGCAATCTTCTATGTATAAATGAACAATGATAAAAATATTGCATAAGCTCTGTATTTTCTACTAGACCATACTATCACATTTGAGAAGCTCTGTTTACTAGAGCGGTTTGAAGAAACGGATTAGTTCAAGATACATGAATAAATAAAGTTTACTAAAGTGAGTTGGCTGCTATAAAACTGGCCAGTGGTCACTACCTTTACCTGCATTTTTTTATTGTCCTAATAAAGTAACTCATCAAAATAACATTGTAGCATTGGTTTTGTGGACAGGGATTAAGCCTAGTATATATTTTCTACATATTATATATATAGAATATATATACTATATATTCTATATATATAGAATATATATATTCTATATTTTCTATACTATATTTTCCTTTTGATGGATTCAAAGTCATTCAAAGTCCTGTGCAGTCCAGAACTAGGCTTAATCCCTGTCTGGATTATATGAGGCTAGGCCAGATTCTCAGCTAATGCAATTGCCTCCTAAATGAACCCTGTTAAAGATGTATAGAAGCATGTACTTTACTTATTTTCAAACAGCTCACTTTTTTGCTTGTGGTGTTACGAAGCACATAGATGGTTATTTCTGTTTTCAGTTCAACTTTCACTGCAAGAAAAGAAAAAAAAACTTTTTTTGTGGCTCTGGAGCGGCTGTCAACGTAAAACTGCGACCCAGTTTCCAGATGACCACTCAAGAATGTAGATTCACAAATGTCATTAAAGGTGCTCGACAAATTGCAGCATGATGAGTGTGGAATCAGTACAACGCAACACAGTTTTATGTAAAAACGTCTGAGCATCCTTGGTTAAATGACATTTTAAGACAAGTTAATGAATCCTTTACAGGGAACACATTTTAATTATCAGCATTTTGCTGAGTTTTTCTATATTAGTAGAGCTTACAGAAAAATATACTTCACATGTGAAGTGTCTAAAAACCACAAGTGCTTCTAAGTAAATTGCTGCTATCGGAACAAAACCTTGTACCATTTTTGTCATTTTTCAGTGTTTGACATAATGTAAAAATGCATGTTGCCCTTTACATTATGTTTAAATTTTATTGTGAATGGGCCAAAAGAAATGATCCCAAATTACTTAGAAGAAAACTCTGGTTCCATTGACTTACATTAAATATCAAGTAGGTTTTTTCCTTCTCCTGTAAAGTTTCCGTTTTGGAGACACAAGGTTTTGTTCCAACCACAGAGAAATACGTGCGAATAATGTGTGATCATGTGATATAAAAGGGCAATACTTTCCTTATGGTTTCATGTTTTTTCACCGATCACTTTTTTTCACATGTATGTGAAAAGTAACATGGCATGACATGCAAAAGTCACATGTGAAATCATTTTTTTTCCTGTAAGGGTAAATAAAACAAAAAACATAAAATGTGCCATAACGTTTGCACAGGCCATATTTTATGTTTTAGTTTTTTGTCAGATTAAGCAAATAAGCAGTAATCGGGCAATTAAATTGTGCAGAAGTGTCTTCTCTGAAGAGGATGTGTAACTTTTCACTTAGAAAGTCAACAAAACATGTGATTTGACCAGGGGTGCCCAAACGTACACAGACAACAATGTAAGCGCTTTCCAGGACTGGAAGTGAGAACCACTCTGCTGTAGAGAAAGTATCTCCTGAAAATCCCACACACTCTCACAAATCTCTCAGTTGCTTCAGCAAACCAGGCTCAGTGCAGTAGTTGGCAACATGCTGCCATAAATAATAACCATTGTTTTCATCCTGTCTTATTAAATCAGCAATAAAATTCAAAACAGGTTCATGTACTGATGTACCGTGGGTGACTACAAAAAAGCTTGCATTGAACAATCAAAGATTTGATAATTTACCACACATTGTAGATGCTGCTGTTGTTGTGTTAGGCTCTTGAACAATGCCTGTGGTTGAATCTGATAACAGGAGATAAGACAAATATAGACAAGTATTATGCAATATGACCGAATTGAGTGGTTATGAGACTCTGTCATAATACATATGAAAAAATATCTACTGTAAAGAGTTCAAGGGATTTTTTTGTTCATGCAAATGTAAGAAAAGAAAATGGTCCAATGAAATTAAAAAAAGAAAGAACTCCGCTGAGAATTAGGTTATTTTAGGTTGTCTTAACAAGAGATGCAGTAATAATTGGTTCAGTCCTTTGTCCTTAATTGCAAAGGTTTCCTCCTTACATGATGATATAAAAGCATTTAAAAGATAAAAACTGATTTAAAGGCAACATATTCAGACTCTTTGTTAATTCCTCAGGATTCTCTCATACTTCCTACTGAAATGTTCCCTCACAGAGACAGTACTTACTGATGATGATTAAATGAGATCCATTACTGTGGTACTGCCTAAGTTGAGGAATGTGCTGTATAACCTGGCAAAAATACCATCCACTGCCATTAGATAGAACCTCTTTAATGGTCAGGCTTGACCACGTCTCTCTTTTTTCTTGGTGATATCGTTCATCATGGATTTCTATCTTCTTGGATTCACTGGAATGGTCAGGTGTTTCACTGAAATACCAGTTCACTATGGAATATGAAGCATTTATCTGGAATGTGCAGTTGATGATTGCCGACGAGCCGGAACACGCTTCAACTGTCGCTGGTATCAGAGGTTGATCTGTGTCCTGGGTTGCGCTTTTAACAATCACTCCCACTGTAGAACAAAAAAACAGAATTGAACGTCAACTGGAAAAACATGAAACGCAGCAAGCCAACTTCTCACTCCATCATGGCCTTAATTCCGATGGCAGAGATTTTAGAGAAGTGACGAGCAATTTTATGGTGAACTGCTCAGTGAGATACGACCAATGATCAATTAAATGATCAATTAAAAACACAGAAAAATGTTTTTTACAATCACACATTGACTGTGTAAATTTATTGTTATCATTATTATTATTAGTTGAACTAGTTTTACAATTTTTGTATGACACATCTTTTTTGTTTTAGTTTTCCTTATTGTTCTTTAAGGGTTCTTTTATATAGGCAATGGTTCTACTGGTTCTATTCTAACAATTCTACCATAGGTTCTATATAACCATTTCATGCTTAAATGGTTCTTTGCATGGTGGAATGGTTCTTCAGAATGATAGAGGAAGTGTTGTATAAGGTTCTATACAGAACCGTTTCCAAAATGCCTCTATGTGGCACCAAAAAGGTAATCTGAACAATAACTTGATTATGCAGAGAACCATTTAAGCGTGAAATGGTTTTATACAGAACTCATGGGACTAAGCAGAACCACTGGCCTTGCTAAAGAAACCCTTGAGTGTGTACAAGACCATACTATCCTGTGTGAGAAGCTCCATCTAACCAAGCATTCTGAGGGAACTGATTAGCTCAGGACATACTGACATTCACAGACAGACAACAAAACGGTGGTTTACTTTTATTTGCCTAAGCTACATTTCTTAGCTAAGGTGAGTGTATTCCGTCTGACCTGTGAACACCAGCAGAAAGGGCAGAAAGGTCCCCTTGCACAACCAGTCCATTCCTCCAGCTGAGAGAAACTGCGTCCAGAAGCTTCTGGTCTGACCAAAGCAATGAGCATAGATCCACAACGTGTGTCTTCAGAGGAGCCACATCCACAACACTGAGCGAGCAGTGCCACAATGATATTATACAAATCCTCTAATTACACCATGCGAAAGGTTACTAACCTGCTGCTCACTGGTTTGTGGGCTTTTGTGTGAGCAGACAGGTAGCTAGGCAAGTTCCTTTGTGGTCACAGTGAAGAGCCCGAGCTGAAAAAACAGAACAAAAACCTAACAAGAGGGAAGCGATCGCTCAAGAAAGCTCGCACAGCTTTCACTGATCGCCACAGTCCACGATGGTAGATTCGATTCCATTGTACAGAGTCGATTCTTTCAAACGGTCCAATGAATCAATCATTCGATTCACACATTCACAAGTTTTCGTTAGATTCAACAGCTATCCTCATAAAATGTCCCGCTGTGAAAGATTATGACTTAAATAAGCCTCACCATGACACTCCAAAAGTGTTTGAAAAAGTGTCCAAAAGTTGTGAACCGACTCAAAATAGCGGTTCATTCTATGGTCTAGAGGAAAAGTAGCCGTGTGATATTTTAGTGTAGAATGTAACATGAAATATAACATAATTGAGAAGAATGCTTGTCGAAATAAGTTTAACACGGATGCAAGCACCGTGTATGCTGGATATTCCAAAAAGTTTCATTTATTTGGACTTGAACCGTCATTCATTCTATCGTTTTTTGAGGGAAAAAAAGTCGGCAAAATAATAATAATAATAATAATAATAATAATAATAAAAATTTTAAAAACAGCTCCAAGTATGGCACAGTGTTGTATTCTATATTATAATATTCTTCACATCGAAAAAGTCTAATAAACTTTTGGTAGACATTGAAACAAGTGATTCATTTAGAGCTATGAATCGGTTCAAAATAACGATTCATTGACGAGTTGCTACCGCAAAAGAATGTGAGTTCTGCTTTTGTGGTGGAGGTGAAAAGCAATAAAGCGTGAGAAAGACAGCAATAAATTTGGAATTGACCGTGAAAGTGAGAAGCACGGGCTATATGAAGAGAGTAAACAGGTCTTCTGATAGTGTGATTCATGCTATGCAGAAGAAGAGTTATGGCAAATTCAAAGAGAGGAAATGTCAGCCGAATAGCCAGATTGAGTCGACGAGCAGACTGTGAAGAACAGTGTGAAAACAGGTCAACCACATGAAGGCCAGACACGAATCAGCACTACACAGCGCAGCCCCCCACACATGAGGCTGAGAAACACACATGTAATTCAGTTCATTGTCACTCTTCTCTAAACCAAGAGCACAACAGATTTGTACCAGGTAAAATAGGCCTCATCTGAATGTGGCTTCACACTTCCAGCAACAGGTCTAGACCAATATTGAGTGAAGCACTAATAATGCTAGAATGAAGACCTCGTTGAAAAAAGTTGTTATATTGAGCCCTAATGAGAAAATCATACTTCACACTTGAATTCTGTTCGAAATGGCACCACTGTTTCCTTTTACTGCTCAGCTAAGTCGCTTGACAAGTACAACCTAGACAAAGCTCCACCGCTTCCTGACATGAATGGAAACACCACCGAGATGCTGATGATGTGTACAGCGTGTGTTCGTCATTGACTGGAAGTGTTTAGATACATGCCTTTGTTGAGGAACTTCATCTTTAGTGTGCGAACCATCAAATAATCGCTAAGACAAACAAGGTAAACAAATAAAGAGTAAATGGAGTTCAATATAAAATAGATGTGTGCCAAGTCAGCAATTATTATAAAAAAGATCTGCATATTTCTGTCAGTCTTAGTGATCTATGGTGAGCTATGGCAATTCCTGGCAATCTGCTGTTTGGTGTTATTCCTAGTGATCTATTGTGAAAAATAGTTATTCCCGGTGAGCTGCTGTGAGACATAATAATTCCTAGTGATCTAATATGACGTGTTATTCCCAGTGATCTGTTATTATATAAGGCCATTCCAAGTGATCTGTTGTGAGATGTACAGTTCATAATGATCTGTTATTAGATATGGCAATTCCTGCTGATATGTTGTAAGACATAGTTATTCCTAGTAATCAGTTATGAGATATGGCAGTTCCTGGTGATCTGTTGTGAGACATGGTCATTCCTATTAATCTGTTATTAATATAATAACGTATAAGAATTGCCAGATATAGATATATTGATTCATAGTGATCTACTGTGAAGTGTTATTCCTAGTGATTTGTTGTGAACTACAGTAAATCCTGGTGATCTGTTGTGAGATATCGCAATTCATAGCGATCCATTGTGAAATATGATAATTCCCAGTGATCTGTTGTGAGATATAGTAATTATTGGTGATTTGTGGTGAGGTATTGTTCCTTGTGATCTACCATGAGATTTGGTCCTTCCTGGTGATCTGTTGGTAGGAATGGTAAGTCTGTAGTGACTCAAGTTTCTAGATTACAGTGGTGGTGACATGAAATAAAATGGTGTGCAATATAAAAAAAACACAATACTTGGTCAAATTTATGTGTTCCTAGGTCCTACTGAACTCTTGTGAACTATTGTATTCCTGGTGACCTGTTCTGAGATATGATCATTTCTGGTGATTTGCTGTGAGATATAATAATTCCTAGTGAGTTTTGTTAGATATAGTCATTCCTAGCAAACTGCTGTGCATTCTGAACAGATTGTTCTAAATGTCTATGTAATTTGATAAACATACTGATTCAATTTTTCTTTTTTACAGTGGTTGTGAGATGTCTGCAATACAAACTTAGCCATCCTATGCACAGTGATCAGTGAACCTGCATGTATCTTCTGAGCGTTTAAATGTAATATAAGAAATAGTAGAATAGTGGTAAATCTAAAAAAATGTAAAATGCTTTCTTTGAGAACTATTTTGCCTCACAAAGCCCTGCATGTGCCTCTCCACTGTGAATCATTTTTTTTGTCAACACCTCAAATGGTTTCGATGTCTGGATTTTTTCACTACCACTGTGAACAATTCTGACTCAGAAAGTTTCTTTAGAACAGAGTATTTCACATCAAACCACTCTGAATGACTTTGTGCACATCTAAATCATTTCATTATACTGACATTTAGAATAATTGGTGGAATTTCCCTTTAAAAAAACCCAGTCCAAACAGCATCCACATAGTAGCATATCAAAGCATCTACAGTAAGTCCTATGAATATCATCATAGTTGATATATTTTTCATTAGTAATATGTCTAACATATTTTAAGATCAGTTTTGTGGGAATGAAATCATGCTAAAATTCCCAAATATTAAACTGTACTATCAATCGTTAATGCCTGTGAATGCTCCAGAGATTTAAATGTTGTTGTGTTTGATTCCAAAAGATGCAAATGCACAGTCTGTGCTCATCATACTAACCAAATCATGCCCATAGAAACAGAGTGACAGCAAACAATGTCTGATCTTCTTCAAGACCAAAACAATCTAACATACTTTTACCTGCAGTAGGATATTAATGAGCTGATATTTGAATCAGGTGTGTTGGAGCACTGAAGTGTTCAGAGCAGTGGGCCTCCAGGATCAGGGAGGGAACCACAGTATGGTGGGGCTTGTTAACAGGTGAGTTAGATTTCAGAAGACACCAAAATTGTGAATCTTCTTCATGAGCTCTATAGGTACACAAAAATGATTTATTATGTCTCACCATGTAATCCGTTTTATTGACTTCATTATGACAAACAGAAAACTGAAGTATTCTTGTGAATAGAGTAGCTGTAGAAGACTCACCAGTTCTCTGTAGAGGGGATCCAGAGTGAACCAGAGCGCTACAGCACATCTCTGCCCTCTGGTGACAGCACATACAATGTGGGTTCTCACCACCAGAGAGGAAAACCCAACCATCCTCCCACACAGCATCTATCTGCATCTTCTCTTCCCCTATGGCTGTTCCAGTTCTAATGCAGACAGAAAACACTACCAGAGAACATCCATTTGTGTCACAAGTGGCTCCTCCCAGACCTCTATATGATTTTGTTTACTTCTGGTCTTGTCCATGTGCTTCCTTGTTTTGATTCTTCCCTGTTCTGCCCCCTTGTTTCTAGACTTTGCCCTTGATTGTACTCACCTATGTCTTGTTAACCCTCATTGTTCTTGTATTTAAGTCCTGTGTTTTCCCTAGTTAGGTGCTGGTGTCACGATTGGCCCGTCCAAGTCCTGTCCATGTGTTTGTGTTGTGTTTTGGTTTAGCCCATGTGCTTTTGTTTTGGTTTTTAGTCCAGCCCCTTGTTTGGTTACTCCACCCCTGAGTGTCCCCACCTGTGTTTCCACCTGTGTCTTGTGATCCCTTGTTAGCCCTCATGTATTTAAGCCCTGTGTTTGCCTTGGTCTGTGTTGGTCTTTGTAATGTTTGATGTTTGGAAGCTTGTTCTGTTTGTACTGTTTGGATGGTGTTTAGATGTTTTGATCTTGTTTGTTGTTTGATTCTTGGTTGAGGTTCTGTGTTTTTGTTTATCATGTCTGACCCGCATTCTCTCGGCTATTGGCTACTTGAACCTGGACTGTCATGACTACAAACCTGCATTTGCCCATAATAAAAGTTGCTTATCTCAGCGTATGCGTCCACCTCCTCGCTCCTCGTCACAGCTGGCCTTTGTATAGTATTGTATCTGTTAGCCTCCGTTAAATTTTCTAGTCTCGATCTCTCCGTGTTGGCTCAATCCCTCGATCCCTCTGTGTTGGCTCTTTGACCCTGGACTGTTTAGACCCTGATTATGGATTTGCTCCTAATAAAGCTTGCTTCTCTCAGTGTATGTGTCCACCTCATCTTTGCTCCCACGCGTTACACATATAAACAAGTTCCTCTTTAATCACTAATTAGGCCACTTTTGCTATTGCAGTTCCATTTTCACAGCAGCTGAAAGGGCACCTGCTTCTTCTCTCAACTCACACTAATTAAATATAAAACACCCCCAGAGTTCATTGATAGGGACAACCTGTTAGAGTTACATTATGCATGCACTAGTCAAATAGCAGGAAAATTGCTTATTGATTAATTAATTGTTGTATATAAAATGGACAAAGGACCTCTTACTGTAGAGGCAACACATGGTTCATGCTATTTAAAAAAGCAACTGAATTTAATTTGCAAATTAAAATGCCATTTTGGCTCATTAAATAATAAATAATGTTACATATGTTGTGACTTTGACTAATAGAAAGTACTGGAAATGTGCTGGAGCCTTTTGTGTGTTCTGGAGTCATTTAGCCCACACTGTGTGAAATGCATGTTTTATAAAAGGATAATAAAAGTCAACCAACAAAAATGGCCTCTGGTCTATTTGGCTGTAAGAAATAAAATCAGAGTAGGCATAAAAAATCATGACCATTACACTGTTTATTATTCAATGTATATATTATTTACACATGAATCAATTATCTGTTACTAAATTTGTGCATTTACTTGAAATGAATTCTTTGCTACTTAATTTTGACAGAAATTTGTCTACAGACATTTTACACTGATCTATCATCCCACACTATTCAGTCAAATGCAAAAGTCTGAATATCTCTGGTCAAATGACATATTTTGTTGATTTTCTAAAAGAAAGTAAATAAATGCATCCTCTACAGAGAACACATCTAAATGTGACATTGTTCTGCAAATTTTAGAGCACAATTTCTATTTATTTAACAATTTTGATATATTTAACATACTGTAAAAATAAAATACACAACATAACTGTGCCATAACATTTAAACAGGCCATATTTTATGTTTTATTTTTTACCAGCATGTTAAATTCAGCAAATAAACAGTACTAAAATGTGCAGGGGTTGTTTTTGTAGAGGATGTGTAACTTATTTTTACTTTGGAAGTCAACAAAATGTTTCATTTGTCCTGGGGTTTTAACTGTACAAACTGTTGAAGTTAAAAATGGGTCCCCTGGTAACTGTACAAGACCTGATAGACTACCAATACTGTCACCTTCAGATAAACAGACCTTAAAGCTTTCATCTTTGAGAGAGAGGAGAAAATCAGCAGTTCCTGATGTTCTCAGAACAATGGAATGACCATCTCAGACATCACTGAATGTGGTTGGGATTATTTGGATTGTGAGAAGCAGAAAATGCAACCAACTTCTAGGACTGTACTTTGGAGGTGTGGAAAATTATCCCTGCAGATTTCTTGGAAAACTGAAGCGAGTCTCCTGAAAAGAATGGAGGCTGTAATAAAGGCAAAGAGGGGACACACTAAACACTGAAAAAGCTGATATCATATTTGTGAAGAATAAATCTGTGAAGAATAAATCATTTATATTTAAAGACTGTTTTGACTGGACAGTGAATAAACTGTAAAAAAAAAAATTACTGTACATCACACAGAAGAAAAAAACAATAATAATGATGACAAACAAGCTTTGGTTAGAAAGTTCAGAGAGCGTGGTCCACTTAGATTTCTTTACGTTTAAGGGCTCTGTTGTCCATCTTTGGGATGATATGTGTAGTTATGTTTTTTCAGGGTATCAATTTGTTTAGGATGTTGTACCATTTTCCAATAGCATGCTGGGAAAAGATCAGTGTGTGTACAGATGCACACACATTGTTAATTATTTTTATATTCATTGCTGGTTTCATCAAATGATCAGCTGTGCATGTTGTAAGATCATGTTCTCAGAAAAGAGAGCAGACAGTTTTCTCTGCATTCACACGCTACACACCGGCACTGGGACCGCAAACAGATATCCTGTCTCATCTGAAATTTATAGTCCAGTCTATGCATGTGTGAGTCTTCATTACCACACAGCACAAACCAAGCCAGGCATGCATGACTTTTTTAGAAAATGCATCCTTGGTCATTCTTTCCTGCTTTTCTGGCTACTTGCTGCTTGTTGTTATTCATGAATTTTGGTAGACAGCCTGTAACAATCTTGGTGTACATTGCTACTTGTTTTTTCCATTGCTTGGTTGTCTGCACAGTCAGAAAGTGTAATGTGAATAGAACTTTTAAGGGGCTCTTCTTCGTGTGCTCCATATGATGGCCATAGCTATTGCCAACACTGCACACCCCAACACTGAGCCTGTCCAGATCAGCCAAGTAGGGGTCACAGAGCTCGGAGACTCAGAGACTGCCAGTGGAGAGGAGAAGAAAGTAGAAATGCTGAGTATTGTAAGAATGTAATGCTGTAATGTTATAAAGAATACTGCTCTAACTATATAACTGTATATACAGTACTGAGCAAATGTCAGAAACTACCTTTCATTTAAATTATTTCCAGTTTATATATATATATATATATATATATATATGTGTGTGTGTCTGTGTGTGTGTGTGTGTGTGTGTAAGTTTACCTGTATATTTAGTGGTATTTGTTGAAAGCTGTCCTGATGGTGTTTTTGAACAGGCTGATTGTGATAGGGTTCAGTATGTCTGGTGCTGTTTATCTCTATGCTGATTTGATGCGCTTGGCACCAATAATATGTGCTTTCCAGCTAGTTTGTCACATGTTTTTGTTGTGTGCAGCTCATGGACATGGCTTTTAGCTCACGCTCAGAGTTTAGCAGGCGATAGGTTCTTCACAACAGAAAACTATTAACACTCAAGTAGCTTTTGTGTGCGTCATTAAAATGGAGGAACTTGTATAGATAACGGTTATGGAAACACTTAAGGTTACGATTCATTTGTTTCACCAGTTTATTGTGGATGACCCCAGCCCAAAAAAGACAGGGGTGCTGAAAAGTGAAATTTTAGCATCAGTGACACGGTGCAAATAGGATGAGGTAGCTATGTTTGGTATGTAATGAACGACAGCACCGCCCTTTCATGTGACAAAACCCTGGCACCCCACAGTCCTTGAATGCATCAAAGATTTTATAGGGGTTGCGCCTTTAACATATCATGAAATAGGTTTTAATTACCAGTTGATCTCTGTATAATTCTAAGCTGTTGTGTACAAGTGCCATTCATACATTGCAAAGCACTGGTACACATAAAAATGTGTGTAGGGCAGTGTATCTCCAGGACTGAGAAAGCAACAGCAGAACAGATCAACACAGCCTTAAGCACAGTTAACCTTTTGTACCTGTGCAAAAGCTTTCACTGGGCACACAGGCGTCCGTTGAGTACCGATCCTGATAAACCTCTGTGGGTGAAAACATGGAGACAAGGAGAATAGAGATAAGTACTGTGAGACATTACTTCATTCAATAGACGTGATGTCAGCATTAAAGGAATACAGATATGTCTGTTTTAAAAAATCTTGAAGGTAGGCAGGTTGTTTAGGCTGGTTAAAATGACTTGAAAATGACTGGACAGAGAGCACAAGTCTTACTCATGAATCTCAGGAACAGCTTTGAGGATTAGCTTGAGAATAATTTTCTCTTGGAGATGGGGTTAAAATTAAGCTGGGTTAGGTATCATAGATTTTAAAAGTAACCTATTTACATGACATTTGCATTTACAAGTGTTTGGGGTTCACGTCCACAAAAATTCAGTGGGAATTCACAAATGAATTCAGTTCACGAAGGCCTTGCTAATTCGCTGACGAGCTGTATCAGGTGTGGTCAATGAGGCAGTGCGCTGCAGTGTTTCGGCCCGCGAGGACTGGAGCCTGACACATGTAACTAAGGGGGGACTCATTCCCCCTTTAAACAGAAACTCAAGTCCAGGGGAATTCTGCCCATTTCACTAAAGTGATTATTTTTGTCTCCTTTCAGAACTAAAACAAATTTGGGCAATTTCTTAGGTGGCTATTTTGAGCCTAGACATGATTTTTTGGATAATCTTACTTCGAGAAAAAGAAGTTTATTTTAGGACTAATAGCATGCACTATCTTGGTTTATCACATATGATCTCAACCTGAACTGCTTTTTGAATGAGGCACAATACACGGCAGCCAATCAGAACAGAGTTCCAGTTTTAAATTGACAGTAACAAAAATAGCTGGTTTACTTTAAAGTAATGCAGAGGATGGAAAATGGTCATATACAAATGGAATGTGACTATTACAGTCCTACATTCATACAGCCCTACAAAATAATGATTGTGAAGAAGCAGGTAAATACATTCTAAACTTTAATGGAACTGAATGTAAGAGATTTTATTCCAACTAATTTTGTTCTTGTGGATACATTCATGATTTAACTCTCATTCAATGTAAATGACATTTTAAATATTAGCTGCCCCAATGCCTCCTACGTTACAGCATTATACAAGAACAAGATAGAAAAATTAAACAAACTTAGATGGACATTTAATGATTACATGGTTGAAACTTCTATTGACAAATAAGTGAACAAATAAAACAGACTGATATCTACTTAAAATATAGTTGTATACAAAACTTAGTTTCACTTCAAAACCAACAAAAACCAGGCGGCCTGGTCACATATTTTGTTGATTTTGAAGGGAAAATATGTAACACATCCTCTACAAACAGCATACTTCTGGATATTTTATGCACAATTGTTGTTTACTTGCTGAATTGAGCATATTAGGGGAAAAAAACTAAAATGCGGTCTGTGAACATTAAGAAACATATTTTATGTTCTATTTATTTTTCAAATCATTAAACTCAGAATAAACAGTAATTATGGATTAAACTGTGCAGAGGTGTGTTCTCTGTAGAGTGTTAACTACAAAATCAACAAAACATGTAACTTGACTGGTGTTATGTATTGAGATAAGACTATAATGTTCAAATATTTTATTAACAATAGTTCCCAGCCTAAATTTTGTTACTAGTCATTCTTAAAAAAAAGTCGTAATATTAAAACACCAAATAGCAAAACACGAAATTTTTTTCTTACATTGCAAAATTATTATATATTACCTATAATTATTACCTAATTACCTTTCACATAACAATAGGCATTAATGTTATATTGTATAGTACATAAATTAATTGGATCAATTGTACATGCATTTTTTAAAAATTTATTGAATTCTGCCTTAGTTCCTAAACCCATACTGAAAGGTTACCACACTGAATCAGTACTTACTGATGATGATTAAATGAGATCCATTACTGCGGTAGTGCTTTAGTTGAGGAATGTGCTCTGTAACCTCACAAAAATACCATCCACTGTCATCAGATACAACTTTTTTAATAGTCAGACTGGACCAAGTATCTCCTTTTTCTAGATGATATCGTTCATCATGTACCTCTAACTTCTTAGATCCACTGAAGTCAGGTGCTTGACTGAAATACCAACTTTGTCTCAGATGGGAAGCTGTTATCTGGTAAGTGCACTTGATGACTGCAGGGGATCCTAAACACGCTTTAACTGTCTCTGGTATCAGTAGTCCAACATCTGAGCATTGAGAAGAATCAGAATCCACAGAAACCCAGAGGACAAAAGCAAGTAAAAAAAATTTTTTTGGAGGAAAAAAATTGTATTATACTGCTGTTAGCTTTATAGCCCAATGCCCAATTTCAATGCACATAAACCATAGGAGCAGCTTTGGAGATTATTTGGAAATGAGTTTTGTTGAATTTCTTCTTTGCTGTGGTGAAAATACTTTTGGTGTCCCTAATTTCAGACTTAGCAGTTAGAATAACCTCAGGCTATTTGCATGAATGTAACATTGGTATGTTTTAATTCATATGTAAACACAGTAGGCTATTACTATGTGTAAATGTAGAATTAAAAATAAGTTAGTTAAAAATAAGATAGTGTCATGCATTATTGTTATCTGGGAAACAGCACTTACCGATGATGATTAAATGAGACCCATTACTGTGGTACTGCCTAAGTTGAGGAATGTGCTGTATAACCTGGCAAAAATACCATCCACTGACATTAGATAGAACCTCTTTAATGGTCAGGCTTGACCACGTCTCTCTTTTTTCTTGGTGATATCGTTCATCATGGATTTCTATCTTCTTGGATTCACTGGAATGGTCAGGTGTTTCACTGAAATACCAGTTCACTATGGAATATGAAGCATTTATCTGGAAAGTGCAGTTGATGGTTGCCGACGAGCCGGAACACGCTTCAACTGTCGCTGGTATCAGAGGTTGATCTGTGTCCTGGGTTGCGCTTTTAACAATCACTCTTGTAGGTTTGATGGATAAAGGAGAATTGAAATCTACAGAAAACCAGAAGAAATAATAATTTAAAAAATAAAATAAAAAAACAAGGTTGAATTTAAAATTTTTGTTCAACTTTTACTCTAAGACTGAAAACAGTACTTTGCAGTCTTATAGTATCAGCCGCTATGGATCTTGGTATTTGTGTTTTTGAGTTTTTACATATTTCACAGGTTATAGGTATTTGCTACATAGAAAACATGGCATTTTTAGGATAAAAAAGACAGGTCCTATGAGGTGTTTACATGTTCAGACTGTTCCCTACCATTTGTTACTTTCTGCTATCTCACATTTCCTCAATAAAGCAGTACTTACTGAGGATGATTAAGTGAGATCCATTACTGAGGTAGTGCTTTAGTGTAGGACTTTCCTGTATAACCTCGCAAAAATACCATCCACTGTCATCAGACACAACTTTTTTAATGGTCAGGCTTGACCAAGTGTCTCCTCTTTCTAGATTATAGCGTTCATCATGGATTTCTATCTTCTTAGATCCATTGCAAGATGTTTGACTGAAGAACCAGTTCATTATGAGATGAGTAGCATTTATCTGAAAAGTGCAGTTAATGGCTGCAGGGGATCCTAAACTTGCTTCAACTGTTGCTGGTACTGTAGGTTCAACTTCTGTGTCCTGAGTTGAACTCTTAATTACGACTCCCACTGTGGGAAAGAGTGCAGAAAAGAGTAAAACACCCTTTATAACTAAGTAAATGAATGAATGAATAAATAAATAAATAAATAAATAAGAAAAAAAACAAACCTGAAAATCAATTTAATAAATAAATAAATACATAATAAAAATAAATAACCTATGTATAGATGTTTATATAGTTTTACATGCTTGCACTGATACAGTTTAGATGCTTTTCCATTCAAACTACCTCACAATTCCAGGACAATACAAAACCAAACACAGCCAAATAAATAAATAAATAAGTGACACATTTAAGAGAGACGACATACTTGATTTCCATCAAACATTTTTTGTAACTCTGCAGATCCTAATACAAAACCAATGGAAGAGCTGCTATTAATTAGCCCTGCCTAACTAGCCTACACTACATGATTAATCACAGTTCTCTTTCATAGCTACGGTGACTATAGAAATGTCGGACCTGTGAACATAAGCAGAAAGGTCCTGACGCACAACCTGTCCATTCCTCTGATTGAGAGATGATGTGTCTAGAAGCTTTTGGTCTGATCAGAGGGATGAGCAAAGATCCACAATATGCGCAATGCAGGTCTTCAGAGGAGCCGCATCCACAACACTGAGAGTGAGCACCTAACGTTACTATGCGAAAGGTTACTAACCTGCTGCTTACTGACATGTGGCTTTTTTCCACTGAGCAGTCAGTTGAATAAGCAGGTTCCTGTGTGGTCATACTGAAGACTCAAAGAGGGGGAGGAGAATGCACACCAAAACTCTCGCAGCGTTCAGTTATCATAAGTTTGATTTAGTTTTAACAAATCAGTTCTTTCTTTTTAAATGTCCTAATCAAAAGGACTTGGCTATTCGGCCGATTACAAAATAGAATGACTTTGAGTTCCGCAAATGAATGTATTCAAAGGAGGTGTTAATATAATAACTGACAGGTAAGGAATCTGTGTTTGTGAGGTAGCCCCAACCTCATGGCAGCAACATGTCCATGTGGGCCCCACATGAGTTTTACCTGAGCTGTGTGGGTTTTATCTGGACATGAGCTTGTAGTGTGCTCTTTGATGGGTGGATTGCAGGCCCCAGTTAAGCTGCCCATTCTGGTCCATGTGTGGGTCCTGCATGTTGTATGTCTTATTTTCACATATTTCTTTCCAGGCAATAATCAATGTCTGTATTTTCAATGCCTCAGTCACCTCATCTCAGAAGAAAAGTAGAACCTGAGCATTCAGCATAGCCTATGAACACGTCTGCTTTACTATTCTGCTTCATTTCAACTAAAGATAAAAGGTGACTTTCCAGAATTGGTTAGGATCGTCAAAATGACTAATCCAGTATCTGATTTTACATGGCATCCTTATGCAGTTCCTCCTAGAACATCATTCTAGGCACCTCCTGCCTTAAACAGCTAAAAGGCTAGCCTTCCACTGCTAAGGGATAATTCGTTTTGGAGGTAAGAAAATAATATTTATTCCAATGTCACTGCTATTGCTATATAATTGGAACATTTTGTTGAAGGAGCTGGCTAGTCAAGCTCAAAATGCCTGAAAGTTTAGCCTGTAAGCCAAACACTGAACACATCAGCCAGCTAGCCAAATGGCTAAGTCAACAATTAGCAGCTAGCATTCTAACAATTCATTTTTAAATCATTTTAATGAGGGATAAGGCTCAGCAATAGGAGGACATAATGTTACCAGAGTTAAAATTTTTGTTCAACTTTTACTCTAAGACTGAAAACAGTACTTTGCAGTCTTATAGTATCAGCCGCTATGGATCTTGGTATTTGTGTTTTTGAGTTTTTACATATTTCACAGGTTATAGGTATTTGCTACATAGAAAACATGGCATTTTTAGGATAAAAAAGACAGGTCCTATGAGGTGTTTACATGTTCAGACTGTTCCCTACCATTTGTTACTTTCTGCTATCTCACATTTCCTCAATAAAGCAGTACTTACTGAGGATGATTAAGTGAGATCCATTACTGAGGTAGTGCTTTAGTGTAGGACTTTCCTGTATAACCTCGCAAAAATACCATCCACTGTCATCAGACACAACTTTTTTAATGGTCAGGCTTGACCAAGTGTCTCCTCTTTCTAGATTATAGCGTTCATCATGGATTTCTATCTTCTTAGATCCATTGCAAGATGTTTGACTGAAGAACCAGTTCATTATGAGATGAGTAGCATTTATCTGAAAAGTGCAGTTAATGGCTGCAGGGGATCCTAAACTTGCTTCAACTGTTGCTGGTACTGTAGGTTCAACTTCTGTGTCCTGAGTTGAACTCTTAATTACGACTCCCACTGTGGGAAAGAGTGCAGAAAAGAGTAAAACACCCTTTATAACTAAGTAAATGAATGAATGAATAAATAAATAAATAAATAAATAAGAAAAAAAACAAACCTGAAAATCAATTTAATAAATAAATAAATACATAATAAAAATAAATAACCTATGTATAGATGTTTATATAGTTTTACATGCTTGCACTGATACAGTTTAGATGCTTTTCCATTCAAACTACCTCACAATTCCAGGACAATACAAAACCAAACACAGCCAAATAAATAAATAAATAAGTGACACATTTAAGAGAGACGACATACTTGATTTCCATCAAACATTTTTTGTAACTCTGCAGATCCTAATACAAAACCAATGGAAGAGCTGCTATTAATTAGCCCTGCCTAACTAGCCTACACTACATGATTAATCACAGTTCTCTTTCATAGCTACGGTGACTATAGAAATGTCGGACCTGTGAACATAAGCAGAAAGGTCCTGACGCACAACCTGTCCATTCCTCTGATTGAGAGATGATGTGTCTAGAAGCTTTTGGTCTGATCAGAGGGATGAGCAAAGATCCACAATATGCGCAATGCAGGTCTTCAGAGGAGCCGCATCCACAACACTGAGAGTGAGCACCTAACGTTACTATGCGAAAGGTTACTAACCTGCTGCTTACTGACATGTGGCTTTTTTCCACTGAGCAGTCAGTTGAATAAGCAGGTTCCTGTGTGGTCATACTGAAGACTCAAAGAGGGGGAGGAGAATGCACACCAAAACTCTCGCAGCGTTCAGTTATCATAAGTTTGATTTAGTTTTAACAAATCAGTTCTTTCTTTTTAAATGTCCTAATCAAAAGGACTTGGCTATTCGGCCGATTACAAAATAGAATGACTTTGAGTTCCGCAAATGAATGTATTCAAAGGAGGTGTTAATATAATAACTGACAGGTAAGGAATCTGTGTTTGTGAGGTAGCCCCAACCTCATGGCAGCAACATGTCCATGTGGGCCCCACATGAGTTTTACCTGAGCTGTGTGGGTTTTATCTGGACATGAGCTTGTAGTGTGCTCTTTGATGGGTGGATTGCAGGCCCCAGTTAAGCTGCCCATTCTGGTCCATGTGTGGGTCCTGCATGTTGTATGTCTTATTTTCACATATTTCTTTCCAGGCAATAATCAATGTCTGTATTTTCAATGCCTCAGTCACCTCATCTCAGAAGAAAAGTAGAACCTGAGCATTCAGCATAGCCTATGAACACGTCTGCTTTACTATTCTGCTTCATTTCAACTAAAGATAAAAGGTGACTTTCCAGAATTGGTTAGGATCGTCAAAATGACTAATCCAGTATCTGATTTTACATGGCATCCTTATGCAGTTCCTCCTAGAACATCATTCTAGGCACCTCCTGCCTTAAACAGCTAAAAGGCTAGCCTTCCACTGCTAAGGGATAATTCGTTTTGGAGGTAAGAAAATAATATTTATTCCAATGTCACTGCTATTGCTATATAATTGGAACATTTTGTTGAAGGAGCTGGCTAGTCAAGCTCAAAATGCCTGAAAGTTTAGCCTGTAAGCCAAACACTGAACACATCAGCCAGCTAGCCAAATGGCTAAGTCAACAATTAGCAGCTAGCATTCTAACAATTCATTTTTAAATCATTTTAATGAGGGATAAGGCTCAGCAATAGGAGGACATAATGTTACCAGAGTTATAAAATCAGGCTCCATCTGGGTTCGTCTAACTGCCAGGCCTCTGTTGACCTGCGTGGGGTCTACATGGACAAGTTGGCTGTCCAGGCAAAATTGAGCTTAGTGGTCTAAATACTATCAATATATTGATAGCTGTAGGTTAGGACTCACAGGCATGCTTAATATAAAACAAGTAGGCACTCTACATGTTAAGGCAACAAGTTCCTGGGACAATTTAGGGTATCTAATCGACATCTCACTCATTTTTTCAGAGGGTGGAAATCCAAGCACCTGAAGAATCGCTGACAATGAGACAGCAGGATTAAAGTTGACAATTAAAATGTAAAATTCTAGCAGCCACTCACAGTATAGGATTCCATTACTGACCCAGATGGTGAGATTTACATAGAACAGTATTCACTGGAAATAATGTTACAGTACATCACAATAAAATAGGCTATTGTATTTTCTGGAAATCCATTGTGAGATATTGCAAATGAAACCAAAAATAAACTGGACACAGAGGCTCATATTTGAAACTTTAATTAAAAAAAACAGTTGTTACAAATATATTTTACTTTAGGTAAAGCATTAATACTTGTAACATTAAATATCAATGAGAAAAAGTGGCCATCCTCCTTATCAAAAACATCAGGTCAACTGTAAACCACTGGAAATACCGTATTAAAGGAACAGTGCTAACAGCACCCACACAGATTGCCCACAGAGGTTGAGAATGTAATTAAAGAAGTGTATTTATTTGAAAAGTAAGGACTGATATATGCCACATTTAAGTTAAATTCCTTGAAACAGGAATAAATAGCTTCTTTTATTAAAAAAGTTTCTAACATTAAATGCTGACACAGGCTATGGTGGATGTTTGTGATCAGAGCAGACCATAGTGTTGAGTCAGTTCTGTAAACATTTATCTAATCCCATAGAACAAATAAACTGATAACATCCTGAAAAAAAGAAAAACAAAAAACCCACAATGACAGTGCTTTATATAATGAGGGTAAGAGGTTGAAAAAACCTTTTCAAAGCATGTACAGTAAGCACAAAAAGTCCCCAAAGTCAGCAAAATGGACAAATTTGATCAGCCTCAAATATCATATTCTTCACTGTAGATCAAACTATACAGTCAATTGTCAATCTCTATGCTGCTTTAGAGACTCAAAGATGTTCACGCACAAATGGTACAATTGGTACAGATGTGTCCACATGTCATACGAAATCATGTCCAAATGAAAAATAAAGTGTCAGCACACAATATTTCATATTCTTAGAAACCAAAAAAACATAATGCACTTTAACATCAAACAGTACAAAAATAAAACTGTCCTGATCAAATAAGATGAAATAAATAGAAACTGTTCTGAAAAAGCTTCCTCTCAATTGGCTCTTACGCTATAACTCGTCTTTGGGGTTGATCTGAGTCCAGAGATGCTGGTTTTCAAGGGCTTGAATGACTTCATCAGCTTGAAGCCTCTCCTGCAATTTAGTCCAACAGTGTTACATTAGACATTCATTTTTAAGTTTTTCCAAAAAGACAGCTCGATTATTTTTATATTATGTTTTCATACACTACCAGAATCTGGTTAGATTCTTTTTTTTTTAATTCAGCACAAGCAAAGGACAAAAGTGGCTTTTTGCTTGCAGTGGATCCTGGACAGATGTATTTGATGTTGGAAGACACCAAATAAACCACGGATGGCATCAGTCACCTTTATAAGCATAGTTTAAATGTATTTTCCAAGTATACTAAAATATGTATTCTGTCTCACTATGTATTAAGTCTCATGACTCCATTTGGCAAACATACAATGTGGTTAGTGTGCGGCGGTACTGATAAAACCCAATATTCTTCCATATGCAGTGAGCATTGGTACTTTATATTGTCTGTGTTGTCTCTGATTTTGTTCCCATCTGAATGATTTAACTGTGCAAATTTTTTTTTTAATCTGAGAAATTCACATTTACAATTACAAAAAAAAGGAACTGACACTAAACAGTTTTTCAGAAACTAAAACTTGCCATTTATTTAGTTTTTATGTATTTTAAACTGTTCTTTCAAAAGAATCTAAAGCATCCAGCAACTGACACACAGGGTTCCAGAAAACTGAAGTATATCTGTGAACAGAGTAGCTAGATCAGTCGAAGACTCACCAGTTCTCTGTAGAGGGGATCCAGAGTGAACCAGAGCGCTACAGCACATCTCTGCCCTCTGGTGACGGCGCGTACACCATGTGGGTTCTCACCACCAGAGGAGAAACCTACCATCCTCCCACACCGTGGCTTCACTGATGCCTGGAACAGGAAAAGGACTTTTACATGAGAATTCAGTCAGACATACCAATACAAAGACTGTTCTTTAGTTCAACGACATTAACTTTCATACCGTAATGGTTTTGGCATCCATTTCTGTGAATATGAACTCTCCACCTTCAAAATCTCCATTGAGATACAGCAGAGCACTGAAAGTAACACAAGAGAAGCTCTCAATATGAAGCATAAAACGGAGAAGACTACAGGATTCAGGCGATCTCGCTTCATCTCGCTGTTGTGGGAACAAAACCTCATATCTCCATCAAGTCAATGGAACCAGAATTCTTTCCAAGTAATTTTGGGCTGTTTTGTTAGTCCAATCTTCATGAAAGTTACATACAATCTAAAGGACAGCCGACATTTTCAAATTATGTAAAAAATAATAAAAAAAAACCCAAGAAAAATAGAGATATGAGGCTTTCTTGTGATGTTACATTTTTGCCTTGTTGCCCACTCTTACCCTAAACTATCATTGTAAAATATGACAAAACAATGCCATCCTAATAACAGTTGTTTCTACCTGTAGTCTCTGTAGGTGTAAGCTGGAGGCTCTTTCCAGCACTCGTTGGCTTCTGGGTCCAGCAGACAGTTATCAGCATGGATTGGGTGACTGAGGTCAATCCTGTGGTCCTGCTGACCTTATGTGAGAAAAAAAAGAGGCAGGTTAATCTAGGCCCGTCACAATCCATATGTTAGCCGATGATTAATTGCCATATAGATATCTCTGATAAACAATTCACTAATTTCTTTCGCTCATTGTTTGCAACTATTTATCTACAAGCCTAAAGAGACCAAATTGGCTTAGTAGCTATCTTGCTTCTTAGTTAGCTACCAATTAAAGACAGACAAAGCTGGAGCTCAAATAAACATCAATCACCACTGCCCTCTAAAGGTTTTATAGCATCAAAAGTTATAACTTTTGTTTTCATAAGATCCATGGTTAGTCTCAATTAATGTGTTTTTATACATGTGCAACTACCTTAAACCAACTGAAAATGTACTTAATTCATATCCTGTTTACTGTGACACAAACAGATGATGGTAAAAGCTAAATAATTGCAGTCAGTTTAAATAACTGTAATCAGATGATTATGTAATCAATGTGACAGGCCTAGCTTAATTTCACATACAGTCTAATACTGTAGTAAAGTCAGTAATCATCAGTACTTTATTACATACTGTTTGTTTACAATAATGATATAAGAAAGACTTTTTCCCAGTCTGTGACAGTGGTTTAATACAGAATATGTGATACCTGTGATCGCTGTCCTGCACACTAGATGAGTATATGAGAAGTGAAGGGTGGAGTTCAGCATGAAGTAAGACTCGACTATCTGCCTGGCCTTCTCACTGATGTCGTAGAAAAGGCGGGCACTTCTAAAAGGGACACGCCCCTCATAACCAAACTGCAAATCACAAACGAGAGATTAACATATGGGCTGGTAGAGGTGATAAGGGAAAACCAGTTATCAACAGAATATCAGAATCATAAGGAATGTAAAGATTTTCATCTCACCTGCAAGGTTTTAAGCACAGTTGTTCCTTCAAATTTTTCATTTGGTGTGTGAGGGGACATCTTCCCTCGATAGCCATCTCCAGAAATGGTCGTAGTCTAGAATAAACAGAACAGTAATCATTACAACAATCCTAATAAACAGTAGATGATCATTAAAAATTGCAGGGGGCAAGGATGACGTCTGTAGTGCTAAGACAGTGATTAGTTAATAATCTCAGGACACACAGCAGCAGAACTTTTCGTATTTATGGTCAGTGTGTCACATGTTAATGTTTTGCTGAACAATGACCAAAGACACCTTTCTGCAAGTGGTAAGGTCTAAATTGAGTATTTCAAAAAGTGGTGAGGACACGTTCCATGAATCCCCAGCGCAAATCACACACAGAACAATGATCCCTGTTATGGCACTTTACAGCAAGACTACTTTTATTAAGGGTTTATGAATAGTTTCAAGTTATTTTAATAATGTATATTAATTAGATCATAAACCCAAATTAAAATAATGAATAAGTAGTTATCACACATAAATAAAAAGGGCAACAGCGACATGTTGCTTGCCAAATAGTGAGTCCATGTATGGGCTGAGAATTTGTTCAATTCTAAAGTGTAGATCTGTTTTTATTTTTTTTTTTCTCTTGTTTTACACTAAAATTACCACTAAACAATCTGCTGAACATAAATTCAAACTGTTTTTACTGATTAATACTATTAAAACTAACCACATTGTTGTGAAAGAAATGATTACTTTATCATTACATCATCATGGCTATATCATTTTCATAAAGCTAAGCACATTATTATAAAAGAAATACAACAGGTGCTGTTTTCCTACTCAGTTATGTTTCTCTACATTCTTAGTCATAAAGTTCCGAGTCATACTGTTCATAATGTCAGGGAGAAAAAGTGGGTGGGCTAAATGCACTTGTGGTCTGTGAGCTGTGGTTTCTGCTGGGTCCAATTTTTGGTTAGCAGTCCAGATTCTCAGTAACTAGGTTATTTCCTTCCTGCAGCTTGCCTTGCCTTACTGTAGCGAGCGTTCTCTAGCTTTTTTCCATGGGGGTTATGGGATGGTTGCTGAAAAATATTACCTTGGCCTATATTTTTGACAACATACTTTACTGTGCTAAAGTCTAAGGTACCCAGGCATATTATTTAAAACCATTTATCTCAGCAGTAAATACATTTTTGCTAGTAAACACATCATATTTTATTACAATAAAACAAACCTAAAATGGTAAAAATATCAAAAATGTCTTAAAAGTTAAAACAGTAGTTATCTTGTAAGCAATACTAGGACAAAGTTTGGTTCTGAACGTTTTTTGCTGACAACTCCAGCCATCATATAGGTATATTAAATTTCATCGCCAGCACACTTTCTTTAAAATAATGATGTACTGATTAGCCAAAAGCTGGTATTTGATGATGATGATGACAATTAAAACTGGGCCACCATGAAAATAAGTCTGGAAATGGTTAGACATCCATAAAACATACACATAAATATTTATTCAGATACTAGTGTTTTTCTGAGTGAATAAACACTTACTGTCCAGGTAAATGGCTTCTTAAAACAAAAGAACCTTGTTTATGGAAAACAGTGGAAAACAAATGAGCGTTAAGACATAACAATCATAGCCATAAAATACTCACATGTGCCAGATGCTTCAGCTCAGAACACTCATCTTCAGAAATGACATCATCAAAAACAACTCTCTGTGTACCATTAAGATCCAGTGAATTCTGTGTTACCCGAACACTGTCATACAACAATGGACCTCCTGTATACAAACACACACACACACACACACACACACACACACACACACACACACGATATCCCAATGAAACCTACTGAAGTGTCAGTCAAGATCACCACTTTACATGAAACACTCCTCAGTGAGGGTCAGGTGTTCTATGCTGTGGCAGTACAATATATATACAGTATATAACTGACTATAAGGCAGTTCTCTAGTGAGTGACTCTCACATGCTGCTGAGCACATCTCCATCATATTTTAACACTGTAACTAACCAACTCACCTTCCCTCAGCTCCTGCACCACAGTCACTGAGGTGTCCTTCTTCTCAGAGATGGGAACGTACTCCATCCAGCCATCTGTTCCAGAGGGGATCCTGAAGGCAACAGACAAAACACTGGTGAGTACATGAGTACTACTGCTATTCAAATACTGCTATAAACAGTGTACACTCTGAATTATTTCTCTGTTACACTCTAATCTCTTTTACAAGAGAAATAACAATAGATTATTCTGATATTCTACCAAGAATCTCATCAGGAATAATACATACAGTACTGTGCAAGTCCGAGACTACCCATTTATTTTAAACATGCGATTAAGTACAAGTCCCCTTTTTTCTTTATTATTTATTATTTAATTCTTTCTTTTTTTTAATCTGCAGGGATATTTTTGTACACCTTCAAAGTTTAGTCTTAGAAGTTGGTTGTATGTTCTGCTTTTCACAATCCAAGTAATCCCAATCACATTCAGTGATGCTGAGTTCTGGATCCATTGTTCTGAGAGCAACAGCAGCTTCTCTGTTTGATTTGGAAATTTTCTTATTTTTTTTGTCTGTTTTCATTTCTCAACAAGGATGTCTTGATGACCATATGCCCTTTTTTCAGACCCCTAGTTTTCTAGGATGGACAGAAACATGATTGATTTTCTCTTCTCTCTTAAAGATGAAAGCTTTAAACACTGTTTATCTGATGGGGACAGGTTTGGTGGTCTCACAGGTCTTGTTAGAAGTACCATTATCTCTGTATTGTTTTTTTTTTAAGTACAGTTTTGGAAAGTCCTGTTTTTTCAGAGATATCTCCAAAAAATGAATAACATTTACATAAAATGGAAATAAAATAAAAGAAGGGTGATCTTTATAATGGATATACCGGTTTGCATCTTCTCTTCCTCCAAGGCTGCTCCAGTAGTTCTAATACAGGAAGAAACAAATAAAACAGAGAACATATATTCTGTTTATGCATACCGACACATCATATAAGACGATGCCTCTTTATTCACAGGCCATTGGCATTTTGAGTTCTTACAGCAGCGGAAGGGTCAAAAACTCTCCACAGAAGGGGGAGCTATAAGCAAGGTTTTTGCTTGCTGGACTCCCTGAAGCACCTGCTTCTTCTCTCAGCTCACACTAATTAAATATAAAACATGCCCTGGTTCACTGACAGAGGCAGCCTGTCACAGCTGTACCACAAGCCAGCCACAAAAAAGCAGGAAAAAAAGACACCTGGTGACAGTCAAGTATTCATGAAGCTATTTAGGTTCATTACACATGTCAGGAACTTCAGTTGCTAATTACTCTACTACAGTATATAACAAAACAGTAGAGGTTTTAACAACAATGTCCAAACATTCAGATTTTAAAAACAAGACTTTTTTACAGATCTTTTCTTGCATTTCTGCATTCACGGCTTAATGTTTGGTTTTAGTTGTGTCTTAAACTTCAACTGAAAAACAGACAAGTACCTCTATTTCTCTATCTGAAATTGTGAAATGCACTCACCCCTTCTGTGTAGGGTATTCCCAGATTTTCTGTGCCAATTTGGAGCAGCTCCAGTTCTTGCTTGTGCCTCTGCAAATACTGCACAGCCTCCTACAGACACGAAGGTAAAAGAGAAGGTGTTTTATTCCACTGCTTTACTTTGTACCTGATACCCTCAACCCTAATTACAGAGAACACAAATGTCTTTACCAACAGCCTCTGGCGTTTGTAAAAAGAGACTGAGAATGACATGAATGGAAGCTCAGTCTTTTAGAAAAATACCAAAACCTGTCGACAATATTGCGAGAGTGTGAAATACAACACTACACTTGTGGTTTTCTAAAGGCCACAGACTGGTTCCTTCGACAACCTTCCAACGGATGTTTCTTTAGAGAGTCATGTTTGAAAAACAGATCTATGAACGTGAAGAACCTTTTAATGGAAGATAGTTTAAATTTGTAAAGATTCTTTATGTTTTATGAAGATTCTTTAATTCTATAACCAAATGTTCTTCACCAAAATGGTTCTTCTAAAGCCCAAGTGTCAAACACAGGGCCAGATCCGGCCCACAACACAATCCCATCTGGCCTGCAGAAGTATTTTAATTTTCTACTAATGTTAGCCTGTATCACGGTGCGTTGCACTACAGTCCCCAGCATGCACTGCAATGTTATCTTCAATCTCTCTTACCCCAACAACAATCTATAGGACAGCGGTTACACCTCAATTTTACACAATTCCACACCAGTCATATCACCAAACACACTAGCTGCATTTCAGCTGCAGTTCAACCAACATAAACACCTAACATTAGCTCAGCAGCTCAGAAACTGAGCCTAAGATTCAATGAAACTGCAACAAAGAAAGAATGCCAGGCTTATAGTGCAAGCAAATAGGTAGATTTAAAAGACTGAGCTCCTGGGAACATACGAAATCAAATTGGTTTCAAATAAACGTATAAAATGAATTCTGTATGTTAATCAGCTAACTGTCAGAAGCTACATTGTGCTATAAATGTGATGAACAGAGATGTAACTTGCTGGCGTCAGATACCCTGCCTTCAAGTATTTAAGAGAAAATGAGAGCGATCCATCTCTATTACTAACACTAAGTGGTGCCTTTTTCTATCCACTTCTGGAACTTTCCAAAAAGAGCGCTTACCAGCGAAGCAAAGCCATACGCTTCTTTAAGTGGGACCGGACTAAATTAGGGGTCTTTTTGGAGCCCCCTTTGGCGGTGAAGGGTGTAAAGGCTGCTATTGTGAAAGTTATGAAACACGAGCAGGCAGTAGCATTTGTGGCTTTGGCAAAATTTTCCCCTCTCGCGACAGTAGTGTAAACAACTCTGAAACGGTTTCAACATGCGCCACCCCTCCTCCTTTCAGTTCCTGAAATGCATAGCTCGCCGGCATGCCTCTCTCCCACGTTCGGTCGAAAAAGAGCTGCTGTAAAGCAGGCAGTTGCCCTCTGAGAGCAGAAGAAATGGAAAGAATTGCTGAGCATGAATGAAAAATGCTAGTTGGCCACTTTAGAGTGAGCTAAGTGCTGCCGGATTTTGCACTGGAGGCCCAGCCAAGCCACTTGCTCTGTAATGAACATGAGGAAAGTGCCATTCCTTTACAGTGCATAATAGGCTTTCTGTTTCCAGGGATTTGATCTAAATGTGTGCTCTACTTTCTGATGTTGGAGAAAATAAAATGTGCCATAACTTTTGCACAACCCACATTTTATGTTTCAGTTTTTTAACGCTCTATTGAAACTGTTCCACTCCTAGAAACTGGATATGATTTTTCATCAAGGTCAGCAGATCAGACAGAGTTCAACACAAACACAACTAGGGATAATCAACTGATAATCAACATGATGAGCTGAACTCTATCCCAAAAGAATGCAAACCCAATAGGATTGGATTTTATCTACAGCATGCATAACTTTCACTGTCACTACTTCTGCAGGTGCCTTTTCTAAGTTTTGTTTAATACGTTTTGCTCATCTAAATCTGCTTGATTATGTTCTTTTTTTATTTAATCATAGTTCATTTAATGATATTTAATCACAGATTTCCTTAATCTCATAACTGCATTTTGTAAGACAGAGTTAAGTCTCTCACCTGGCGAGGCTGACCGTCATGACCCAAGCTCTCTGAGAAATGTTCCACGTTTTCAATCATGAACTCTGCTCCTTCATGAAACAGCAGGTACGTTAGAGCACAGGACAGAGCTTCGTCCAGCTTATTCACTAATAGAGAGAGAGAGAGAGAGAGAGAGAGAGAGAGAGAGAGACATACAGAGATAAAGTGAGATGCCGAAAGACAATAAAAGAGTGAATAAAAAGAGAAACAGAGGAAAGAGAGAAGGAGAGGGAGTGAGAGAGAGAAAGAGAGAGGAAGAGAGAAAGTAAGAAAGAGATAGAGAGAAAGAGACAGAGAGAAAGAGAGACAAAGAGAGACATAGAGGGAGACAGGAAGAAAGAGAGAGAGAGAGAGAGAGAATGAGAGGTATACAGAGAGAAAGAGAACAAGACAGAGAGACACAACAAAAGAGAATAAAAAAAGGAGCGAAAAAGAGAAGGTGAGGGAGAGAGAGAAAATGAGAAAGAGAAAGAGGAGAAAAAGAGAGGGAGGGAGGGAGGGAGGGAGAGGAGAGAGACAGGGAGAGAAAGATGAACAGAGAGAGACATACAGAGAGAAGAAGAGGGAGATGATACAAAAGACAATAAAAAGAGAGACAATAAGAGAGGAAAGACAGAAAGAGAGGAGATAGAGAAAGAATAAAACCACAACAGAAAACAGACAAGAATACACAGAATACAGAGAGAGACAGGAACACAGAAAGAGACAAAGAAAGAGAGACATATAGAGAGAAACCAAGACAGAGAAATAGAGAGCGCAAGAGAAAGAGCGAGACAGAGAGACGATAAAAGAGAACAAAAAGAAAAAAGAGGAGAGAGACAGAATGAGAGATAGGGAGAGGGACAGACAGAAAAGAGAAAGAGAGACAGAGGAAGAGAGAGAGCAAGACAGAGAAAGAGAGAACAGGAGAGAGGGACAAATATTTATAGAATAAGAAAGATTGACAGATCGAGAGAGAGAGAGAGAGAGAGAGAGAGAGAGAGAGAATAAGACAGTGAGTGAGCTCAGCAGTTGAACCTGTTACTGAGAGTTGATGTAACGTGTGTCTGTGTTTGTTCACTTTAACAGACTACGTGTGTATCCTGTCGTTGTGTGCGGGATCTTTTCTCCCTCAGGGCAGCGAGATATCCCTCCTTCAGGGGTGTGTGGGTGCGTGTTTGTGGGGGGCTCTGAAAACGTATCTCACACGCTACACTAAAACACTCACATTCCAGCTCAGTGACCGCAGCGGAGCAGACACTGCACTGAGATAGTGGAAATAACAAGCAGGTCCAAGACGCTTGACAGACACGTCCAACACACACACACACAGAGTTTGGCTCGGCTATCTGAATGACTTATGAGTAAAGCAGCTTATTTCAGAGCCCATTTACTCCACAACGAGAGTGAAACTCACTTCCACATTTACAGCTTTATGGCTTACAATCACTCAGGGTAAATGATGCATGGTACCTTTCTGAGGAGTCATGACACATTCTGGACAGGACAGTAAATTAGTTGTAAGGCCTTAAATAACTGTTTTAATTAAAGAAACTGCCACCAAGAACAAAACATAATTGTTTGCAAAAGTTTGAGCACCACTGGTAAAATTGTTTTGTTGATTTGAAGCTGAAAAAATGTAACACATCCTCTACAGAGAACACACTTTTGCACATTTTAATACTCAATTACTGTTTATTTGATGATCTGAACTGAAAACAATGGTTAAAAAATTGGGAAAAAATATCAAATGTGGCCAGTGCAAAGGTCATGGCACATTTTAAGTTTTGTGTTTCAATTTTCTCACATAAAAATTAATAATACGGGGCTGAGAAGCACATTATAAACATGATAACATCTCTTCTCTACCTCTGTTTTACACGCAGCTCCCCTGTCTCTACTCCACTATTCAGGCAGTGTGTATCTCTTCGCCTTTCTCTCTACTCTTCCAGCTCTCTGATTGGCTGTTGTGTGAACCACTCGTTGAGTAAATCTCTGGCCTTCTCACACTACAGGACTTGTGTCGTTTTGAGTCATAAATATCAGACATGTCTGATAATATCAGAGGGTCTCCGATCACTTCAGAGTTTGATCAAAGGGCTTAAAAGTTTACTCATTTCTCGACTCATTTCTCCATCAGTCACTTCCAATCAAGCTTCCACCCTGGAAAATTGCTTGAGATTGTGAAAATTTGTCACAAGGGGCAAATCAGGCTAAACCTCTTTGGAGGTTGTAGCAGAACAGAGGACGCTGAACAAGCTGCTAGCCATCTTGCACAACATCTCACACGTTCAGTGGCTGTCTGTTACAGCTGCGCTGTGTTAAAGAGCGCTGTGTGAGATTTTTCTTACCTACTACTATAAGGCTCTACAACAATTCTCCTTACTGCAGAGATGGTACTGATCTGCTGCTGTCTGAACTGTGTTGAACAACATCACTGTATCTCCTCTTTGATCAATACACACTGTGCAATATATGACAGCTATTACTGTAATGACACTTTTCACTTTACAGTGATTTCACTTTACACTTCATATGCACTTTACAGTACAATATTGATGATAACTCAAAGTTATGTCTATAATATGTGCTGTTAGACTACATCTCAGTGCCTGCTGTCTGTAAATACAGCGAATCAGTCTCATATGCCATGTAAATATGTAAATAGATATACTTTTATATTTTATTTCTCTTGTAATTTAACTTAGGTCTAGATTTGTTTCTATTTTGTATTTTTCTGCATAGTTTAAGTGTAAGTTTATGTGTAATTATATGTCTTGCTACTGAAGCACTGCAATAAAGTTCTATCTATCTATCTATCTATCTATCTATCTATCTATCTATCTATCTATCTATCTATCTATCTATCTATCTATCTATCTATCTATCTATCTATCTATCCATCCATCCATCCATCCATCCATCCATCCATCCATCCATCCATCCATCTGGCTAAAAACTGGACAAAAAATCCTGTAGTGTGGGCCAAGCCTAAAATGTCGGCATGTCTTTCTTAACTTTGCTAACTTTTACACTTTGAAAGTCATTCAAATTACAAATAAGCTTTAATTAAATTGTGGGAGTTCCACACAAAGGCTCAGTGTTCACTTTGGGGACATAGGCTGTTCACTCTGTGGACAGCAAGAGAAAGTTTGTCTCGTCAGTTTCCTTTCCTCTACACACTTTTTCCATACCATAAAAGCTGCTGTAATTCAGTGTTATATACGGTTTATATAAAATGAACAGTGCAGGTTTTGTTCTAAGATTTATGTGAATGAACAAAAGTTCAGCTTAAGAAAAGTTAATCGCTGTTAAAGTTATTTATTACTTATTTGTTCAAAGCACAACTGCTGCTAAGCTTTCTTTGGGTCCTATTTTTAGGACAAAACCTTCTCAAAACTATCGTGAAACAGTTCATCAGGCATCAGGCAACATATCTGTAACCACTCGTGTAACACGTCTCTGTGAGGGAGCTTTAAGAGGCATTAAACTCTCAGACATCTGGTTCCTATCACCACCACTATGAACAACTTCATAAGTTTCTATAGAATGGTGCTCTTCACATCAAACCACTCTGAATGGCTTTGCGTGCTTCTTAATTATTTAATTGTGCTGAAATGTCAAGAAATCAATGGAAAAACCTTTTAATAAACCCTCAGTTTAAGGGGTTAAGGGGGAATAATAAGTCTGGAATTTAAGGGTTTAATACAAGAATACTAAGCCTGGAGTTTCAGTGGTTTACCTTGGAAATAGGCGAACTGCAGATAATCGTAGTGCAGGGGTAGGTAGTTCTCCATTGGCGAGAGTCGGCCGGGGCGTGTAGCCAAATCCCTCACACACTCGTGCTTGCAGTGCAGTACCTGAGTGTAGTGATCTGGAAGATGCAAATCAACAGCTATTAGGACAGAGTCAACTGCGCAGAGTACTGTCAGGGTTTAAGGGCTTTCCACATGGTCTGTTCCTGGCATGGAAGAAAGGACATGACTGACAGTGCACAATGTTCTACACTCCTAATAACACCATTCAATCATTCAGTTGGAGCAAAGCAGACAACTCAAAGTGCCATCAGCCTAAATCCTGGCCAATCTGAATGTTTTCAACATTCTTTGTTATTTAATGAGATGCAGTCATCATGCCACACTCTTAAAAAAGATGGTTCTTCAAAGGTTCTTTAGTAAAGAAAACATATAGAATCATGAACACTCAAAAAACCTCTGCAGGATTAAAGGGTTCTTTGTATCGTGCAGTCGTTCTTCAGACTGACAATATACAGACACAAAAAGGGCTCTGCTATTTTTACAACATCAAGCTTGTAACACTCGACCCGTTTTTGGTGCTACACAAAACCTTTTTCAAAAATCTGCAGGACATTCTAAATCAATCTGAAGAACACTTTCACAATGTAAAGAACTTTAATGATGCAAAGGGTTCTATGAGTGTTCATGGTTCTATATAGAACCGTTTTCTTAACTAAAGAACCTTTAAGGAACCATCTTTTTTAAGTGTGTATAGTTACGATGTCAAGCTTGTAACAATAGAAGAAGCCTCTTTTAAAAAGGTTCTATATAGAACCATCTACATCACATGCTCAATCTCATGAACACTTTCACACGCAAAGCTTCTTTGAGTGTTTATGGTTCTATATACACCAATCAGGTATAAAATTATGACCACATCCTTGTTTCTATGCCCACTGCCCATTTTATCAGATCCACTTACTATATATGCACACTTAGTAATTCTACCATTACAGACTGTAGTCCATCTGTTTCTCTGATACTTTGTTAGCCCCCTTTTACCCTGTTCTTCAGTGGTCAGGACCCCAATGGATCCTCACAGAGCAGGTATTATTTGGGGGATGGATCATTCTCAGCACTGCAGTAACACTGACTTGGTGGTGGTGTGTTAGTGTATGTTGTGCTGGTGTGAGTGGATCAGACACAGCAGTGCTCCTGGAGTTTTTAAACACTGTGTCCACTCACTGTCCACTCTATTAGACACCTTGTCAGTACACCTTGTAGATGTGAAGTCAGAGACAATCGCTCATCTGCTGCTGCACAGTTTGTGTTGGTCATCCTCTAGTCCTTCATCAGTGGTCACAGGATGTTTCCCACAGGATGCTGTGGGCTGGATGTTTTTGGTTGGTGGACTATTCTAAGATGAGCAGTGACACCGAGGTGTTTAAAAACCCCACCAGCACTGCTGTGTCTGATCCACTCAGACCAGCACAACACACCACCACCACATCAGCGTTACTGCAGTGCTGAGAATGATCCACCACCCAAATAGTACCTGCTCTGTGATTTTACTAAAGAACTAAAGATGAAATAGTCCCTGCACCAAGAACCATTGAAGAACCATCTTTTTAAGAGTGTTGGATACTGGAAATTTAGTATTTGGGTGAGCTTGTCTTTTGTTGTAATTAGGCCTCTAAAACGCAGCATATCAGTCTCTAAAGGCTAAGCTCATTCTGTGGTCATCTGGAACCTGATGGCTCATTAGGTCTATTTATACTGTAATGTAATTACTGACATGTTCTTAACTTTGCAGCTGCAGCACTACTGCAGACCGCTTTAGTGGGAGGTACTGCAGCTCAAGCAAAGCTCTATAACATATCCTCCAGGAGCTAAGCACAGATGCTAATGAGCAGCTGAGCTAGCAGCCCTGTTTAATGTGGGCAGACGTCACCTCACAAGGCTCTGGCCTGGTTTAATTAAAGAGTTAAAGAGCTGCCAGCATATATACCATATGGCAGCCTTTGATGATAAAATAAGATACGTTGAGAGATTCATACTGCACACGCGAAAGTAAAAAGAAGTGAACAATGGCTGCAAGAAAAAAGGATGACCTACAGAACGGACCCACTTAGGAAACAGGATGTCCATTGTTTGGAAAGAGCAAGGGCTCACATTGTTCTCTTTTTCTAAGATAACTTGATAGTTTTTACTGACCCGTGATCCCTTTTAGGGTTTATTTTTTCATAGAGGGTCATGACAAAGCAAGAAAATACAGAGAACTTTGCTCTATTCATTGTAAGCAGACCTCTTCTGGTGTTTGGCCAAAAGTCCTTGCCAATACACAGACCACCACTCTGAAGAAGAAAAAAAAAAAAAAGAATTTCTCTACTTCCATGCTGTGTTCATAAGTGGCTCCATGTGGTGTCTAGTAGGACCTACACTATGTTTCAAAAGTTCAGAATCACACATTCAACAGTACAAAACCAGCCTAGTTCCATATACAAGACTGTGCAAGTCAGAGACCTTTATTCACCTAAAAAGTCCAGCCATGAAGTACAAGTGATGCATTTTTCAGGAGATGTTTGAGAATAGACATAATAAAATCCAACCATGCAAGCCCTGGTAGACCACCAAAACTGACCGCATCAGATAAACAGCATTTAAAGTTTTCATCTTTGAGAGGAGAAAATCAAGCCCCACTTTTGCTTCAGATCTGGAAAAATGTTCCACTCTGAGAAGACAACTCAACGCTATAGATCTAAAAGGACGTGTAGCAGTCAAGAAGCCCTCACAGAGAAAAGGGCATAAAGTTGCCTGCAAAGGTTTGAACAGCCCTGGTCAAACGATACATTCTGTTAATATATATTTAGTTAACACATCCTACAAGAAACACATTTAAATATGGCAGTTCTGCACATTTTAGTACACAATTTCTGTTTAACATGTTTTGGGAGGGTGCCATAACTTTTGCAGAGGCATATTTTTATTATTTTGCTTTCTCAATTTGTGACATTCGGAAAAGAAACACTAATTGTGCATTCAAATGTACAGAAGTGTGCTCTCTTTAGAGGATGTGTAACTTATTTTCAATTAAGAAATCAACAAAACATGCAATCTGAACAAGGGTGCCAATTTTTGCTTAGAACTGCAGACAAAAAGAAAACTTGCTAATCAAAAAAGAAGCTGCTGCTGTTTTCATATATAATAATAATAGGCTGGCCATCCCAGGATCCAGACTTCAATAGTACTGACTGTTTTGGGATAACTTGGATTACGAGAAACAGAAAATGCAACCAACATCTAAGACTGAACTTTGGAGAAAATATCCCTGCAGATTCCTTAAAAAAAAAAAAAACCAGAAAGCGAGTCTGCTTAAAAGAATGGAAGCTATGAATGCAAAATTTTTTTTGGAATTTTATGCTAAATGTATTTTTTCTGCTTTTTCCCTGATGCGAATCAATAACTTGCACTTAATGGCTGCTTTGACTGGAAATTAAATAAAACAAGGATGGTTTCTGAATATATAACAATGACATTGTTATATATTGTTTAGAGAAAAGTATTAGGACCCTGTATATCAGTTCATGATCATAATCATGGCAGGCCTTTCTTAAACACTCATTATTGCACATGTAAAATGTATTCTAATATGATGCTAGTGCTGCTTAAAATCGTTATACATCATATAATACACACAATACACTAAAAATATTTCTTAGTGTCTAGTTTTAAATCTGTACACGTTTTCATTGCACATAAAATAACATGTTCACTGTCCTTATAAGAAGCTCCATGTGGTATGTATTAGAACTTAAGTGCTGGTACCTGAAATGAGCTCGTAGAGGCTGTAGCGATACAGCACATGGTTTTGCTCCTGGAACTGCTGGGGTCCCTCACACAGGGCTCGGCACTCCACATCTGCTTTGTAATATTCAGTCAGCGCTTCCTCGAACAGGGATACAGACCCCTCGTAATCCCCTTTATCATACAGCTTCACTCCGGCTGAGAACGCTCTCTGCACAGGGAATAATTACTGTCAGTGTCGTGGAACAGCTTAGCAACTTCGCAGCCAAACACTGGCAACAGCATTTCTTAGAAAGAGAGCACAGGATCTGGCTATATTGCATACAGAATATGTTAATCTCTACTGAAACTACACCAGGAGTCTCCTATCTGTTAGCATCAGGCCTTTTGGCCTTTTAATCTAATGTGATTTATTAACGCTACTGTTGCTTTTTCTTTGGTGAGGGAGATTTGGCGAAAACCTAACATTATGACACATTATGATGAATTTTGGCCCATTTTATACAAAATGTATCTAACAACTATGTAGTTACACATTAATAATACACAACAAAATATGTAACTACTGTTAAAATGGATTACATTAGTAGAAAATACTTTTAAATTTAGTGCTATGTAATTACACATGTAATTACATGTCGTGGATTTACATACGCTGTGTTAGCTTCTGTAACAGTGAATACATCGCTAGTAGTTACATTGTTGTTGCATGTATTATTAAGGTGTTACTACACAGTCATTAGACACTTAATATAAAGAGGGTCTGATGATCTGCTTCGTAATGTAGTTTTTCAGAAGTTTAAGAACTTGGAATGTACAAAAAACACCAGTAATGCCACATTTCATAAAATACTTTTAAAAACAATTTTTCTTAGAATTTCTCTTTTAAAAACAATACATTTTTTCATAGCACTGCACTAAATCTAGTTAAACAAGCCTAATTCTGCTCTCTGTAACAAAACATGCAATTGGTAACGTTATTTAAGTATTTAGAAAAGCATATCGTGACACGATTTATGGCTTAACATCTTTTATTTTGGTCAATTTGACTGCTTAGAACTTTTTTCCACTCAGTGCAACTTTAATGCTCTGCACTAAAGACAGTCAAGCAGGGTGCAGAAAATGCATGATGTCCTGCAGGTAAAAACAGTACACAATATGCGTCTTGGAAACTACAGAAAAAAGGTGCTATGGTCTGCAAAAAACTAAGCACATGGACAGTGTGAACCCTCCTTTAGGATCTATACAGACAACTTACGGATAAATAAATAATAAAATGTGTCTAGATAAAATGAAGAACTATTAAACATTACAGGTTTGTAAAATTGATACCTGATGCTTCGGAATTTTGCATTTCCTTAAAAAAAGGTAGCAAAATGAATGGTAGCATTCATTTGATTTTAAAACGCCAGCTAGTCAATACAGAAGTGCAGTAAGAAACCAACAATGCATATTAATGAGTTCTCGACCTGTTTCTTCTATGCAGTAACAGAACACTTGGCATGGCAGTGCAGACTAAATATGACAGAGTAAAAGGTACACAGCTGGCGTGATTGTGCATGTTTTGGGAGTGCCCATCTTCAGTAGCCCTCAGATAAAATGCTGCAATTGTTGTGTCTGATGCCAGGATGTCCCACCCTTGCTTCCGAGGAAAGGCTTGTCATTGCAACATTCAATCTCACCTCCAAAAATACCCGTTCTGTGAGGCGTAAACACTAATGCTGACCAAGTCAGATTCTCTATTTAGGTCATCATAGATAACATCGAAGCACAATTTAGGTAAGATTATGCTACAGTGCCTATTAACACTACAGTAAAATCTTATATTTGTTTTTAGCCTATTTTTTTCTAAAGGACTGTTTTTTAGTTTAACCTTGTCTTATCACTGACTTGTCATCTAAACCGCTGAAGCCTGTCCCAGTGCTCATTGGGCAGAAAGCACATTGTTTAATCATCATATTTAATTAGCTTACCTGATGACTTGATAATTAGGCCACTGTTACTTTAAAATGCAATGAAATACTATGAACTGGTAGTTTTTATTTTATTGTGAAGTAACCACTTTATGAGGTCCTGAATATGCCTTATTGCTCTAACATGTGCAGTAACTGCTCATTTCTCTCAGCGTTGATCGTGTTAACACCTTTGCTAACAGCTTTAAAGAAGAGCTTAAAAGGTTTCAGCTGTATTTTAATTTTTAACCAGTTGCAGGTGAAAAACATTGCAGGAGTGTATTTAGTATATGGTTTTAGAGGCATATCGTTTGTGGCCAGCGGCAGGAAACAGTCTCTAGCCGTTCGTTCACATTTTATGTGCCCATGTTTAGATGAAACATGACTTGTTTAAACACGGCATAAACAGCAGAGCTGCAGTACATGTTTTAAGTTTCCTTTAAAAAAAACTGCAGACACATTGTTATTTACTAATAGTACAAACCAAGAGATGTTTAGACATTTTATTACCTTATATTTTCAAAGTTTATTTTACGTCTTTTAGAATCTCTAGATACCCTGTGGAAATTCACAAAAGCATGTTTTTATATTATATTCATTTTTAACATGGCTTAAGCACAAAAATGGGGTGAAAATTAGCTGATTCTGACATTTCAATCATGTCTGCATTTGTGTTGCTAAGCAGGAGATGAGATATTTATTATGATTTCAATCTGATCACATGTTATTGTTGCATAATCTTGCGATGGGTTAACACAGAAAACAGAATGTTATTCGAATGTTAATGCAAATACATAAAGAACTACGTCAATAACACGTCAATACATTTAAACAGTGTAGAAAAACAACAACAATAACGATACAGAACACTGATGGATTATTAATCTTTTAATTGTAGCTGCATTTCATGGGCAGCACTGTGGGTCAGTATTCAGGTACCTGGTGTGGACGGGCCTCTCGGTCAATGAAGTGTTTCTCCTCCACACCCTCCAGGGTCTTATACTGCTCCAAGTTCTGGCCCATCTCCACATGCTCAGGGTTCGCCTGGAAATATGTGTGAGCAGCCGCAGCTGCTTTGTCCAACTGATTCAGCTGCATGAGAAAGAGAGAGAGAGAGGGGGCGGGGGGGTTGGGGGGGTGGTGTTAGTAAGGCTGACCACTGGTACTGGACAGCAATAGATTCATGCTTTGTTGATAACACTCTGTCTTTCACAAACCAAGAAACTTTTCCCAAACGCAGCTGATTCCGGAAAAGAATGCCAGCGTGTGTAAGGAAAACTTCATAACTATCCGCTTGATCTATACAATGAAACACAACGATCCAGCTCTAAACAGACAGTGAGAGAGAAAGAGCTTGATGAAGCTGTTAGATTAGTAACTCATCCTCCAGAAGGACGAGGCAGCTGACAGGACAAAAACCCAGTGGACATTGACCCCTGACCTGCAGCTGGAGCAACACTTACCGCACTAATACTTAATAATATCATTTTCACAACATAACACACACACTATATATGGCATGTATTAACTATGTACTTTATTCAAACCTACTGATTGAAAAATGTGCTTTGAGACAAATAAGATTATATAACTACAGCAATCAATTCATTGTAGTGTGAGCACAATTTGACATTTTAGATTATATATGTTGTTTTCAATGGCCTTCACTTTGAACTGATAGCTTATTGGGTTAAGCCTAGCTGTTGGACTTCATATGTGAAATAGTTATCATATAGAATGTTGAGTATACTTCAATTTCAAACTTCTCTAACATGCCACAGCACTGGTTTCTCTCACCTTTGAACGCACTGATGTTTCTGGTAGTGTCAGTTTTAAACCAGAAATGGTTCATTTTTGACTGATCGCTATTCGAGTGTAAGAAACATTACAGGAGTGTTTTCAGTACATGGTTTTGGTGATCGCTGCAAGTGGCAGAAAACAGTCTCTAGCTGCACTCACATTTCACATGACCACGTTTAAATGAAGGGCAGCTACTTTCAGCGCAGCGGAAATACTGAAATACTGGAGCTGCACATTTTACACAATTTAGCTTTGTTTTAAAAACAGTTCTAAGCTGCAGACAATTACACAGCACTGTTACCTTCCAAAAAGATGGAGGAAAACAGTTCCGATCAGCTCATACATAGGTAGCACACTTCAACTTAAACTGTATTATTCACAGCTAAAAATTGAGTTAGGAAAATAAAATCACTAAACTCAGAGGAGTCAACTTGAAAAGGCTGATTTTTGAAAACTTTTCACAAAACGGAAATAAAATGCAATTAAAGGTAAAAAAAATAAATAAATAAAATGTGTGTGTGTGTGTGTATAACTACAGCAAAATATCACAGTATGTCTGATAAATACTGATAAACACAATATGTTGTAAGTCAATGTACACCAATACAAATGACATGCTGCCCAGCCCTGCACTCACTAATCAGTTCTTAAGGCTTGCTGTTCAGTAACTCAGATAACTACTATGCAACTAGTTGGGTATGTAGTTATGAGAGTGAGAAAAGGAAGTCCAAATGGGTCCTTTGAATTTATGGGCTTAAAAAAGGTAAAAAAGAAACGGTTGCCAATATTTTGACAGTAGTAGGTCTGTGCTGGCATAACAAAATTATATTTGTGCTATTGTTTTTGACAGATAACAAAATAACACTGATCTGCATGCCACTGTATGCTTTATTGAAAGTTTTGTATATAAGTGAAAGTGCTCTTGCTCTAAGTACATTGACGGTTCTGACTTTATAAAAACAAAAGAAAAGAAGAGGTTTCTGCACTACAATAATCAATGTTCACTTTTCTCATATTTGATGGATTAAATGAGCACAAACTCAGTTCACCCACAGCCTCCAGTGTATAGAAAGTTCCCCCATTCTAAGGAGTTCATTTGAACTGGCTTGCACTGGAGAAAAATGTCAAAACAAGTTCATGGTGTAAACCGAGGGGTCGTTAGCTGATATTTTCCAGTCTTGATGAAGCGCAGACCTCAGATCTGCTCCGGAGCTTGGCATCCTCCACATTTTCCGTAAACGTTCTTCTTATAATAACATACTAATTTAACTCCCCTTTGATTCTACTGATCCAAATGAGCTACATTTATTAAAATGGCTGCCAAATGAATTACTGCGGAAAAAATACCAACAAGAAAACATTCCAGTCTAAACTGAACTCTGAGATGTTTTAGAAAGGAACAGATACCATTTCAAGGGGATACAGATACTGTCCTCCCAAAACACATCTACACCAGGGGTTCTTAACTTTTTTCATCTTTTAGTAATAAAACTATTTTGCCACACCATGTTTGTCAACCCGCCCCACTAAAGGCCCTTGACCAACACACACCAGTGTACGCTTTAGAATACAGAGAGGGATAATCAAACAGTAAGTCTACACACTTACTGGGTCTGCATTCCTTTAGCCCACTGCAGAAAAAAAAAAGTTTAAGCTTCAAGTTTAGTGGACAGTTAAGACCCTCCCTCTGTAATGAGCTGACCCAATTTTCTCTCTAACCTAGTCACTGTCAATTCTAGATGCTAGCTATTCCCCCTTTAAGACGTGATGCTACCAAGCTGTGAGGGTAAATGCTGTGAAGTGCAGCACGTCCACATCTTTCTGACCTTTGAGAAGGCAAAACTATTACTGATTATTCCGGAAGATTTCTGAATTTCTTATAATATTACTTTTAATCTCAAGGGTGTAGGACGAGGCACACATGAGGGAAGGTATGCTGGACAAGATGTTTTACTAAACAAGGTTGCATAGACCAAACAAACACTTCTCAGGTAAGCCTGACAATAATGTATTTCAATGAAACAACACAACTCACTCAGTTTCACTCAGTTACTAACATTTAAGTAACAGCAACAAGAGAAAACTGGCAACTGTATTTGATCAGTATTTGGCACTATTACTAGCTCAACACACACGTTTCGGCTTGGCACGCTTGGTACCCTAACAAGAAAGGAACCTAAACTCAGCAGAGGTACTCGGGTATGGTTCGGTTCGCTTGGCACTTGAAACGACAATAAAATATTTCATAAATAACCACACTGCATTATACCATACAGCCTAGTAGAAAATCTTGTCATATGTTATGAGACAATGCATTTCTAGCTTTACAGCGTCTCAGAGCGATTAAACTTTTAAAGATGAATGACATATTTTCTGTTTATGTAACTGCAGGCTGTTTATAGTGAGGTAGTGTTGGATGGAAACAAGCCCACATAATGATATTAGTCAAAAATCTTATCAGATTAAATCCTTTTCAAGTTTCAACAAGGGCCTGATTTCCCCATCTCCATTCTACAGATTGGCATCAGCAATGAGGCGCTGAGGCAAAAACAAGGGCTCTATTCTACATTTATCTTGTAGTGCTGTCATCTCACAGCAAGAAGGGCCTGGGTTCAATTCCTCTGCCAGGCTTCCAGGGTCCTTCCTGTGTGGAGTCTGCATGTTCTCCCCCTGTCTGTGTGTGTTTCCTCTGGGTGCGCTGGTTACCTCCCAGGCATGCAGTCAGGCCAACTGGACATGCTATATTGCCCCTAGGTGTGAATGTGTGTGTGAATGTATATGTCTATGGTGTGTCTGCCTTGTGATGGGTGTCCAGGGTGTTTCCTGCCTCCTGCCGATTGACTACTGGGATAGGATCCAGATCCAGCACCCCCTGTAACCAAGGAGGTGTGCGCGTGTATATGTGTATCATAAAATGCCTTATATGACATTTTTGCCACAAAAGTATGACATTTTTGCTAAAAAAAAACAAGATGTCAGCACAAAGTCATACCAACCCTCCTGACCATGACACAGAGGGTGGGCTGACCCAAAATCATTCTGCTCTTTCCTTTTTCCCCACTCCTCTTTTGCAGCACAGCCAAGGTTTGGCTCTTTCATCTGCAGGGGAAAGAGTGGAGTATGAAAGGCTCTGGGGGTATGCTTGGCTTCCTCTGAAAGGCTAAAATTGAGCTGGCATTGACTACATTCCTGCATGCCCTTCTGTCTGTCACACGTGCACACACCACTGCCACTGGGCTGAAAACAGCAGGCTGGGCTGATTTTGTTTACTTCATGCACTCAAATGCTGGTCCGTTTACTACATACATCTGTTTTGTCAGTCATGCTGAATATAAATAAGTTCCACTTAAGCCAAATGTAATCCGTCAAGGCACAATTTCTCAGAAACATTGTTATTAAAGTTGCATTTTTTCATTCAAATTGCAACAGAAATGGTTTTTATTTCAGCCACAGCTCCTAGGGTTGGGGGACAAAATCAATTCAGCATATTATTGCGATATTTTGCATGGTAATGCTGTATTGATCCACGGGTGCCATGTATGCATATTTTATTATAGAGTCAAATGCTTTTCCAGTGCACAAGATGGAACTACGTTTTTTCTGGTGAGGTCAACAGAGCTGACAGCTACCAGAGGAACAAAGGACATGGATATGATATATGTGATTTCCAAAGAGTGTCATATGAAAATCAGATACTAACTCAGGGAAAACTACAAACCTAAGGGCTGATATCACCTGCCATCATCCAGATATAGCATTCAATGATGGGAAATGAGGCTGAAGTTGGCTTCCTATTCCTATTCCCTTCTTGTCAATTTTCCTGTTTCACCTTAAATGGTGCAGCACTTACATTCTGGCACCTCACGTACCAGAAAATAACACTTCTACAAACTTTTAAGTGGTAACCAATAACGTCTTGTTTCACTGGGGTAAGAGTTTCTTGTTTGAAGTCTCAGCTTCTTATTTGAATGTTCCTGTTCCACCTCACATGGTACAGCTGTTTCATTCTGACAAAAGAAAATAACCACTGCATTATTTATGGTGGAATGGGAAAATCGGACCAAGAAGCTTGGGAAAAAGAAGCTGATTTTTGGTTTGATGACGATGACGACACCAACGCCAACGTTAAATCCGCTCCCCTGAAAAACAAAAGCACTGGACACACTTAGCTTGACTGAGCTACCTTCCACTTCCGATAACACAATTCTCAACTAATTCATGTGCAAAGACCTGCGTCCACACAATGCTGTGGAAAGTGAAAGCCATTGTTACATGCTCAAGACATTGGAATCCAGGTGTGTAACTACATTTTGTCGCAGCTTTACCACAACTTTATAGAGAAGAGAAGCTTAAAGTTGAAAAATCTGAGCAGAAAGAATAACTTTGAGATGCATGGACGTCAGTGCCTTATCCCATTGAGGGCTGCCAACTGCTGTCTCACATCCCTCAAATTAGAGCAGTACATGAAAGTTACACCAGGGCAAACATTACAGAAAATGTAGCACAAAAATGTCTGCTAACAAAAAACAGCTAGGCTGATGCCATGATATCCCAAGGGGTTGCTAAGGTGTTGCTGGGCCGTTGTTAATAAGTTGCAAGGCTAGTTCCATGGTATTCCACGTGGTTGCTAAGGTGTTTTGCTGGGTTGTTGTTCTAGTATCCCACGTGGTTGCTAAGGTGTCGCTAGGCTGTTTCTATGCTATTCCAGGTGACTGCTAACACAAGTGATTCTATACGCTAAGATGTATGGTATGCGTCTTTCTTTGAGGGGGCAGTGTGGGCGATGTCCTTTTTGTCATCATTTGTGGCAGGTAAACATGAACAGTCCTAACATTCCATTACTTTTGTGAACCCAATCCATGACAATGGTAAAAAAGCTTTGAATAATAATAAGAAGCAGATGATAATTAAGAGCAATAGGTTGGCCTTTTCAAGCCAACTTTAATAAACACATACCTAATCTTAACAAGTTTCTTTCACAGCGTGCAAAACAATTTGATATAAAGACATCTAAGAGATCACTATTACAGAATTTTTACTTCTGATAACCATCACCACACTACCGAAGTCAGAAAAGCCCTTTCAAGCAAAAATTAGGCTCCAGTGAACAGTAAAAGCACCTGTAGTCCTGCTGATTACTCAGTCTGTCCAGCCGCAGCTGCCCACTGCCAGAATACACAAACTATTAACCTTCAGGCCGTAAAAAGGAAAAAGTCCACCTTGATGTGGGGTTTAACTGCGGCCAAGTTAAAGACTCCTTTCCAAGTTTTTCTCAGCTGACGCCCAGTAAAGAACGTAAACAGAATGGCAGTAAGATTGGAGATACAGTCAGGCTAATGAGGGGTAGCTGACTGTGTCACTGTCCTGCTGAATGTACAAAGTGTTCTGTGTAATTGCGAATTGGACCAGCCACACTATTCATTACAGCTATAATGTTTAAAGGCTCCGGCCAAATTACTTAAGTACACATCCTCTACAGAGAACACACTGTACATTTTAATGCACAATTACTCTTTATTTGCTGAATTGAACATATTGGGGAAACAAAACAAAACATAAAATGTGATCTGTGAAAACGATATGACACATTTTATATTTTGTGTTGTATTTTTCCTATAAACTCAACAACTCAGCAGATAAACAGAAATTGTGCAGTCAAATTTGCAGAAAATGCAATGTTTAGTTTGTTCGCTATAGAGAATGTCGCCTAGCCTGGGCTTTGGGGTTATAGCCTAAATATTTTTTTAACCAGCCATAAAATAAAAAAACTTTATAATGCTAACATATCACATATTTTACTCCAGCTTGTTTACAAATCATTCTTATCATCCATTGTTTCTTTCAGGGTCATGTTCACCCACTCCCCAACCCCAGAGCGGTAGAGGGCTATCGTCAGTGTGCTTTACACTCTTTGGCCCAATCCCATTTCTTCTTTTTACCCCTAGCCCTTGTTTTCGAGTGTCACCCTAACCCCTAGGAACTGATTTACAAGGGGTAGTGTTTGAAATCTTGCCCTACGAAATGGGACCCTCAAAAAAAAAAAAAAAAACATTACTTCATTAACAGTCTACTAGCGCTGCTCTGTAGGTGACCCAGTGTGTCTTCAGTGGTAGCAGAGAAGGGAAAAGTTAGTTACATTTTTCTTTTTACGTTTTTCTTTTTTTCCTCCTAACACTCCTTTTGGAGTGTGCCTCTGAAAACACTTCACCCTACCCCTCTATCTCAACAAAAATTGGGACACCCTACCCCTAGACGTGAACGCGCAAAACAGAGGGCTAAAGGCTAAGTGGTAGGGGCATAGGGGGGAAAGGGGATTGGGCATTGTGTGTTGTTTACTGGCTTGTTTGTGGGAAATGGGTGAAACTAATACCTTAGGAAGAATTCTAACTGCCTTTCCACAAAATAGTGGCGTTACAAAATTTGCCATGCACATTTTAACCGCTGCTAGTCGACTCACACTGTTAAGTTCTAAAGGCCTATTTTTAAAGTTCATTCAGTCTTTCAATTTATTTATGCGTTAGTTGATTTATTTAAGGCCAGCATCTTACTCTTTAAAAACAAACAAGAAATTTGGCAAACGTACAGTGTACTGATTCACTCCGTTCTCAATTTTTGTCTTTGGCAATGTATAAAACAAACTTTCGTGTTTACTTTCATGTTACTCTCCTACGTGAGAAAGGAAGCACAACATTACTTGTTCATTTTCACCACCACTAATCCACAGCTTGTTCAAACAAGGAAGGCAAAGTGCTGCAAAGCACGTGTGACACGGCCCACGCACGCTTCAGAAGACACCGGCAGTTTGTGGGAAGCTTACTTATGATGTCATGCGTCTGCTTGTGGCTTCCCTGCACCTCCCTCCTCATCGGCACTCAGACACACTAGCTCCTTTCTGCCTTTCCCCACCGTTTACCACTCCAGACACACTGATCCAGTAAGGTAATGTCTGAGGAATGCCTTTAAGGCTAATGGCACACACAGCCTCTTTCATTAGGGTCAGCACGTGGAGACATGAGACGGCTGGAAAAAGCTCAGAGCTAAAAGAGGCATGGAATAATCCTCCTACTGTACACCACTGGACTTGAAGCCACTCCTGAATGGAAGGCTCTGTAGCCTACGTGTGGTCGGCTTCTTGATGGAGCTCTTATGGTTGGTTCTTGTTTGAATTAAGCGTGTTGACTTTAGTTAACTTCAGTGTACACGGCCACAGGGCTTAGACAAAATGGAGATAAATTGGCATCAATGCTGCCCATAAATGATCTACGACTCAAACTATGCAACTGCACTGTTAGACATATGAAAGTAATTGGGCAAAAAGTCCTACTTGGATTCTGAGCATGAATCACTCAAATAAATATCTCTCTAGGCAATGCAGTCAGCAAAAAGGCAATGATATATAAAGCTGTCAAATAATAATTACAAAATATCTCATTTAAAAGGATGTTTTTTTTGTATCTGTAAGAATGTATTCAGTGTTTATAGATTTTATAACAGTACAATTTTTAACAACTAACCCAGAAAAGGTTAGTTGTCAGGTGGTGCACCAGATGTCAATAAAAATCAGTTTTTAAACCATCATTCAAAAATGACACATTTTTCAATATTCATGAAAGAATTAGTGACCTTGGCATTGCACCATGAAGAGTGGTGTTTATCACTGGTAGTGCTCTTAATGGAGCGATACACTGCTCACTCTTTCTTTGCTGTCTGTTGTGCCGCACAAAATCTAAAAGAATCTGAATTTACTGCCAGATGTTATAAATCAGTTAATTATTTTAAAGGATGCCCAATTTTCAACATGCTGTGATTTTGAAGGTTTTAAATCTCAAATCATTCTAAACTATGTTACTTCTAACTTCATATCATTTTTTTATATAGTTTAGGTAATCTGCATATAGGTCATTCTCCATTTGGAGTGAGATACATAAAAAAAAAAAATATATATATATTTATTTCTTTCATCCTACAACTAAAAACATCTTAATATGTCCATTAACACCTCCTATTATTATACATACAAAAAGGAGAGCTACATTCCAAACATATTTTACAGTTAATGGTGTTGAATACGGTTAACACCAGCGACTGTGACTCCAGCGACATTTTGTATAAAACTGAGGATTTTGTAAATTGGCTGACTCATTGATGGCCAGGTGACCTTGTGCCAATATTTAAAATCATAATAAAATTATTTTGACAAAATTTGAATTACCCAGCCATTAAATCACATAACACCAGCGACACATAGAAGTTATGTGCTGCCTGATAAACAAAATTACTGTTAAATTAATGAAATAACATAACACCAGTAACCAAAATCTCTGTGACAAATGCATTTCTTAAATTAAATATGTATTATAAAAATGTAGTATAACATAAATGATATAAAAAGTACGTAATGATATAAAAATATACACATGTATTTTTTTACAAATTCCCAAGTTAGACCTCTTAAAAATATCTTTATATTAAAATGGTCTCTCAAATGTTGAAAATTTGTTTTGTGACAAGCTGTTTAACAGATGGAGAGCAACTATGAAACAGGATAAAAAAAAGAAAAAAATCATCAGGGGAAAATATTATTCTGCCTAATATTTTAAGCCCTGGAACCTTTCAGGTTTCCCAAATGGAGAATAACCCATATACGGTTGGAGGGTCGCACCATCTGACATTTTTAGACTCTGAGAGGAATTAAATGAATTTTGTTTGGATGCACTGAAAATGTATTCACATAAATGAGGCAGAAATATGTAAAACAGAACATCATGTCATCGAACCAAAGACAAAGTTGTGTTTGTGGAAACACTCCTAAAATATCTTCCTCAGGTTAGTCAAGTTCACTCACCTAAAAAACACCTATTCTCAATCTCCTGGGAGCTTCTGAAAACATGCTCTGTGTGTGCTTCGGTGATATTTCTAAACATGGATCTTCCTTGGTTTTAAACAGGACATGCACAAAGGGCCTTTTCTAAGGGACTGAAAAGTTCTCAGTTAGATATTGACAGTGTAAATGTGTCCGATGGTCCTGTTTTTCTGCTCATTTTGCTCTTCTCCTTTGATGGTCTAGCTCTCAGAGTACTAAAGACTATACATAGAAAATGTTCTGCCGTCTTCAAGTCCCATCTCGCATTCTTCAAGAGCCCTGGGCCTCAGAGGTCAATGTCCCTTGGACTAGTTTACCCTAATACTCCTTAATGACCAGCACCCCACAGGGCAGCTGGGAACAAATCAAACCAAACCTGCAACATTTTTGCTTTCCTCTTGGGAGCTGTGTTCAAAGGCCAAATGTCTGATGAAATCAAGGGTGGTTTACTTAAGTTAAATTTGGGTTATGCTTGGAAGGATTTCTCCTACTGGACCCTGGTCATAAAGCACTTTAAGAAGGCTTACATGAGTAGGCAGCCTCATAGGCGTCTCTAAGCAGCCCTTGTGCAGGCAGGCGGGATCAGTTCCACCACTTTACCCATACGATATAAGGGTGGGAGCGGCTGGCTTCACAGCGGTGTTGGGAGTGTCAAATCTAAAGCACTTTGTTCACACACAGCATACCCTTATAGCAGACACAAAGGGGTCAATGGTATCTCTGTGTAGACAATGCTACCATTCATCCTCTCACAAAACCAGCCAAAGCGTGTTTCCTTCAGCTCTCCTCCCACAAGATCTGTGAAACGCATTTGTTTGTGCTGAAATCCATCTGTAGGACTGGAAAACTCTGTAAGGTTAGCTGGAACAAAAACATGGGACACTCAAGGACATTTTGTGATTACGCAACATTGCCCATTGCCTAAAACAGCACCTTGGTTTCAAACCAGAGACACTCATTCTCAGACTAACCTTGCATAGTCAGGAACAATCCATCTTCCTTTAAGAGTCTTATCTGTGAGCTTTCAAAGATCTATAGCAGCTGCCATAGTCATCCCCCTCTAACCCTTACCAGGGGATGCACAGGACTGGAAAAGCATCATAAATAAAGCTAACAGATAAAACAAGAGTTACTTGGCATTCTTATCATTTCCCCGCTCGAAAAAGTCAATCTATTTTCTTTTGGGCAAAGAAAGTTACATACGTGCAAAAACACACCGCACCTTCATTAGTTCTGATGAGGCTCACAGCTTCTCTGCACGTTCTCTTAAAATACTAACACCACATCAGGTGTCGAAACAGCTTTTTCTTCTCTGACAACATAAACAACCAAAGAGTTCTTTTTCCATTTCTCTTCAGAGACAGGTTCAGGACAAAAGGCAAAGGGCTTTGAGTGATTCATATTTTTGTGCAGTTGAGTTCAGGCCCAAATTCAGTTGCTGTCAGAACTCTAGGGTCAGTATGATCTGGTTCATATTCAGGATCTCTTTGTTGGAAGCCTGAAGAGGAAGAAGGATGTCAAGGCTAGGTGCGCAAAGCTGATGAAATCAACATGTGTTCCTTTGTATCATTCAGCTGAATCAGTGGAAATGGAATGGAACTTGAATGGAAAACTCGACAGATTCATCTGTGAGACACAAAGTGATATCATATTGAGGAACTGAAGGAAAGAACGATCGTCTATCACTGAGAACTTTGGTTGGGGATGAAATGGTGATGATCTCATTGTGTGAAAATGAAAATTCATTTATTTATTTCCAGGCAAAATGGCCTTTAAGTACAAGTTACATATTAGGCACAATTTAGATACAAGATAATCCATTTGTATGAGGAAGGGTAAAGTTAAAGGAAAGTAAAGGAACAGGAGGTTCATAAACCAGAGCTCAAAGAATGATATATAAGAAGAGATATAGAGAAAATAAGATTCTAACCAACCGTGCAAGACCAGGTAGACCCTCAAAACTGTCACTATCAGTGTTATATACTTAAAGCTTTCATCTCTGAGAGACAGGAGGAAATTAAAGTCCAGCACCACAAGTGTTTCTGTCCATCCTACTACTGTGAAAGGACAACACTATGAGTCTGAATGCGTAAGCTGCTGACAAGAAGCTGTTACAGAGAAAAACTGCAATAAACACCAAAACATCAGACAGTGGTGAACAGTAACTTTTTTCATGTATCTGTACTTTACTAAAGTACTTCCATTTTGGCGACTTTTTACTTTCACTCCACTACGTTTCAAAGTCAAATATCTTTTACTTTATACTCCACTACATTTTGAGAAATCTGTCGTTCCTTTTGGTTTATGTGTGTATAAAAATGTAACATGTCAAAACGAAAGAATCGCGAAGCAAGAACACCAATCAGGGCACAGTGGTCACTTTGTTTTGACATGTTGGTCATACTGACCCACCACAATCTAGAAATATGTACACTTATGCAGTCGTGACTGACACGTCTTTTTTCTGAATTTATACAAAAGTTGAGTTTAAAGCAAGTTTTTATTAAACTTAAACTTGTAACCAAGTCGCAAATAAATCTTAAACTGAAACTTTGCTTGCTTGCAAAAGGTTATTTCAGAGCCACTCGGTTCTACCTGATGGAAACCTTCACTGAAGGTTGGCCTTCAGTGTTTTGTGTTTATGATTATTTTAATAGACGTCAGCGTCACTAATTAATGACATTCTATTAAAAGACTGGTTTACCAAGAGAGACGCTGGAGGATTTTCCCCTAAAATGAGTTGATAAAGCGAGTCTTGTTAGAAAAATGATAATAGAACATTAATGTCATAATTAATCTTTCAGTACTTTCATTTTCGATACTTAAGTACATTTGAAGGCAAATACTTTAGTACCTTTACTCAAGTGGAGGTCTAAAAGGAGGAACTTCTACTTTTACTGTAGTAACATTTTATCTTGGGTAGCTCTACTTTAACTCAGGTACATGATTTGTGTACTTTGTCCACCACTGACATCAGAGATGTGGAGTAAGCGTTTACGGACTGATGAATCTAAATTTGGATTATTTAGATTGGAAGAAGCAGAAAATGCAAACCAACTTCTATGACTGAACTTTGTAGTTGTGGAAAAATATCCTGGATTTCGTCTAAAAGCTGAAAGCAAGTCTTCTAAAAAGAACGGAAGCTGTACTAAAGACAAACACATGAAATACTGAAACATGCAATATTACATTTAGTTGTTGAGGCTTTTGTCCTGTCTTCTGTTAAGTAGTTTCCTGCTTTTGAAAAATGAATAACTTGTCCTTGCTGGTCCTTTTAGCTATGAATTAAATAAACAAAAGGGTGGTCCTTGACTTTGCATAGTCCTGTATAAATAATGTAACACCTCAGTGGGGATATCTGCTTGATCAGACAGTCTGATGAAGTCAACATTTTTCTCCAAGCATGCTGAGCTGCGCAATAATGCTACATGAGCCAGCACTTTAAAAGAAATAAACCTAGCAGTGAACTTTAAACACAAATGTGCCTCTGGTGAGTATGTGCCGTCCCTGGATAGTGATGTTTCGATACAATATGGCAGAGACTACACAGACAGAGGCTTTCAGTCTTGCTGTGGTATTTATGACAGAGGCCATATCATGGAAAACTGATGTGCCTGGTGTAAATGTAAAAACGTGTTCCATAAATGGAAGCAAAGCTGCAAAAACAGCCCACTATTGTTGTGATGTCACACACCTGTGGAATAAGGCACAATACATGGCACAGACATTATGTGCATCATTATCCGTGTTAAATGCACTATAACAAAAGCAGTCTGTTTACTTCTAAGGCATAAAGAGAGCCTGAAAAAGGGGTCATAAAAGTATTTTTGGTATATTAAAACGCAAGCATTTTAAGTGGTATTTATGGGAAAAATAAAAACAAAAAAAATGAAATCATTGCTCTTTTAAAGTGCAGTTACAAGGCCAGGGAACTCACAATGAATTCACAGTTCTGTGCTGATCACATGCTGATATGCGTCTCCCATTTCAGGACACAGGGCAAGGCAGTTGCCTAATGTGAGGCAGTGTTGGGGGCTGTTGGCTTTGGACGACTGGAACCACCGTGTACTGACAGCAGGCTGCCAGGCAGCATCTCTGGGGGAGAGCTGAAGCAGATCTCATGATGGAGTCTGGAAGGTGGCTCTTCAGGCCTCTCTCTCGGTGTGGAGCTCGATAACTTGGCTTGAATAAGGAATGAAGACCCCGAAGTACTCAGAGGGAGGTGGAACCCATCTGACTATGCATAATGATTTACTAGGGCTGTTATTTTGTTTTGTTCTGTTTGTTTTTGTTTAATCTGATATTGTTTTCTTTCTGGGGAGGAGGCTGGGGGGTATGCAGAACTTAAAAAGCTTGTTTGCTCTCTAGAAGCTCAGCAGAGACCAGAGAACAGTAAACAATTACTGAGAGTGGAGTTAACCCCTTAAAGTTGGCTAAAAAGTAAACTTGTTTGGATAATTTGAAGGTTTATTATCCAATAACTACTATCCAGTTAGCAAAATTTGTCTGGCTCACATCGTTGCTTTGTTCAGGCCCAATATACGGCTGGGTCCTCGGCCCAGATCTGGCCCACACACTGTAAAGTGAGAAGAACTAAAAGATATGGCCCAAATCTGGCCCAACTACATTGTTGGTCCACAACATGCACACCAGAATTGTCCCATAAATGGACACAAGGCAAAATGCTATGAAACTGTCCAGGATCTGGCTCTATCCTGGCCCCTATTCATGCCTAACCCAGTAGTCAACCAGCCTCTTTTCTGATTGGCTAACCTGTTTTGCGCTTCATTTATAAAGCATTCCATGCTGAAGCAGCGTTAACAGGCATGGCCAAACTGCTGTATGCTGAATACAGGAAAACAAAACAGGCTGCTTTTAATTTCATATATAGACTGTATGGACTTTGGAGTTAAATGGCATGTTTTAAAACTTTTACACAAACTCTTACTTAAAAAAAAGGAAGGAAAAATGTTTTATAACCATTAAGTTAGAATTAAGTTAAATTAAGAAGGCAGCAGGGCAGAAAATTGGAAAAGAGGTCATTTACATATAGCAGTCTTGAAGGAACAATACAACTTGAGGGACAAAGAGCTAGTGGAAAGTGGCCCGCAAAAATGAATTACGACTGTTTTTGGAACATAAACGCACACAACCACCATCAAGTGGACCTCAAAGAAAAAAAACAAAATCCAAGAAAAACATATGACATGGGTGCTTTTTTAAATGACACAGCTGAAAAGCTGGAATGAAAGAAAAAAAGAACATTGTAATGTGAATATGTTTCAGGTTAAGTAGAGTTCTGCATGGTCTAAAATGAACTGTACTGTATATAAGCCAGCTCAAACACTGAAACAAATGCATGAGCGGAGCTGTCATCAGCCAGCTGGTGTTAATCACACAAAACCAGTCGAGAAACATCCACAGCCAGCACGGCTGCAGTGCATACAGTATGGCCTGGACTGTCCTGGAAAGACACCAGCTCAGCCTACTTGTAGCTACACAAAGAACTGTGTCTCCTAAATGCCTCTCAGTCCTCTATGGGCCTGCTCAAGATAAATGCCTGGAGTAACAATGTCAGAGTGTCAGTATGTGTAACATTTTCGTACCGACTTGCCGAACCCTCTGATTTATGGCCTGCAAATGGTCTATTCAGAAACACTTTGAAGGACAGTGGGAAAAACGAAGGATGTTTTATAACCATTACAAATACATTACACTTCTGCACATACATTCTCTTATAATTAGTGCTGGTACTATTATAGTAAATGAGAAATCGACCACTTATTGTGTTAACCGAGTAACCAGATGTTTAAAATAAATCATAAAAAATGTATTTTACTGAACAATTACCAAATACATTTAGCCTTTCAGACTAGAAACATCCAACTATCAAGCTTTTTAACCTCTTTCTGCAGGCAACCTGTTGGCCATTTTGTCAATGGAGTGGAAGTTGACTCATATATTTTTAATTAATATAATGAAACATGTTTACTGTAATAGATTTACTAGAACACTATTGGCTCTTTGTGTGTGAAATGCTGTTGATTTGTTGAACTGCCAGCCAGCAACAAAAGTGACATTACAAAATGTTCTTTTGCATGTTGCATGCAGTGTCTGATCAGTGTACTGTTTAATACGTTTTTATATGTTACGGTATTGACATCAGCACACCCTTACTGTACACCTTATTCAAGATCAAAACATGCTGAATATGCAACTTTATTTTCCCCAAACTCCCCTTTCAAAAGATTCACCTCTGCATCTAACCTCCCCTGCTTTGTCACGTTACACTGGGCAAGCAGGCCTGACTGCTCAGCATGTGGCTTCAAGCGCAGCCAGCATGTGGCCTGCTGGCTCAAGATTTAACCTCCCTCTCAGTTCACCTCTGCACTGAGTCAACTGCGAGAATAGGAGACTAATCCATCAAGCAGGCCTGGCAAATCCACCTGGAAAATAACAAAGCAGTTTATGGAAGTGCAATCTAAGAGAAGTAGGAGGTGCAGATGTCTCATGCAATAACAAAATAATAAAAATAAAATCCTCTAATAACTCCTGCACTGCAGGAAATGAGTCAGAGCAAAGGGCACGGGCCTTAAATAATTACGTCCAGTTCAGTTTTGGCCTGATTAAAAAAGCAGTTATGAGCACAGGAGAGGTATTTGGAATTATTCGAGGAGTTAATGTGGCTGTCTCCGGTTACATTGAGCAGGGCAGGGGCTAGGGGTCATGACTTTGCCAGGCCCTCTCTGCAAGCCTGGTGGTAGTGATCAGAAACAGCAGTGAGGTCAAAGATCATGTCTGTTGGGATTTGTTGCACATCTCTTACAAAAACAAGTTGAGAACTGAGGTTTCCTAGGCCACCCAGAGTGCACTGGAGCTCAACAACACAGAGATCAATAGTGAAAGGAAATGGTCACTATTGTTTTTACTACAGTGTTAACAGTTTCTCTAGCCACATTTATGTATTTATAAAATCTCTATTATAAGGAGTGAAAACCAAATAATACTGTTGTGACATCAGATGTTTACCAACACCAGTACCATATAATAGGCTAGAAATTCTGATAACAGATAATCTCAGCTGTTCCCTGTGATGGTTAAGTGACGAGTTTAACAGCCTTGAGTGACAGGAATACTCGATCACGGTCAGTTTAAAAAAATCTTGTTCATTACTAAATGTTTGTTTAAACCACAGAAAAACCTTGCTCTGTCATTTTACATGGCCGACCACTTCGTGGCTGAGTTGCTTTCGTTCCCATTTGCTTCCACTTTGTTATAATACCACTGACAGTTGACTGTGGAATATTTAGTAGTGAGGAAATTTCACGACTGGACTTGCACAGGTGGCAACCTATCACACTGGAATTCACTGAGCTCCTGAGAGCAACCCATTCTTTCACAAATGTTTGTAGAAGCAGTCTGCATGCCTAGGTGCTTGGTTTTATACACCTGTGGCCATGGAAGTGATCGGAACACCTGAATTCAATCATTTGGATGGGTGAGTGAACATTTTTGGCAATATAGTGTACATACTTTTCACCTGAAAATACTTATTTAAGGTGCATAACTGGACCTATTTATTTATATTGTTTGTATCTTAATGAATGAAAAATGTACCTGCACAGAACCTTTATTTCTAACAGTGTATACAGTGTATGAAAAGCAGTGCATCTTCAACTTGATACCTACAGAAGAAAGGCATTCCCATTGGATAACATACAGCGAGATTTTACTTAATGTTTTCTTGTAATAGTACATACAGACTACAATTATGTAGCATTCATGTAACTGAATCTCTCTTCATTCCTAATTCTGCAGTGTTTTTATCTTTTAACACAAGCATAAGTATCAGAATCTGCAGCCAGTCCCAACCATGAGACAACGGATCAAGTCATCAGTTAATGTTATAAGCACATGCCAACTAATTTGTGTCCAGAAGGCATGGAATGTCAGCAGAAGAATTCAGAAATTTCTACATCTGCAAGCACATCCAGCCAGACCTGAAGAAAAAATGAAAAACAGAAATTTAATCATTCTGTTTGGTGTTTTTACATTTACATTTATAGCATTTAGCAGACGCTCTTATCCAGAGCGACTTACAAGAAGTGCTTTGTCAATCTAGAGAAAGTATCTTTGCTAGTACCAATAGCTTAGAGAAAAAGACAGTCCTGAGCTCAGATACTGCTAGAAACAAATATGTCACTGCAGACACCGAGAGAAAAAGAAACAGAGTTGAACGCAGAACTCTGTGCCATTCAATGCAATACAATAACAATAAGACACAATACAATAAGCTACAATACAGTTGTTCAGAGATTGGTGGTGAAAGGCATAAACAATAAACTTTTTTTCCTCAAACTGGGGTCACTGGTTGCTTCAATTACATTTTTGAACTCTTCAGCTCATACATTTCTCCTACATGTTTGCTCTCCATGTTCAAAAGTAGCTGCTGTCATGCCTAAACATTGCACTGATTGAGTTTGCTTGTCACTGCAAGCTGCCAACCAGCGGAAAAAAAATTATTCTGGCTTAAGCTCCTCATTGTGAAGAGCTGTTCCTAATTTGTCTAATTTGCCATATGATCTTTCACTCCAACTCAATAAGCCTACTCTAGTAAACTTTCAGAGGGACAAAAACCCAAGGAGAACCCACTGTTGGAGGTAGGGTATGACCATATGGCAACAGTGAGATTTCCTAATAGAAGCCAATTGACCATAGACTGTGCATTTGGTTTTCACTGTAGCTTTAGCGAAGACCAGAAGTCTTTTTTGCTATAATTAAGCTAATTTTAGAGGGGAAATTGAGCACTTAAGGCCTCCAACAACCAGTCTTTCCAACTAGCGACATCAGCCACAAAGTTATGAAGATAAAGCAAAAACGTTTCAATCAGACAGTCTGGTTTTACCTTTAAAGCTTGTACAGACACGTGCCTGTCCCGCGCCGCAAAAAGTTGCATGTAAACATGCTCCAGCTTTTCAACGAACTGAAAATGCTTTAAGAGATGCTCACTTACCGAGACAAAAAAGTTCCTCAAAAGCAGCGTTTTCCATGAGTGCAAAGCCAAACAGTGACCAAGAGGAAGGCCTCTAGCTAGAGCACCAGCCACACAAATTGCAGATTTCTAACAGATGTGTGAGACCGCTAGCTTTACTTGGGCTGAAAGCCACACTGAAGCGCAACTTGTCTTGAGCCAAAGCAGCAAGCAGACCAAAAAACAAACAAACAAACAAAATAAAAAAACAACCTGACGACACGGTTACAGTATCTGCCATCAGCCTCGTGTGAGACCCACTTTGATTGGTATCTACAAGGCTCTTCTATATCTTTTCATCTGATCTTCTCAGAAGTAACTGTGTTTTGTGTATGTACTGTAACGGCATACTTCCACTATTCTGATGACAACAGATGTCATTTTCTAGACTGTGTTCTATGTAGCAGCCCTAGACGGTATGTGTATCTGTAGTAGTGGACCACATGTTAGGGCCATATGTTTCTTTGTCCTTTAGTAGTTGTTTAGGAGTGATTGACATTTTGACAATCATGTGCTATACAGATCTTGTGGCGTAACTGTGCTCTCAGAGTGGGCAGAAAGCCTTGTGTGGGAGATATCCATCTGAGCAGATTATGTTCTCAGTAGAGCTGGACAGAATTCCTCCATCTGGCAATGGTTTCCTATATGCGCTTTGTGAGGGAAATCCTCATAGTGAGACTGACAGCTCTTCAACACAGGCTTGTTCGAAGACATTTAGAAAAAGTTCAGTACTCGGAGGCAAGCTTTGGCATGCTCAATATTTGAAGGGTCCATATCATGGAAAATCTCATTTTCTAGGTATACACGCATATGGGAATCATGCATCGATGCTAATATTTTTCATGTACATATCTGCCGATGCAAAGGCCCATACATAAATATTTACTGTAGAACTGTAGAAACTATCATAAGATTTACCAAAATTGCATAACACGTTTCTGTAGGTTTGCAATAGCAGTAAAATAATTAAAATACAGATATATAGAATAGCCTAACATTTTCTACCATACATCATATACCAGTTTGAAACTGTTGGATAGTTAGTTTAAAGCAATTATTCACAATATCATATATGTGTAATATCAGAGTGCATCCTCAGAATTTTTCTGAATTCTTTAAAAGAATAGTTTTTTTTTATATTATTACTATAGTATTACTGTAAACATTGGTAAAACTTCAAAACATACTATTCACTCCCAAGTCCATTTATGGGAACTAAGCCGCAAAAACAGCCAGTTTTTAATTGACTTTTAAGTTATTAAGAGTGTTTCAGTCTGGATTACTTTTGAATGAGGCACCTTACAGAGCAGCCAATCAAAACAAAGGATACTTACATATATCAGTCTTAACACAGACACAGTAACAAAAAGAAGAGAGACTAGAAAGTGTTTTAAATTGTTCATAAATGATATTAATTATTTAGAGTCTTATATCTATAAGTCTCAACAAGTACGATCGAAATGTACACATCTTCTAGAATTTGTTAGCAACATTGACCTCATACCTTGAGTGCAAAATTAAAGTGAACTTTGGACACCAGACCTCCTGATTGACTACATATGAAGTAAGGAAGAAAATGTGAAGCTGTAATATTCTATGTTAAGTTTCAATATACCCAGAGAATCATTTGCACATCTTGTACATTTGATAATACTTAGTTCAGACCATGCCTTCAACATGTGGTGGTAGTATGAGGGAATATTGAAGGAGGGGGGAGAACTCTAAGAACCTGGGCTGGAGTTGTGGGCAGTTTCTGTCTGTAGCTAGAAGGCAGGATTCCCCCCTCTTAGCTGTAGTAGGGCTGATGCAGGAGATGGAGGAGATGGGTTGGCGGTGGGTAGTGCGAACACTACGTCATGGGAACAGGGACGTTAGACTGAAAGAAGGAGGAGTTACAGCCATGCCCCTCCCCCCACCACCCCAACATCAATTATAACATAACTAGATTTGCGTCACACCAGCATCTACTTACACACAGACTTATAATAAACTGCTGGTGACATAAAGACATAAATATTAGGGCTGAGGCCACTTGCTGACATAAAGACATGAATATTAGGGCCATTTACTGCTGAAAATGGGCAGTACATTTTGATTAATTTTAGAATTGATCATTTTTTAAATTTATGTATGCATGTGTGTTTCGTGCTACAATCCATTCTCTGAAAATCCTGTCCTGGTTTTACTCACATACAGGTGCCCTGTGAACCACGGCATGAGTAAATGTTGTGGACCAATACTGAACTTTGAAAATTGTCCCCGCCCTAAAGAAATATATACACTTATTAAAATGTAGCTGCTTAAAAGTATGATGAAACAGCAAGAGGCCTATGAAAACAGTCAGCTGCTACTGGTCCTGGCACAACACCACATTCATCTCTAGAGAGACTACTTAAACAGCTGAACCACACACACACACACACACACACACATTCAGAAAAGCCTGTTTGAAAAGTTACAGACTCCTTTGGTTAATTGGGCAAGCAGAATAAATGACGCAAGCACTGACCCTCACACAGAACACTTATGCTCCATAAATATTTGAACGTTCTCACCTTAAAAGACTCTCTCCTGGACACGGCACTACACTACAACACCCCTAACTGCTCTAAAGCCAAAGTAAATCTAGTCCTGGGCTCCAAATGTTGTACCTTTAACTGCAAATGGCTCTTGAGTGTCAACTCTGGCATCTCTAGTGTGTAAGCCAGGTCCTCAATAAGTAACACATCTGAATAAAACTTTAAAATAAACATCCAAAGTTCATAAAAAAGTTCAAACATATATATCTTAAATACTGAAGGTTTTACTAAGTTCTGCCAAAAACTATTTATAAGGTCATTTAAGTGAGTCCACCAGTGCCAGCTCAGCAGGCGTAAACATCAGTGAAAGGACTGCTTTCAAGATCAGGATCAGTCCTCAGTAAAGTAAATGCTCCACTGAGAGCTATCTATCGTTAAAGCTCCATTTCCTAGAACCTGGATTCTCTCTCTGTTCCTGCAGTCACATTTCTATTGAGCAACCATGAGCTATTTTTACTTTGTCAAGGAACTGATGGTGGAATATTTAACCCCAGGAACTGCTGAACTAAGATCTTAGTTGAAGTTTCTTCAGTTTTATTGAAAGGAACTCCAACTTGATTTCAAATGTGTTTCATTTGAAGCTTTGATCATGTTGCATGAAAGGTTCACCAATGTATTTTACATGGTTCAAGGCATATCACATATGTTATGTCACAATATGGTATTTTATCAATACTATTAGGTCTGTTCCCATTGATGGTTAATCAAGTTATCAAGTCCCTGTAGTAACAGCCCTCAGTGACAGTGAAAACCCATTTATCACCAGTTAAAAACAATTTCATTTGGTTTATTTTGTAAAAACAAGACACCAGCAGGACACCTCCAAACCCATTACTGAAATGCTATGTAGATACTGTGTAGTCCTAACTTAATGTTAGTAGAAGAACATGAAAATTTTCTGTAGTGAAAGCTGTAGTGAAAGCTGTGCTTTGCCCATCACTGGCTAACTCAACTCTCTCACATTTAGCCGTCTGAAGATTCTCCACAAGGGGGAGATGTTAGTTTTTGTGTGCATCAATGGAAAAGAGAAGAAACTATCATGAACCCACACCAACATAAATTTACTGAATTTTTAGGAATTTATTGAAGGACTGACAGTAAAAATGTACCATAAAAAGGAAAGAATGTTATTTGCATGCATCTTACACAGTAACACAACATTGCAAATCCCATAGACACGCAATTATTTGACCTGATCAAAATTATATATTTAAATCACAAGAAACAGAAAGTGAATTGGGTAGGTTTTTAGCTGCTGGCTTAAGATACATTCCTGTAAATAAAAGCAAGCAGAAAGCATATTAGAGGTCTTACTAACAAACCAAAAGTTTTCACTAGTAGAGGGAAGCACTCAGTAATATTTATTTATTTAAGCTTGTGTGTCTGCTGTGAACTGGAAGTTCCCAAGTATCGCTATAGGTATATATACATATATAGAGGTTAGTTAGCTAATCAGCCAATCTGACCACTTTAGGCCTAAACTTTAGTAGCTGAATACAATTAACAAAAAAAAAGTAAAAACTGTAAATTGTTGTGTAATAATTTTACAGCAATCACTTACCAGCCTGAAATTCACAACTGTGACAGGCCTACCAAGAATCAATAAAGCATTGCTAAAAAATATATCAATACTATGCAACAGTCCCCAGATACTAACCCAACCTCTCACATCTACAATGAAACAGTTGCTATGTTACAATAACACAGTGGCTATTGAGCACAGCTCATGCAGCCTTTTTAATGCACTCTGCACCAGAACCTGCTGTTCTTATATTCAAATAGTGCTAGATTATTCACATTTCAATAGGTGTTGCTGGTGTAATAATGCTCAATGCTTTATCCTTTTTCATAGATTTAACATCTAGTTGTTATTAGACCTGAAAAAGGTCTGGAGGATGGGTTTGGAGAAAACATGCCCACGGGCCAGATCTGGCTGACGATTTGACGATACTGGCTCTAGACTACACCTCAAACTCCCTTCCAGAACATCGGTACTGTAGCAACTCTATATGGTCACGACACATCCAGAGCACATTTACAGGGAGGTTCCATATGTACCCCCTCAACTCTTTCCAGACAATGAAGCAATTCTTACTCTTGGCACCCCTGATTGAGCAATACAGCACAAAACACATGAGCCTTGCTTGGCCAGACAGCTACAGAATGATAGTGCATGACTGTGGTTAGAGGAACAGACGAACATGTGTTTACATTATCCACAGTCTAATCACGACTGCAACAAGCGCTCTGGATAAGACTTCCTTTCTGGTCAGACAGAAGGCTTTCCAGCCATGTGCCGTCTTCAGAACTGGTAGACTATCATAATAGAGAGGAATTATCCCTCAGCTCCCGCTGATACTCTCTCTGGGAATCGCCCTCTGCAATTAATGAGCTACATGTAAAAGTATCACTATCAACTTTTCTGAGCCTTTAGGACTTCATAGTCTCTTCACTGGTACATGTAATTGGAGTAGCACATGCAGCAAAGGATTTAACCATGCCCATAAATATGTGGCCATATGTTTCCAAAATTACTCTGTTAATGACTGACTAGAGGACACAGGAAGACATGCAAACAGACCACAGTGCCCTTTCAAAAAGGGGGAAATGATGAAAACATTAAAGTCATCCATATTAATAACCATGAGGTCTTTGAGTGCAAAGCTTGAACTGTGTAACTGTTCAGCAGCTGGAAAAAACTTTCAGTAGCACGGCCAATGACATTAATGAATGAAACAGATACTGAAGACAATGAATCACACTTTTACTCACTAAATAAAGCCATAATAAAGCCATTTTCAAAAGATTGGAAAACATTCCGAAACTAGTAATTAAATATTCTGTAGCACAGTACTGCATCCTCAGCCTAATTATGCTGAAAAAATTTACGGCGGGCAGGTCATGTGCCTTCTTCAAAACACCACACCTTCATTTTCAGCTCACAAACATTTGCACCGTGTGAGAGCTTTCTTCAGCAGTTAGATCATAAAGCTGCATAACACTGACTTCAGACGTGATCTTCAACAGGGTTAACATAAATCTCTCCATTGTTTAATGAGCTGTTTATGTACAAGTTGTGCTTGCTCAGAAATATTTGCAACCACTTCCTGTTGCCCATAAAACATAAACAAAATCACAAAGGCCCAGGCAGAATACCCAGTGTGAAGTATTTCCCTTGAGGCTACAGTGGAGAATTTCAGATCCTTGGTTGCAGCCCAGTTGTTAAATCACTGTAAGAAGTGGATGAGAGGAAGAGAGCTGTAAACACAAGACCTGGTCTGTGACAACAAATTATATTTTAAAGCTCTAAATGGTTTATTCATACTTCTTTGTTTGTAAACAATGTGGCTTTATTTTGGCTCACAACGAGGTAAAAAACACCCAAAATGGCCACCCACGAAGCACCTCTTATCCACTAAGCTACTGGGTCATTCAGTATTTCAAACAATCAGAAGGTGATTACTTTGGTAATAAATACAAATTTTCAGCAGGAAGAGTCGCAAACGGAGATTCACTACATCTATGTGGATATTTATATATTTAGGAATCTCTGAGATCCACTGTTCTTTGAGATCTTTAGGAAGATAAACCCTGATGTAGCCTAAACAAAAGCTGGCTCTACAACCCTGGTTATGGCTTCAGCAAGGGCTGCATGGTTCTTGATTAAATCAGAATTAAGCCTTTTTTTAAAAGGGGCATTTCGGCCTAAATCTGGCATGTAACATGTTATCATGCTGTGTTTTTGTGGAAGTCAAATACTCTGTTCATTCTCTATATCGCTGTTGTCAGGACAAAACCTTGTAACTGTAATCTCCAAAACTGTAACTTTACAGGAGAAGTTAAAAACATGCTGTACGTTTAATGCAAGTCAATGGAACCAGACTTGTTTCCAAGGAATTTTAGATCATTTCTTTTGCTCCACTCATCATGGAATTTACACAATATATAGGACTATGGGTATTTCTAATTTATGTCAAACGAAAACGGAGACACAAGGTTTTGTTCCTACAGCAGAGACACACACACACACACACACACACACACACACACACACACACACACACACACACACACACACACACATCATGTTTCAAGCATGTACTTGTAGTTTTTCAAAAGTTCCTGTCAGCTTCAAAATGCATCATGTTCTAAATTTTTTAAACCAGAAAACAAACATTTTTCAATTTAGGCCAGAGTGTTTCTTTACGCTTACACCTGAAACTTTAGTTGCAATTTTTCGATACCCAGATTTTTCTGTAAAGCTGCTTTGTGACAACACCTGTTATAAAAAGCACTATATAAATAAACTTTGACTTGACATCGATCTGCTTTGTCATACTGTTTTTATTGCAAAATACTGACTGATTATACCTAAATTCCAGTGTCAGAGGACGCATTTTTCACTTACATGCTACAATTAGGGTTGTTTCTCAATTAAGGCTCAATTAGGGTTGTTAGTGTGTTAAATGAACAATTATGAAATTCAACCATTGATTATCTTTATGCCTGAGGTCAGGTGGCACAATGTCTGTGGTCATTGGGAACACCAGATAAAAGAAACAGAGGGACTTTTTTTTTACCTCCAAGTTCTGCTTCTGCAAGACCAAACTGTCTTTCCATGGAAAATCCTTACTTGGGAGGGCAAAAAGATGTATAGATAGGCCAGAGGTTCAGATAGCAAGCTAGCCAGTTTTTGGAGGAAGGGGACAGATAAAGAAGTCAGATTCATTCCCTGCTGAGATGATAACATAGTCCACAGTGCACGTTCACTAGGGATCCATATAAAATGTTCCCTAATGAGTCATATGCCTTGAAAATAACTGGACATGACCAGACAACATTGAGCACACTGTCCAATGATGTCACAGAATGCATTCTAATCTCCTGTAGCATCTGGCATTTAGACTGGGGATGATTTGTGGGAAGGGTGGGGTTAAGCAACAGGCAAAACAGACTGTGTTGATACAACGACAGTCCTGACAGAATAATGATGCCATCAGACACGCCAGTGAACTTGAAGCAAATGATTACCGATCTTTCTTGTACGGCTGTGCGATAAGAAACATCCAACTCTGATTATAATTTATACATCTTGTTATTGCAATATAACTTGGAATATTCTAAAACCACATTAGCAAATACCTGATTAGAGCTTGAGCAATTTATCATTTGGCTAATAATTGCTTAGACAACCTGTTAATATTTTAGCCCAAGTATTGCTGATAATTGCCCATTTCTTTGGTCTCAAGGGATTCAAACTCATTTTTTCCACTGGGTAACTTGAAATAAAGCACCCTTGTTTAGCTATATTACAGCAATACAGACTCAACTGGTCAACTTGACAAAACAATCATGGGTACAATCACAAAAACAAGAAAGATTTCTTCGAACTTAACCTTTAGCATGAGAACTGCATATTATAAGACACACAAAATACATGAAGGCAATTAAAGAAAAGTTGGGGGGAAAAAACGGAGGTGATAACAGTAACCAAAACAAAGCCAAGCAAAGAATTCTGGCCAGCTCTGTCTCTAGTCTTACCACATTTACAAGGCTACGTTCACATTACCATGTGGAAGTGGCACAAATCAGATTTTTTGCCCTAATGTGATTCTGATCCAATGTTTTCAGGTCTGTTTGAAAAAGCAAATCTGATATTTTTTTCAAATCCAACCTTTCATATGTGGTCCTAGATCGGATATGTATCCGATTCGTGGTCAGGTGACCTTAATGTGATGCTCAGATTGGAATTCATGTGCTTTTTTCCACTGCACGTGCACCTTCATTCACCGGTACCATGGCAGCAGCTCCTATAAGGCCTATAAACAGTGGAAACACTTTTTTCACCTTCAGTCTCACTCTAATAATGAACAGCTGAGAGCTGATCTGAGTAAATTTTCTACACAGTGAAGGCTTGTTTGGACTGTTTGTGCGTTGATGCTGCACATGATGCACATGATTCATTCATGTGACGTTACTGAGTAAGATGTATCCATGTGGGTCATTTCAGGACGCCAGTTTGGTCACATTAATAACAGATTTGAATCACTTACCTACATTGGTATGAACCATCGTGTCAGAGAGATCAGATTTGAACAATGAGGCTTGTAATGTGAGCATAGACATGGATGTGAGTACAAAAGTGTCTAATAATAATTAGTTTAAGACAATTGAGAACTGAAAATAATATCAGTCAAAAAAGTACTACTTAAGTAAATTACTGGAATACAAAATAAAAAAATAATTGCTGAGGCCAATATATTGTTACCATAAATATTAACCCTTTAAAATCAGCATTGGCCACAAAATCTCATATCAGTCAAGCCCTACCTACATTACCCATGTAGAGATTAACTGTATGCAGTCATTAAGTGACTGCCTTCATTCTGCAATGCAATCTGTGATACGCGTGATGCACATATCCCAAAAACAATTCACAAACTAAATATTGTGCAGCCCTAAATCCTGGTCAAAGAAACTGATTAGAACACTTAAACAAAGAAGCTCTACTATGTCATAACCTTAAAACAGCATCTCTAATATACCTGTAAAGGCAGAAAAAGGCACTGAAGCTAGATAAACCTTTTAGCATAAATGCTAAAAAAACATAGCCCTTATCATAAAGGTCAAAAGTTTGAAACTCATCATGATGTCCAAATATTTGTTAAGGGAGAAGTTCAGGAATGTTATTCTCCAAAGTCTACAAGCCTGAAAACCGCAGGAAGCACTACTAATGTTTGCAGAGATGAAAATCCCACAGAATATACTTAATTACAGAGCAGCTGATACCTACCAGTCTGTTTCTCCTCTGCTAGACTTTAACTACTTTGTGTCCTCAGTGAAAGTGAGCTGTAGTTACAGGCTAACATAATAAATGGCTTCTGTTCATGGACTCCAGGGTTTTTTTGGAAGTGAATATCTACCGTCAGATGTGATGGTACAATAGATAAGGTTAAAAGGAAGCATCGCTCAATGTCTCACACCCTTTTCTCTGGGGATGCACTGATAAACGATACCTTTACCCACAACTACTACAATTTTTTACATATATTTTTGCATTTTTAAAGCAAGTTTACACTATAAACCATGTATGAAATGTGGTAAGCATAACTACATGTTAGTTTATGCTGCTTTAGGCTATATAGTTCACAGAGATGATAACACTTCGAATGACTACTTAGACAAATGGTGCATTAAAACGTGTTACAGTATCTCTGTATTTGGACACTTTAAAGAGCATGACTGTATGTTTGAAGTCCCAAGTTATCTGTGGCAACTACAGGCCATAATTCCAATATTAGGACCATAATCATTTTGTCAGCTCAGTCCGTGCCGTCAATATATGGCTGTATTATGAAAAGAGACTGTATGACTGTAGGAGGGAAGAAAACTCAACAATTTGAGTTGGACTTCTGAATAACAACTTCTTGAGCTTGATGGCCAGATGCTCTCTTGATTAATAGAGACAACTGAGACACAGAACTGAGAGCACTAAAATATAGAACTGAGAGACAGAAGTGATAACCCCATAACTTTATTAGTGAGTAATATATTGTCCACCTGTAGTCATATGCAAAAGTCTGAACATGACGAATTCAGCTCAGGAGGAGAGCAGTCGTTTCTTGTCAAAAGTCCTTGAATCCTTGCAAATCCATGTCTGCAATGCTGTAATTAGAGCTAGGTGACATGGCCAAAAATGTGATTAATTGCTGTTTTAAACTATCCTTCATGGTCGGAACATGACAAACACTCATGAAACAGTGAAACGCTTTACAAATCTTTCATGGGAGAGTGGGAGAAAATGACTGGTGAGCTGTTTTTACCAATTTTCCTGTTTTTACCAAGCAGATTTTGCAGCATTTATAAATTAAAAAAGAAAACATTTTTATTAGCTGTCTGGTGATGAGTGCTTGACAACCTGGTTACAAATGCTAAACAAGTGGCCAACAACAGTGGTAAACTGTTTAGTTTATCAGCAACGTCAGCTTAGTACGAACAGCAAACATTAGCTGGCTCTGTTAAAAACAGCTAGCCTGGAAAGACAGCGTTCTTCCACTCTCCAATGCTTCACAGCTTCCTCAGTTTACTTTCATTTAAATCAGGGCTGTAACTTGCATGAACTCACTTCTTCCTTTCACTTTTGTTGCTTGGGAATGAACTAATACTTAAATGAGACTTTTCGAGCCCTGTAACAGTGCTTTAGTAAAGAGGAGCAGACATGATTTAACGCTGCTAAAACTTGTTAGGATGTACAGAAAGAGGAGAGTTCGTTGTAGGACAGTACAGTTATGCCACTTATCTCATCACTCACATTTGGTCACAGAAGAACAGATTGCAGATCGCTCCACTCAAACAGGGATAACTCCACGTTTCAGATGCTGCTAAAGTATATTTGGCAAGTCATTTACTCATTGCCCTTCCTCTCTAATCATGTCGAAAAACTCGGAAGTGTGCACTCTCCTGAGTAGTGTCACTTTCCTTGCAGTAGAAAATGCCACCAGGGCTTTCGCTAGAACGTGGAAGTGTGAGAATGGTGTATTCTATTGAAAATGTATCAAACCTTTCTTATTGCTATCAAGGACAAGTTATCGCAATACTTATCGTTATCATTTTATTGAACAGCCATAGCTGTAATGATGATTTTTCTCATATTAGAGGAATTTGTTCAGCATATTACAAAACATGATCAAATATCAGCACTATATCAGTAGGACTTTTACTTGTATTAATACATCCATACAATTTTAACCTTAATATTGGCCAATTTCATCAGCCAACCAATATATTAGTCAAGCTCTACTCTGCTTATCATGGAAAGTCCACGACTCAACAGCCAGTGCAGTCTGAAGTCCAGGGTCACATCTTATATGTGAACTAATTAGTACAGATGGCAAAACAACACATTGGTTAGAGTTAAGTCAGGATAGAAACCTGTCAAGGCCAACTAATGAAATTCAAACAAGCTTCCTGTTATGACTAGACTGTACAGAGTTTCAGGTCACTTGTGCCTCCCCACAGAGATGGAAACTGTTGATTATTATTAAAATATCCAAAATATCTAAAGACCTCCCAGAGGAACCCTGGGAAATTCCCAGCTTTTCCACAGCTTTGTAGCCAATCTTATGTGGCCTACACTTTCCCAAGAGCAATCTTGGAAGGATGCAGTGAGCTGACTACTGTAGGGCTTTCCTGAACATACTATTTAAGATGTTCGAAGTCTGACTATGCAGAAATGAAGCTGTGTCTCTCTTCCAAGTCCTGTGATGGCTTTGCTACATGTCAGGGAATACATCAAGCAGTGTGTTACTTGCCCAGGCATCTGAGCCAACCATACAGGATTCCAAATAGGGAGCTGAAATTGTTATTGGCAGAGCTAACACATCAATCTTCAGCTTTAACCTCACTATTTCTTGGAAGAAACCAAAAGTTCTACCATAATACAATGCTTGGAAGTACATTCATGGAAAGTTCTGTTAAATGGATTATTGCAATCGTAAATAACAGCAACTAAAATGTTTGAAAAAACATATGCACAAAACTGAATTCTGCCGCCTTGTTCTTAAACAACAGCATAAATCAATCCTTCATATAGACATTGTATATCGCTACTGTTGGAAGAAAAGCTTGTATGATTTTTCAGTTTTTGACATAATTTGAAAATGCCTGCTGCCCTTGGCATTGTGTGTAAATTTCATGATGAATGGACTAAAAGAAACGTCCCAAAATGACTTGGAAAAAAATCTTACATTACTTACAACTTACATTAAAAGTAAAATAGTTTTTTTCCTTCTCCTGTAAAGTTACTTACTTTTTTGAAGATCAAGGTTTTGAACAAGGTTTTCTTCCGACAACAGCGACACAATAAGTGCAGAGTAAAACAAAAAAGTAAAACTGGAAGAACTAAAATGCTGATCTAGCTGGCTGGATTACAAGCTTCTTGAAACAAATACAAAGTTTTCTGGACTGACTGCTCCACTACTATACATTTTATAGAAATGATTAATAGAGTTCAAAAAGAAATAACTTGTTATAATTAACTAATACCTTAAAGAGTCTAGAGAACATTGCTCCCAGGCTACTCTTCTATCTTTCCTCATTCAAAACTCCACTCTATGTCATTAATTAATGCCAGAAAAGGTCCAGTCAGATAAAGATGGCTGAGGCTGTACAGGTTTATGGCCTACAAATTAGGGCAATGTATGTGTGCAGAATTGTGCAGAGTTCACAACTGCATATTACTGGTGACAAGTTAGCTTGAAAAATAAAGTTTTGTTGCCCCACAGAAGTAATTGGTTTCCCAAAAGTGGTAAATGTGACAGTTATTTGAATGGCTTTTCAGTTTTTCAAACATTATATTGCTCAAATTAATCAAAAAATGATCAAAAATTATTGATAAAATTTGTTGCAGCTCTAGTTGCAATTAGTCTACATATCCTTTTAGATTCACTATCGTATGATGAAGTCTGTTCCAACAGTAAAATAGCATGACCTACTACTGTGAATGAGTAATAGCAGAGTGATGCCAGCCTTTTTCTTGAAGCGCTCCTCTCCACTGCTGAACAAAGCTGCAAAGATGTCACCTGCAGACTTTCCAGTGCTTGCAGCATTTTCCAAGGTGGAAATAGGGTGGGGAACAGAGTTACATTCGGCCTGGGGAGCCGTTTAATGCAACAGCCTTAAGTACCTTAACAGCCTTAAGTACCTGATTTCACAGATTTTCTTTCCATGTCCTGTTTGAGACATTTCAATGAGGGTGAACATGGGGGATATTCGAAATGTTTTATGTTAGAATATGAGCCTAATGTTAATGTTAATGTTCTGAGGAAACACCGGGGGTTTTTCTTTGAAATCTAATACTAATACAGTTGAGACAGAACAGATTAGACTCTACCAAAGACACAAACTTTAAATCTCTCTTTGCATCCAAGCCTTTGCCAGCTAATGGCTTCATTTAGTCTACACAGTTGGCTTATTAGCATTAAACTTTCATCTTTATTTCATAAGATACCGCCCATAACGTACTTACTAAAGGAGACACTCTGCACACAAGAAAGATAATATTTGTAGATGTAATGCAGAAAATTTGAATGCGAAGACAGCATTAGCACTTCTAGCATTCCTTGGTGTTTTATGGGAGTGTCAGGGAAGGTGTATAAACCTCTAGAGCATCTAAATGAGCTTGCATACCAAATTTAATACCAAAGTAAATTGCCTACTTCATGACATAATAGGCTTGTGAAAAAGATGAGTAACTGCCTCAACCAAGACACTAATGACACTTTGCTTAACCTACGGACACAGATTTCAATGTAAAATGATCATCTGGGTAATAAGAGTTCAGTTCATGAATTGACTGATTCTAATGGGGTACATCATGAAGAACTATAATGCATATTACCCAGACAGTGTTTCCTCCTCTCTCAGACAACTAATCCTGAAATTGGCCTCTAACAGACATATTTATTATTCTACATGAGTCACATCCTGCAGTTATCATCAGGCACTTTAACAGCACTACATAAAACCTCAATGTGTTATATCCACATGTGGCTAAAATTAGCATTGCTGACTTATCTGTATTATCAAAGACAAACATCTGACAGAAAGAGTTTTGCTAAGCTTAGACATGGATTTTCTGTTCTTTCTCACCTTCACAAACATGGACACGGCTGAACTACTTTAATCATTAAGGCCTTTAGAAGTATGTCAGTATCAGATGTTCCAGGTAGCAGCCAATGCAAACAATAGTTTCACAATACAATCATCTTCTATCACACCTGATCCTAGGGGTGGGTGGTAGGGCAAAAATGATATCATGACTTTTGAAGACACTTTCATGTGTCAATATTTCTTTTGTTTTTTTAATACTATCCAAAACAACAAGTACAGTGATTTGTCTTCACTGTTTACATACTGTGGTAGAGTAAATCCAGTGATACAGGATTATTTATGCTCTCTTTGTAATGAATCATACAGTTGTTAGTGTTTTTGAAGTAGTGACAATAATCATAACGATAAAATATTGTCATATTGGCCACCCCTACGTGATCCTGATAGACCCTCTATAACGTTAGGCTGTCTATGTAGCCATTGCTCTAAATGGTCAAAATGAGAACAATAATACCACTTCCTCTCCATAAGACTGACAAAAGACACTGTGTCTTTTCATAGTCAAAATACTGTAAAATGTATTGGTCAATAGACAAAATAAGGTTAAATACATGTGAATAATTTCTGTATTTTAAAAGCTGTTCATTTACAGAAATAGAATGTAAATTCATAAAAACAAATAATCATTTTATTTTAATTTTAAAATAATGGTTATTGCTGTTTTTATTATGGTGAAATATGTGTCAGAATGAACTGGTGGAACTGCTGAATTACAGAAAATACAGGCAGTATTTCTAAGAAATCAAATAAGTGTTAATTTACAGATTTTTTCCATCACTGAACAAAACGTTCACGTTTGCCATCACTGAACAGAACGTTTACTGCTAATTAACATTTTTTACCCTGGCACCCACTCATGGACGTTTTCTGTTTTTTTGGGGTTTTTTTTAAATCAGTGTAGTATTTAATTAGAGAAATATTTATGTATTTATATATATATTCATATTTTTGTGTTAGCTCATTATTTCAGACAGACTTACTTAGGTGTTTTCAACCTATTATGTTATCAACCTGTTATATGGCGGATTTCAAATATACTTAATTCAGACTTGCTTATGTGGTTTCGGACACTGTGTTAGGTCCTTGATGGATAAAGTCATGAAAAATACTATGTTGCAAAATGCAATGCAAGCCTCAGAGCACCAAAAATGTCTTGGCTGATTGACTGCATTTGGAAAAAGAGGATTAAAAACTGAATGATCACAGAACTATTGTAACGCTTAGAACCAAATAAGAAAGAGAGATGTTCTACATCAAGACTATGTCATTAAATTCAAAGAGGAAGCATGTACACACTGAAAAAATGGTCCTTTGAATTGACATGATTAAAACATTAAGTGGTTACAACATGAATAAAAAATGTATGACGAGAACAAAATAACTGCCAGAACAAGGAAACCTGAAGACGCAAATGTGCAGATGTAACATTTTGTGTGCAACTACTTAACGCAATAAAACATGAACCCATTTTTCAGTGCAGGCGAGGATAATGAGGCTCTGCAGACTGAACAAAAATGTTCCTTTGAGTTTACTTGATTCTAACGTGTACACTGGTTCCAAATGAATAAAATATATTACATCAACACAATTACATTTTACTTCCTTTTGGCAAGAATTGTGTTGATGTAATGTATTTTATTAATGCAGAACCCATGTACGCATGTGCATTAGTCAGTGCATTAGGCCAACGCAACACCATTTTTAATGAAAACTACAGTAATGTCAGAAATCAGGCTATAGTGGGAGATAGGATTGCGTCATAGCCCAGAAAACAACAGGACAGACTGTTATTCCTCGAGGCACATTCCGGCACCCACCTCCCCAAAACCCCCCCCTCAGTTCCAGAGCACACTAATGTGCAGACGCCACGCAGTAGAGCTACTTAAAGATGACATCAACATGAGCAGTAATGCAGTAAAGTGGTGTGCTAGTTAGAATCAGATGTGGGTAAGCCATAAAGTCTTGGCTGGGTCAGTGCAGGGTCATGGAAAGAGCTCCTATGCCCTCCCTTAGTGTTAGACCGATCTGATCAAATTCAATCTCACAATATTTGCCAAACATTTTATGGTATGAGATGATATTTTAAGTTTGCATTAATAAAATGAATGAAGTTATGTCTCCTGAACACTTGTACTGGTCCTACAAACCTTATATATAGTATATTTCTACTGAATGCTCTCCTGGATATAATGCTTATTAGCTAGGTCCAAACAATACCTCGGGTCCAAACAATACCAATTTTAAGGGGCTAAAAATTCTGATGACTGAAGATATTGGCCGACCTCATTTTGTGTATTATTTCTATATGACCAACTTTATTTTTCACATGACCAGTGTTCTGAGATCATGGCTGAAATATCTGGTTAGGGAATGAAAGCAGTGTTTGTGCAAAGCTTCACCAGACACAAGAATATGGCTTCATTATGACTCCTTGAAAACATTGTTGTCAGCGTGTTAAACTGCCAGTTAAACATCCCTGGTTGCTGCTAACAGACTCTCTTTAATTGGTGTACATTTTATTCTCTTTATAACTGGATATATTCTGCCTTCAGTAGAGAAGATCGAGCAGGGCAGCAGAAACCTAATTAGTTACCATGTTACCACGCTCCAATAATAAAAGACAAACTTGAAGTTCAAGACTTCAACTTTGAAGTCAAAGAAGGAGTCAGTTAAAAATGAGACATACAAAGTAAAGAATGTTACCTGTATGCCTTTTCCAAACGTAAAATATCTGTATTTAAACTAGAGTTGACATCAAAATCCAATATAGCAACGATCTAACCCCACTGGCTTGACTGCTGTCAAAAATAGGGTAAGTGGATGATTTTCTTCATGTGATGTCCATTACAATATAACACAGTGTCACCAAGAATTTCACCAATACTTATAAATTTGCAGGACCTCATTATCAGCCCATATTATCAGTCAAACAGTGTATCAGCTGGATCCTATAAATACTGCTAAATCAGCATTATTAGATGACATCAATACAGGAATATTGCCCAACACTACCTTCAAAGTCAAGTCAAGTCAATTTTACTGAAATTGCGTTACTTTCAGACCCCAATGGTGTAACAATAACATTAAATAGACAGTAAACAGAAAAAGTGTGAATTTAAATAGACACTAAAAAAACAGTAATCATAAAAATAAACATTAATTGTACAAAAATAGAATCAAAAGTAATATAAATATAAGAGGTCCTGAAATAAACACATTAAGTGACATAAGGCACATACAGATTAAGGTCTGTGGGTAGCAGATTAAGGTCTGTGGGTATAAGATTAAGATCTGTGGAATATGGGAATGGAATATGGGAATATGGGAATATGACCGACTCAGACACAGAATCAAAAGGAAAGGCCATATCCTCCCACTCTAGCCGCTTGTTTCCTTCTTCTAGCTGGAACAAATTTGCAACATCTTGTATTGGATGTTACTGTTTGTACTGGATGTTATGATAAGCAAAATTCAAAATAACAACCCTGTTATAATACAGCGTAACTAGGTTTCAACTGGTTGTCTTATGCCAAGCTCTACAGTCAGGAAGGGCAAAGTTGGAAAAGGATTCAATTTTCCAGCACAAATGAAGTTTTCGCAGAAATCTCATTTGAGGAACAGTACAGGGTGCTCAGAGTTTGGTATGTAAAGCCCTGCTGGTGTTGACACTCTCATATTAAACAGCCTGTCTCCACAGTGGCTGTGTAGAATCACAGCTTGTAATCAAAGACACATGCTCTTTATCTTTATCTTAGAGACTCAGAGGTGCTCCTGCTACAACAGTAAACTCAACACCACAGAATTCTACTGTAACTGTGAAGGTGTCCAACGCAGTGCTAGGCGTACAATTAACTATTGTAACCACAAACAACGTCTTCTGCACTAATACTATAATTGTGACATATCCCCCTGTCCTCTCCACACACACACACACACACACGTTTTCAGTTCTCAACATATTTTAAAAATGTCAGTCCTTAATGTGTGGACATTTCATTAGGAATATGATGAACGGACCAAAATACAACGTTTTCTGTAGTCAGTAGGAATATATACAGCATCTCATAAAAGTGCACCCCTCACATTTCTGCAAATATTTTATATCTTTTCATGGAACACTATATAAATTAAACTTAGATATAACTTAAAGTAGTCAGTGTACAAGTTGTATAGAAGTACAGATTTACTGTCCTCGAAAATAACTCTACACACAGCCATTAATGTCTAAATAGCTGGCAATACAAGTGAGTCCACCTCACAGTGAACATGTCCAAATTGTGCTCAAAGTGTCAATATTTTGTGTGACTACCATTATTATCTAGCACTGTCTTAACCCTCTTGGGCATGGAATTCACCAGAGATGCACAGGTGGAATCCTCTTCCACTCCTCCATGATGACATCACAGAGCTGGTGGATGTTAAGACACCTTGTGCTCCTCTTTCCGCTTGAGGATGCCCCACAGGTGCTCAATTGGGTTTAGGTCTGGAGACATACTTGGCCAGTCCATTATCTTTACCTTCAGCAAGGCAGTTGTCATCTTGGAGGTGTGTTTGGGTTGTTATTGTTTTGGAAAACTGCCATGCAGTTTCCGAAGGGAGGGGATCATGCTCTGCTTCAGAATATCACAGTACATGTTGGAATTCATGTTTCCCTCAATGAACCGCAGCTTCCCAGTGCTGGCGACACTCATGCAGCCCCAGACCATGATGCTACCACCACCATGCTTGACTGTAGGCAAGAGACAGTTGTCTTGGTACTCCTCACCAGGGCGCCACCACACATGCTGGTCAGCATCTGAGCCAAACAAGTTTATCTTGGTCTCATCAGACCACAGGACATGGTTCCAGTAATCCATGTTCTTGGACAACTTGTCTTCAGCAAACTGTTTGCAGGCTTTCTTGTGCGTCTTGAGGATTCTTTCTGGGACGTTGACCATGCAGACCGAGTTGATGTGCAGCGTATGGTCTGAGTATTAACAGGCTGACCTCCCACTTCAATCTTTGCAGCAATACTGGCAGCACTCATGTATCTATTTTTTGAAGCCAAACTCTGGATGTGACGCTGAACACGTGGATTCAACTTCTTTGCTTGACCCTGGCGAGGCCTGTTCCGAGCGGAACCTGTCCTGGAAAACCGTTATATGACCTCGGCCACCGTGCTATAGCTCAGTTTCAGGGTATTCAGCAAGCTTCTTATAGTCTAGGCCATCTTTGTGGAGAGCAACAATTCTATTTCTCACATTCTCCAAGAGTTCTTTGCCATGAGGTGCCATTTTGAATATCCAGTGGCCAGTACGAGTGAACTGTAAACACCCAAAACACCAAATTTAACAACCCTGCTTCCCATTCACACCTGGAACCTTGTAACTCTAACAGGTCACAAGACACCAGGGAGGGACAATGACACACTTGGGCACAATTTGGACATGTTGACTGTGAGGTGTACTCACTTGTGTCGCCAGCTATTTAGACATTAATGGCTGTGTGTTGAGTTCTTCTCAGAGGATAGTAAACCTATACTGCTATACAAGCTGTACACTGACTAAGTTATATCCAAGTTTCATTTCTATAGGGTTGTCCCATGAAAATATAATATTTGCAGAAATATATATATATATATTTGCAAATCCTTTTAAACCTATATTCAATTGAATACAGTACAAAGACAAGACATTTAATGTTCAAACAGATAATATTCACTTATTTTGAATTTGTTGCCTGCAACACGTTCCAAAGAAGTTGGGACAGGGGCATGTTTACCGCTGTGTTACATCACCTTTCCTTTTAACAACACTCAATAAGCGTTTGGGAACTGAGGACACTAATTGTTGAAGCTTTGTAGGTGGAATTCTTTCCCATTCTTGCTTGATGTACAACTTCAGTTGCTCAGCAGTCCGGGGTCTCTATTGTCTTATTTTGCACTTCATAATGCGCCACACATTTTCAATGGGAGACACGTCTGTACTGCAGGCAGGCTAGTCTAGTACCCGCACTCTTTTACTACGAAGCCACGCTGTTGTAACACATGCAGAATGTGGCTTGGCATCGTCTTGCTGAAATAAGCAGGGAGGTCCCTGCAAAAAACTTTGCAAAAAATTTGCAAAAATAAAATTGATCCATTTGAACATTAAATATCTTGTCTTCGCAGTGTATTCAATTGAATATAGGATGAAAGGGATTTGCAAAACATCGTATTCTGTTTTTATTTATGTTTTACACAACACCCCAACTTCACTGGAATTGGGGTTGTATGTGTACATATATATGTATATACACACTGATCACACATATCATTATGACCACCTTCTTGTTTCTACACTCAATGTGCATTTTTATCAGCTCCACTTACTTTATAGGTGCACTTTGTAGCTCTACAATTACAGACTGTAGTCCATCTGTTTCCCTGCATACTTTGTTAGCCCCCTTTTACTCTGTTCTTCAGTGGTCAGGACCCCCATGGATCCTCACAGAGCAGGTATTATTTAGGTGGTGGATCATTCTCAGCAACGCAGTAACACTGATGTGGTGGTGGTGTGTTAGTGTGTGTTGTACTGGTCTGAGTGGATAAGACACAGCAGTGCTGCCGGAGTTTTTAAACAATTCAGTACCACTGCTGGACAAAGAATAATCCACCAACAAAAAACGTCCAGCCAACAGCGTCCTGTGGGCAGTGTCCTGTGACCACTGGTGAAGGACTAGAGGATGACCAACACAAACTGTGCAGCAGCAGACGAGCTATTGTCTCTGACTTTACATCTAGAAGGTGGAGTGACAAGGTAGGAGTGACTAATAGAGTGGACAGTGAGTGGACACAGTGTTTAAAAACTCCTGCAGCACTGCTGTGTTTGAATATCTGATATCCATCAAACTGTGTAATTACACAGTTAATTACATAGTTACATAATTAATTACACTTACATTTGATTTATGTTTTGTACCAATGCAAGTTGACTCTTTTCCCACAGTTGACTCTTCTGAAATATTTCCATTTTTTTGATGTAAAGAAATGATTAAATAGGTGCTTCTGCAAAGCAAGACTAAACCTTTTATCAAATTCAAATTAAATTATCAGCTGTACTACTCACAAAAACAAATGTGCATTGATTAAAAGTTTATCCACAACTCCTACAGCATTGTTTTGTTCTTTTTAAATATTTGAATGAAAACATGGTTATGCTTTTGCAAGGTATTTTATCTACTTCCTCAGAAGAGATTACAGCGTTGTATGTAACTTCATAGTGTTCTAATGATCTCAAAGAAGAAGAGAATTATAGAACAAAACAGTATACAATGAATGTAGAAAACAGTGTACAACCTAGGACCAAACTGCAGCGGAGACAGGAAAACTGACCTTAGAATTTCTCACATCCCACCTATTATCCAACTCTGACACTTCACAATTTGTCTGTCCAGATCCTCCCCACCTCCATGACTCTCACTCAACTGTGAAAAACCAGGTGACACTGCTTACTGTTTCATGATGATGGAGATAAATGCCCACCCCAAATGTCTACCGGTAGACCCTCTCTAGCTCAGAGTTTCTCATTTCAGCCATGAAAGGGTTAACTCTGCTCTAACTCTGCTCTAAGCAGACTTTGCAGCAAGTATAGCTGCTGTCCTTGGCAGTTTGCACAAACAACCTGCTCCTCTTATTGGGACAACATTCCGTCCAGAACCATTTGTTCCCTTTTGTAGGTAAGATTATCGTACACAGAGCAGAAGCCCCCCTCCCTCGGGCAGTTCCGGTGGTCCGTGAGTGTGTTTCTGTCAGCTTAGCATTTCATGACTGTTAGACAACTTATTTGGGTCCACCCTGTTTGCTTGTACGCAACAGGGCAGGACGTGTTTGTATAAAAGAAGCTGCTCAGAAACTTTAGTGTCACTGTGTAAATATTGTGAAATACACAAAACAAGCACTATTCACTAAAAAGGTGAACTGAATTTGTTGAAATGGATACACTGGTTGAACATGAATAAGCTTCATTACATGAGCACAGTTGCCCTTTTTGGCAATAACCGTGTTGATGTTAATGCTGTACTGATATGAGAACTGTGGCCCGATGCATCATATAAACTTCTCGGTTGGTATAGTGTAACACCTCTGCCTTCTACTCTGCAGACTGGGATTCAATGCCTGCCTGGGTAAATGACCTACACTACTGACCTTGGGCAAGACTCCAAACACTACCATTGCCTAACCATGTAAAAGTGATCAAATTGTAAGTTGCTCTGGATAAGAGTATCTGCCACATGTTGTAAATGTAAATTTCTGCTGATACTTTTATTTTAAAAAAAGCAAAAAAACAGGACTAGATCTACCTGAATTAGCATTAAAGAAAATGTGACATTCATTTCTGGGGTTACACATGCAGTAAAACGAAACAAAATATAAAATAAGTAGACATTCCTTAACATTCCAAGGTGATCGGTCTGAAATAATTTTTAACAAAAAGCTTTTATGTGCTGAATAAGCAAATATCGCTCCTTGTATCTACATTTTTGTATTTTCGTTTATCAGCTGTCGACATAATTTGAAAATACCTGCTGCTCTTTATGTTGTGTTTAAATTTCTGGTTCCATTGACTAACATTAAATGTGAAATATGTTTTTTCTTCACCTGTAAATTTATCTTTTTGGAGATGTGAGGTTTCGTTTCCATCAACAGTGATAGGATCCCATGCATCTGGACACATTCCTATGTGAATCAAATCACAATATGAGGCTGTCTACATCTTGCACTAACTTGTGTTTTTGCTGACTAATCACACATGGATTTTACCTGACCACATGAAAAGCTTGAGGATGCATTGTGAAAGCAACTGAGTCAAGCTTACTGATTCATGTCATATGAGTGTAGGTGTTGGGGGGAGTAAGTAAATGGATGTAAACCAGAAATGATGTAAGTGTTGAGATGCTTTCAACACAGGAAAAGTCAAACACATTATTATGGTGTTGTGGGATGTTTAAGACAATATTTAAGATTATATACAGAACTGTGAGAAAGTCTTAGGTACCCAAGACACATTTTCAAAATCTATTTATTTGTGTGGTATGTGTTTATTTGCTGAGAAATTTGTTAATATTTAAATAAACAAAATGTACAAAATAGTAATTAATACCGATTTTATGTATATATATATATATATATATATATATATATATATATATATATATAAAATAAACTGTGATTTTCTGGATGTCAGTGTGTTTGTTTAACCATTTTCAAGCCTCTCCTCGAGGAAGCCCAGTATTACATGTAGTTAAAAAGCAACTCCTTGTTTGATCAATCAGTGCTTCATTAAACTGTGCTCATGATATAATTGATGACATTAACAAGTCTCTGTGGTGGCTGTGAAGGTGTCAAGGAAAATATGGACCCAAGAAATTCTTGTTACTTTTTACTGTTTTTATGTTTATTTGAATTATGAATATGACTTTATTCTAATGTATATTGTGATAAACTCACTGCTGAGGTAAATTGTTAAAAAAAATTGCTTAGATGCCTAAACCTTCGCATAGTACTGTGTATATATAAATACACACACACACACACACACACACACACACACACACACACACACACACACACACACACACACACACAAACACACACATTAAAAAAAAAAAAAACCTTGTATCTCCATAATGATAAATTTATAGGAGAAGCAAAAAACATTCTTCACTTTTCATGTAAGTCAATGGAACCCGACTTTTATCCAGCTATTTTGGGCCATTTCTTTTGGTCCTGTCACGCTTCCCTCTGACACCCTTCAGAACTCCATATTCCAGCATACTTGGGCCGATCATGGAGTGCTCCGACACAACTGGAGTCAGATTCGGACTCGAATTCCCAGAGGTCTACAGGAGATCGTGTGACTAATGAACCTGACTCGCGCTCCTATCAGCGCTCTCACTCACCTGAGTTTTAATATGTTGCACCTGTGTCTTAAGTCATATGACTAGGAATATTTAGTATATAAGCCTGGGCTTATATATTATATACACGTATAGTGCAGACATGAAGTATTGCATCTCCAATCGTACTGAGTGCTTTTGTTATGTCATCCTGTCATCCTGTGTACTCTGACCATTGTTTGGATTATCTGTATTCTGTCTTTTTGTCTTGCCCTTTGGATTCCATGGCCTGAGTTTTCTGACTTGTGCTTTGACCCACGGACTGTTTTCGATTTTGCTCACTCCCTTGCTTAAGATTAAAAATCTCTTCTTACAATCTGCACTTGTCTGAATTCTACTGCAGTGTTACAGGTCCATTCATCATGAAATTTATACACGCTGTAGAGGGAAACAGGCATTTTCAAACTATGTCAAAAACTGAAAAACGACAAAAATGGAGATACAAGGTTTTTTCTGACAGCAGTGATACACACACAGACACACACAGACACAGACACACACACACACACACACACACACACACACACACACACATACATATATATATATAAATATATATATATATATATATATATATATATATATATATATACATACACAATCCAATAAAAGTACATTATTTTGATCACAATAATACAAACTGCTCTGTAACCATATCATATTACTAATTCAGCACTGCATTTTAATATATCACTACCACAACATGTAGTACAAGTCTAGCATTTTGTCCATGCAGTGCAACCATAGAAGTTGTGCCACACTGGATACAGGATAAAAAGGGGAAATATAACCTCACATACATTAAAACTTCAGCTGAAGAAAATATTGTTCTTCAGACATTGCTTGCGTAAAAAAAAGGAAGAACCAATCTCCTTCAAAATAAGAGGAGAGCCAGCCAAGAGCGATACAGAAACAGTGTATTAAACTCCAATCAGCCATTTGTCAGCCCAAACAGATGTCTGCCTGGCTGCTGCATCTCCTTTTTCCACTAAAACAGGATCCTTCCTAATCCCTGCCAGAAATCCCCAAGAATCGGTCCCTTCATGAGCTTCACACACCAGCTCTGAGCTCTTCCTCTGTATTTCTTTAACCATTTATACAACTAATGCATTTTTACAAGAGATCTAGCAGCTCCAGGCCATTCACATGCATTAATGTGGCACGAGAACTTGTCAACAACTAGTGATTAAGCATAAATCAGGATGTAGCAAGAATGCCAGAGGCCTGGTTTTCCAGACACACATCATGTCAAGCATTAAATAAAATTTTAGCCCAAGCATGTGTAGCTGCTCTGTAACACTGCAAGAGATGTTAATAACATTGAAGGATCCATATCATCATTGTTGGAACCAAACCGTCCTAAATGGTACCTCTGCAGGAAAAGGAGAAAATATTCCAAACTTTTAGGCTTTTTCTCCATTATTTTACACTCAACATAAAATCTTCACACAATCTAAAGGGCAGCTGGTGTTTTCAAGTGGTTTAAAAAAAAAAAGGAAGTGTTAAGCGATGAAATGCTAGTTTTTGTCCAGTTAGATGAGGCCCATAACTTCATTTGTGAAACAGAAAAGTAACAAATTCTTTTATATCTACCATGTCATCTGGAACTGTTATCAAACTGCAGCTTCCTGATTATTGTACTGTTTGCCATTCTTGTCCCAGAGGCTGTAAAAACAACTGAAAATGCATTTTCCTGAAGCTGCTTTCTACTTTGAAACTTGAACACTGGGAAAATATCTCTACTAAAATGAAATGTTGCTGTTTATCTTTGATTGGTCTGATGCTCTACTTCTTATTTGCCTTTATTTGCACAATAACAAACAATCTGTGTGAAATCACCCAACTTTCCTTCTCTGATTTGCTTAATGCTTTCAAGGAATAATACCATTGTATAGGCCTGAACCCAGTGCCAAAAGCTGTTTATGTAACAATGTACATTTTAGGACACCCACAGAGCATCAGGTTCAGATGAAACAGGCTCAGGTGAAATAGGCTCAGGTGCAACAGGCACACGTGAAACAGGCTTAGATGAAACAGGCACAGGTGAAATAGACTCAGGTGAAACAGGCTCAGGTGAAATAGGTTCAGATGAAACAGGCTCAGGTGAAACAGGCTCAGATGAAATAGGTTCAGATGAAATAGGCTCAGGTGAAACAGGCACGGGTGAAACAGGCTGAGGTGAAACAGACTCAGGTGAAACAGGCATGGGTGAAACAGGCTGAGGTGAAACAGGCTCAGGTGAAACAGGCTCAGATGATACAGGCTCAGGTGAAACAGGCTCAGATGAAACAGGCTCAGGTGAAACAGGCTCAGATGATACAGGCTCAGGTGAAACAGGCTCAGATGAAACAGGCTCAGGTGAAACAGGCTCAGATGATACAGGCTCAGGTGAAACAGGCTCAGATGAAACAGGCTCAGGTGAAACAGGCTCAGATGAAACAGGCTCAGGTGAAACAGGCTCAGGTGAAACAGGCTCAGGTGAAACAGGCTCAGATGATACAGGCTCAGGTGAAACAGGCTCAGATGAAACAGGCTCAGGTGAAACAGGCTCAGATGATACAGGCTCAGGTGAAACAGGCTCAGATGAAACAGGCTCAGGTGAAACAGGCTCAGATGAAACAGGCTCAGGTGAAACAGGCTCAGATGATACAGGCTCAGGTGAAACAGGCTCAGATGATACAGGCTCAGGTGAAACAGGCTCAGATGAAACAGGCTCAGGTGAAACAGGCTCAGATGATACAGGCTCAGGTGAAACAGGCTCAGATGAAACAGGCTCAGGTGAAACAGGCTCAGATGATACAGGCTGAGGTGAAACAGGCTCAGGTGAAACAGGCTCAGATGAAACAGGCTCAGATGAAACAGGCTCAGGTGAAACAGGCTCAGATGATACAGGCTGAGGTGAAACAGGCTCAGGTGAAACAGGCTCAGATGAAACAGGCTCAGGTGAAACAGGCTCAGATGATACAGGCTCAGGTGAAACAAGCTCAGATGAAACAGGCTCAGGTGAAACAGGCTCAGATGATACAGTCTCAGGTGAAACAGGCTCAGATGATACAGTCTCAGGTGAAATGGGTTCAGACAAAAAGCTTCCAACAACAAAATTTACGTGATGTTCGTAATTCTTTTCTTTCATTCTAGATTAGTGACACTTTTGTGCCTAAATTAAATATGACAATATACTCAAAGTATAACTTACTAAACTGCAGTAGTTTTTTAAAAATATAATGACAATGTTTCAATTTATATGTTACTACTTGCGACTCCCATGTCCTATTCAGAATTAGGAACCGTCTGAAAATTACTGTGAGAAAACATGTTTCTGTTATATGTAATAATAATAATAATAATAATAATAATACACCCCTATTTTCAGAGGAAAAGGTTTTACTGTTATTTTTATTACTATCATTATCATTAATATTAATTGTACTAATATTATTATTGCTGTGTGTACAAAGAACAAAAAATTACCCCCCACATCCCCACCCTGTACCCTGTTTAATTGTTTTTTTAATAGACGCTATTGTTCCTAATAGTGTGTTTTTTTGTTGGAATCTGGATTTTGTTGTACATTAACGCATATGCCTGGGTTTCAACTACGACCAACAGCGTCCATGTTTCAGAAAACATCAACACCCAGTTTACTCCGCCACTGTGGCTGACTGCAGTTAGCAAAACTACTTGTGGCCAGTTTGCCATCAATCATCTGCCAACATATAAACACAGCTTTTTCTGTAGCTCTCTTCTCAAGGCAAAAAATAAATCTATTCCCACTTTTAAAGCTTCTATAACTACTCAAGAATCAGTTATTCCTTTGGGACATTATTTCCTAAAAAGTATTAAGCAATTCTGAGATGGTCAGTACTGTACTCTGAAGTACCAGACCACCTGTAAGTGAAGCATGTAGTATTTTCTTCTCATAAATCCCAGGTGAGGCTATTTAAAGTGAAGTGCATGAATATGTGGTCCTACATTCCTGCTGCACTCTTATCCACTTAGTGCCAGTCATGCAGAAGAAGGCTTGCAAAGGAAGTGCCATGCTGTGTAGCAGAACGTTTTCATGGCAAGGAACGCGTTTGCTGAGGAAACTTGGAACACGAACACACACACACACACACACACACACACACACACACACACACACACACACACACACACACACACTCTCTCTCTCTCTCCACAAGCAGTGCAGGTGCACCTAAGTCCATTAACTCACTATTCAAGTGAAGGCACTGAAACAGAGCTCTCATATTATAAATGGGCAGCAAGTTAAGTTAACCATTTCATGTAAAGCGGTTGCATAAAAGGTTTCACGGTACATGATAAAAAGTACTATTTATAATTAGAGATACAGACTGAAAAATAAATGTCATTGTCCACCATCAAAGAAATCAAGGTGAGATAAGGTGATGGCTTTTTGAACAGGACAGATCACATAGTTCACAGACGAAAATTTTGATGTTGGGAAGTTGAGATTCCTTCTGGCAGTTTGAAGGAGGCCTTTCCATATACACTGCTCAAAAAAATAAAGGGAACACTTAAACAACACAGTATAACTCCAAGTAAATCAAACTGTCCACTTAGGAAGCAACACTGATTGACAATCAATTTCACATGCTGTTGTGCAAATGGAATAGACAACAGGTGGAAATTATTGGCAATTAGCAAGACGCACTCAATAAAGGAGTGGTTCTGCAGGTGGGGACCACAGACCACTCCTCAGTACCTTTCTGCTTTCTGGCTGATGTTTTGGTCACTTTTGAATATTGGTAGTGCTTTCACACTCGTGGTAGCATGAGACGGACTCTACAACCCACACAAGTGGCTCAGGTAGTGCAGCTCATCCAGGATGGCACATCAATGCGAGCTGTGGCAAGAAGATTTGCTGTGTCTGTCAGCGCAGTGTCCAGAGGCTGGAGGCGCTACCAGGAGACAGGCCGGTACACCAGAAGACGTGGAGGAGGCCGTAGGAAGGCAACAACCCAGCAGCAGGACCACTACCTCCACCTTTGTGCAAGGAGGAACAGGAGGAGCACTGCCAGAGCCCTGCAAAATGACCTCTAGCAGGCCACAAGTGTGCATGTGTCTGCACAAACGGTTAGAAACCGACTCCATGAGGATGGTATGAGGGTCCGACGACCACAGATGGGGGTTGTGCTCACAGCCCAACACCGTGCAGGATGCTTGGCATTTGCCAGAGAACACCAGGATTGGCAAATTCCCCACTGGCGCCCTGTGCTCTTCGCAGATGAAAGCAGGTTCACACTGAGCACATGTGACAGACGTGACAGAGTCTGGAGACGCTGTGGAGAGCGATCTGCTGCCTGGAGTGTGTCAGCAGTTCCTGCAAGATGAAGGCATTGAAGCTATGGACTGGCCTGCCTGTTCCCCAGACCTGAATCCGATTGAGCACATCTGGGACATCATGTCTCGCTCCATCCACCAACGCCATGTTGCACCACAGACTGTCCAGGAGTTGGTGGATGCTTTAGTCCAGGTCTGGGAGGAGATCCCTCAGGAGACCATCCGCCACCTCATCAGGAGCATGCCCAGGTGTTGTAGGGAGGTCATACAGGCATGTGGAGGCCACACACAATACTGAGCCTCATTTTGACTTGTTTTAAGGACATCACATCAAAGTTGGATCAGCCTGTAGTGTGTTTTTCCACTTTAATTTTGTGTGTAACTCCAAATCCAGGCCTCCATTGGTTAATAAATTTGATTTCCATTGATGATTTTTGTGTGATTTTGTTGTCAGCACATTCAACTTTGTACAGAACAAAGTATTCAGTGAGAATATTTCATTCATTCAGATCTAGGATGTGTTATTTGAGTGTTCCCTTTATTTTTTGAGCAGTGTATTTTATATATATATATATATATATATATATATATATATATATATATTTTTTTTTTTTTTTTTTTTTTCTATTGCCACATTCTGAAAAACACGATACATTACTACTTTTCCTCTTCCAATACAGATCACAATACTCAAACCTTCAGTATTAGTTGAGACTGATATTTATCAACTAATTAAACTTTCAACTGATGCTTTTCACCTGTAATAAGATGGACTTATGATATCATGCTCTAAAACTCTAGCCCACAGCAAGACATACCAAGCTAACACTAGGTGAGTGAGTGCTGTTTCAGGACAGATTTGTTACAGGACTGAATTAGATTCATTCTCATGCATTTTTGCTGCTATCATGTGCAAATGCCTTGATTTATCAAAATGTGCACAGAAACTTATCAGGAACATCTGTGATTGGTTATGATTCTCAGAGGCACCAGAAAAGGTTTATTGACCAGGCTAGTGGGGTCAGTGTGGAGGCCTCTTGACACAGGAGGCTTCAGGGGGCCTCAGACTACAAGGCCTGAGGGGGCTCACACACTTGGGACAGGAGAATGCAGACATCAACATCAGAATGAGCAGAATGGACATCAAGTATTGTTTAAGCTCACTTTTCAGGTCTTGCGTTTTATTATTTATTTATTTGTTATTTTGAGGTCCTACAATGATGTGTGTGCCCAGGGTTCTTGCAAGACTATGATCTGTTCCTTTTTTATGATTATTGAGGGGAGCTGTTTGCGAATTACAGCTCTCTGGGATACCAGCATCACACAGGCCAATACCATGACACCAAGTAACAAATAATAGACTGTGCAGCCCTCATAGCATGATTGCGAGTTTACTCACTTCACTCTGAACCCATGAGAGAAGACTTCTCATTTATCTTCACCATTTTGTAACCCCAAATTCTTGGCTAAATTTTTTCTACAAGATAATTTGCAAAAGGCCTCTAGAGGATCCATGACTCCAGCATACTGCCCAGGGCAGGTGAAAACACAAGCTTTTAAGGATCTTTGATCCTTCTGCGGCTTGGCACCCAGACCCAAAAAGGAACCAACCAATAACCCCAATAAACTGTCCCTGGCATAAATATCACCCATTCATACACCAGAACAAGGAGGCGTCTTTCCGCTTAGCAAAGCAAACAGGCTGTGAGGGGGGGAAACAAAATATTTGGCTGACTAAACACTGAGTGAACTGGACAGACGCACAAACTTGTCGAAGGTGGAACAGTTGGCGACTGTGGCAGCTTTCAGCCTGGCCAAAAAGGTTCATTATGCCAGTGGCAAGGTGGGGTGAAGGACTTGCGAGGGCTGGAATGTTAGGAGCGCTATTTATTCTCACAAACATTACTCCTATATATACTCCTAATATACATAACTGGCAGTTCCTTCTGACAAACTTTGACTAGGAACGCAAGCAGGAATGCGTCTGATCTCAGCCATGTTACAAGGGCCAGTGAAGAACTAGGCTGTCTTGATCAACTGCCATCAAGTCCAGTTATAAGAGCTAAAAGCTGAGCGGTGTGTGTGTGTGGTTATGTTTATTTTTGGGGGTAATATATGTATGGCTATGACTCTGTAATCACCAAACTATTCTTGGTGACAGTATGAAACGCCCCATTTATAGCAGAGGTGTCAAGCTCTGGTCTTAGAAGGCAATAGCCCAGCACAGTTTGGTGACTCAGCTACCAGGTTTAGCAGGAACATCAGAGCAAGGAAATCACCATGCTGTGCTGAACTCTAGCCCACCCAGGACTGACATTGACACCTCTGATTTACACTAATGGTTTTCTCTTTCACACGTCAACTCATTATGGCGACTTGAGGTCCATTCTAGATCATGTTACATCTCACCAAAAGGAACTTCAGTCCAAAATGTTCTGTAGGCTTTCGGCTATTTGGTTATGTGTACATGCAGTTGTACTGTGCTGTGTACCTCTCAGCTTAGTAATAAAAAACACATTAGGGGAGGACTCTGCAGGATTTAGCAGGATTTTTTCAGTGCTCAGTCCAATTCAGTGAGGGGAATAAACTCAGCTTCTTTTCAGACATAAACTTATCAGGAAAAGGTATCTTCACTCTCGATACTTAGCATGTATTAGTGAGCAAAGTGAGAAAAAAACTGTTTCAAAAGTTTTACAGTACATTACAACAAACCTCAAACCACCATGGCTTGGCCTGGTCTGCCATATTAAATTAAACAAACTCCTTTTAAAAACGGGAAATATGAAATGGTTACGTGTGCTTTAGGAGTACAATAGCTACATAAGCCAACAGACTTCTTGCATATTAGACACTTTGGTTTATTCAGCTTTGAAGTAACCTGAACCTGACATTTTCTTGCTGAATTTCACACAGAATAATCTCTAATACACAATACTACTAAAGCCTTAAATAGAGATTAGCCTACTTAACAGAGCCAGGCCCCATTCAGGTTAATAGAGTCAAAGTAACCCAATTCAAAGCCTACTTCTACAATTACATGTGTTATCTGTTTCCCCTGAACGTCCATTTATATGTTTGTATGCTCTTATGTGCCAATAACAGCTGTATTACACTTTTGATGACCTCTTTCCATCCTCTTGTTATCCCTTAGAAGTAAACAGGATGTTTTTGGAACATGTGGCTGTAAGACTGACCTATGTAAATAACCTTTGTTCTGACTGGCTGTGCTGTACTGGGAAACATTCCTTAGCACTTTAACTTAAGTAGGTGGGGCTTAACTGATGTAGGGTGTATTGACCTCTGAAGTCTGTCAAGTCTGTCACACTCAATCTTTGTGTCATGCCCATATTAGGAGCTGCTGGATTTTCCCTGTGACAGAAAGAAATGGCATTTTTGGAAAATGGCCATCGTTGCCTCCTGTGGTGAACTAAAATGTTCCAAAGCTGATCTGGACATTTTTCCTCCTAATGTCACTGGATCCTCTGAATTATGAGGTCATGAAGGAGCTGAATTGTGACTAACGCTACATGCAAAGCCAACAGTGCTGCACACTGAACTGACATCCAAACACTGGCAACTTCAGAATATATCGTGCAAACCAGTCTGTCACATGTGGTAGCTTAGAGGCTTTGGGAGTTGCAGAGTGAGTAGTAACAGTGTCGAGGTTTAATAATAGATCTACTTTCATGTGACATCATTTCAGTGTGCAGGAACATGACGTATTACTGAAATTTGACTGCAAAATGACCTTATAATTCAGAGCATCTGACACTGGGAGAAAACACGTACACGGACAAAATGTATCGGCTTTAACCACACAACACAAGAGCAGCAATTCTTTTTTTAGATCTATTCTTTTATATCACAGAGAAAAGCAGCATAGATATGCAGCTCCTAATATGTCAACTATGGAATGACACTTGACTTCAAATGACCGCCACGGAGCAGGAATTATAGGGGCAGTGGATCATTCTCAGCACTGCAGTGACACTGATGTGGTGGTGGTGTGTCAGCGTGTGATGTGCTGGTACGAGTTGATCAGACACAGCAGTGCTGCTGAAGTTTAAACCTTGCGTCCACTCACTGTCCACTCTATTAGACACTCCTACCTTGTTGGTCGACCACGTAGGAGTAAAGTCAGAGACGACAGCTTATCTGCTGCTCCATAGTTTGCAAGAGTCATCCTCTAGTCCTTCATCAGTGGCCACAGGACGCTGGATCGTTTTGGCTGGTGGACTATTCTCTATCCTGTAGCATTTAAAAGCTCTGTGTCTGATCCACTCGTACCAGTGCAACACACATTATCTCACCACGTCAGTGTCACCGCAGTGCTGAGAATGTTCTGAGAACAGTACCTGCTCTGTGGTCCTGAGGGGGTCCGGACCGCTGAAGAAACAAGGTTAAAGTGGGCTAACAAAGTACACAGAGCAACAGACGGAATACAGTCCAGCTGTAATTGTAGAACTACAAAGTGCACCTTTAGGAAGCGGAGCTGATAAAATAGACAGTGCATGTAGAAACAAGGCAGTGAAAGAAAGAACCTGTGAGAACATTCTAGAAGGTTCTGTCACAGCCTGCTCTCGTTCTCAGCATCACTGTAAACATTACCTACAATTTGAGCGCTACTTTTCAATTCAGCGTGAGGGAAAAACAGGTGGCCGTTTGGAACTTTATATACTTTTTTTAGCTCACTTCTCTTTACCTTTCTGTAGGCCAGCTGAAGGTAGTTGTAAGGGATTCTTCTGTGGAAGTCCTGGATAACATCCTCGCTCACTGTGTGCATGGACTGTGTGCCGATTTGTTCCTCGATACAGGCGTTCAGACAGGCGGCTCTCCGGAGGACCGAGTCGAAGAAGAACAGGTCGGTGTTGATGTTGCTGTCGATGCGATGCTGGTCCTCACACTTAAGCCTGCAGCGGATTTTGGTCTGACGAACTCGGGAGAAACTTGCCAGCGCTTTCTCCATGTACCGCACCACACCGGCATAGTCGCCTCTGGAAAAAGCCTCCACTCCGTTATCGTACAGCAGGTCGTACGGCTCGAGCGCCCCCGTTATCTGAAGGATGAGGGCCAGGACCACGCCGAGCGGGGGAAGAACATACACGTCCATCTTCGGTAAACTCAACTCAGCCGCTCTTCCGAGTCTGTCTCTCGGTCAGATAGACCGGCACCGCCCAGTGTGGAGATGTTAGAAGCCGGGAGCGACTCACACGACCGGGCTAACCTACCATTCCACAGTCTGTGTTAGTCATTGTGAAGGAGTGATTAGTCGGGGACATTTCTGTGACCCCCCTCCTCCTCCTACAAATGGACTCCTCCTCCTTTCCCACAAGTAGGAAATAAGTAGCTAACAGGGAGGAACGACCCCCTGTTACCTGCTCTGTCCTCCGCACTGCTACTTACTCACCGAGACAACAGATACACACTATTCCACATACAGTCGAGTGGTTTAAATGGGAATTCCAAAATTTCTAAACAGTGAAATCAGAGCGGTTTGGTGTGAAATGCCTCGTTAGAACCACTTAACTGAATCCGTATTGTTGTTGTTGTTCACACTGCCGGTGATAGGAACCAGACGTCTGAAGAGATTAATGCCTTCCTAACAGCTCCCTCACAGAAAGTGGTTATGAGACGGTTGTGCCTATTGCCTGAAATGTTGTTTTACAGTAGATTTGTAATCAAGTTTTGGCCTAAAAACATTTTATTAATTAGTTTATTTTCATCCAGTAATGGCGGAGGGATACATGCAGGGCGTTGTAAGGCAAAATAGTCCCCAAAGAAAACGCATTTTTTTCAGATTTCTTCACTATTTTAATAACATCAGCATCACATATAAATACTTCAAAGACGCATGTAGGTTCACCGGTGATATTGGATATTAAATAAAATGGCTATAGAAATTTTTTGTGTTGTACACATGGCGACCCCTGGTTCCTGTCACCGCCTCTAAAGAAATCTGAGTCAGCTTTCTCTACAACGAGCCGTTTAAATTAAACCACTCTACATGACTTTGGCTGCGTCGCATCGACGGAACTGTGCGATTTTTTTGGAATCAGTGAAATTTCCTGTTAACTTCTTCAAAAAGCTACCTCGCATAAAGTTATTACATGACATGGTTATTACATGAAGGTTATTACATTAGATGAAGCTATTACAAGACTGCTTGATGCTTGATGTGACATTGTTTTGTGGTATCCAAATATAACACTTTTCCCGATTTACCTTTACCAGCGTTACATGTAAAAAGTCTGAAGACATTCAAAGTCATTTTGCACAGTGAATAAAACTAGACATTTTTAAAACTCTGTCCTCTTTAAGTGGTAATGGTGTTTACTTTGAGTAGCCTAAGCATGCAGTTTATGGTTTTGTTGTTTGGAGGCCAATTTATGTGTCTGGATTATAATTTATTCCATATTTATATACTAACATGCCCACAGACTCTAATTTACTTCTCTATTTACTTAATTGTATAGCAAGCACGAGACAAGTTATGCCCCATGAATGCTGAATTGCTGCCATTTAATTGCTGGAATTTTGTCTCCCCCTAGTGGATGAAGGCAGAAGCAGCAGTGTGACTTGAGCCACAGTGCAGAACACCTGTACAGACTGGCTATGTACCAGTGTGGTCATATTACAGAGTTACGAGTTAGTGTTTGTTCATGTTTATTTAAGTTGTTTGTTTGTTCATTATCAAAACATATCACAAGAAGTCTTACATATGGTGGAACCAGACATCTGAAGAGCCTAATGCTGCTAAAAGCTACCCCACAGAAAGTTTTTACATTAAATGATTATAAATATGCCTTTTTTGCAATAGTTTTACAATAAGGTTTTGGCCTAAAACATATTTTTAAATATGTTTTATGAAAGATTGCTTCATATGGGGCATTATAAAGCAAAACAGTCCATGAAAAAGACATTTTTGTCCTATTTGCCATTGTCAAGGCAGTAGGTGGTTTTGGATAGTAAATAAAATGGTTATATTTGTGTTGTAGACATCACAGTCCCTGGTTCCTGTCACCACCACTGTAAAGAAATCTATGTTTCTAACACCAACACCAATCTAACAGCAAATCAGTCTGAATGACTTTGTTGACATTTCAGTGATTGAATTGTGCTGAAATAATAATAAAAAAAAACGGGTGGAATTTCCATTTACAGCTTTTCCAGAGAGTTTCTGTCTATATGGAAATTAAAAGAAAGTTGTAACTGGAGTTTGAAATACAGAAAAGTAAATATTTTGCAAAAAAGCAAGACAATATATTTTTCAATTGCTTTAATATTTAGTTGTTAAGAAAAGAGTTTATAAATGTATTTTACATTTACATTAAATATATGAAAACCAGCAGTATTACAAAACAGACCAGTTTATATAATAAACACATACATAGAATTAGTGGTTAAAAAATAAAAAAGCATGTATTACTTCTGTAGCTGTTTATATATAAAACTACCTACAAATCTATATATAAAAGTAGAGATTTATTAAATAATGAAGACATTTATTACTTTGTGGCTGCAGTCAGTGACTTGTACAGTCTTAAACAGCAAAAAAAGGAAAACAAACCCAACTCTGACCTTCAGCATTGTAAACTAAGTAAACTCATGGCCTCGTAGACGAGTATATTCACATCTCTGGTAGATCTCAGGCGAAGCGGCTGCAGATATCTTCAGACATACTCTGTGGACTCAGTCTGGGAGACAGACGGCTTGTCTGGATATGACCTGAACTGCTTCTGTGGTTTACTGCTAGCGCACAGGAGAGCACCTCCGATGATGGAGAGCAAAGCTGCAGCTCCTCCGAGAAACAGAGCCGATCCAAACTCATACCTACAGAGGGCCAAAACATATTAGAGACCTCTGATAGAACCCAACAGTCCACCACACTTAAATACAGTATAAGAACCCAAAAGTACAGACACAGAAGACGTACTTGATCATACTGTTTCTCTGAAACTCTTGGGTGACTTCATTACCGTACCAACAGATTAATCCAAAGCCGCAAAGACCTGGAGGAACAGCGACAGGAGCATGTTAGGGCAGACCAACAATTCCAGAATCTCTTTCATGCATGTCTTCCATCCATCCATTCATTTATTCCATCTATGTATCCATCCAACAACTGATCCATCCATCCGTTCATCCACCAGGTCATTAATTCATGCATTCATGCATCACCGGACCATCATAACAGCAACAGCGTGAGTGCAAGTACATTATCTAAAAGTGTAATAGACACCTGATCATCCACTGTTTCTCCTGAATTCAAGGTTATTAATAGTGAGATTGTCCCTCTTTACTGAATGAACAGCTTTTACTCTCCTGGGAAGGCTTTATGCTAGATGTTGGAACATTGCTGTGAGGATTTGATTGCATTCAGCAACTAGAGCATTAGTGAGGTCATGTGGGATGGTCAGTTCTGGATCACTCCAACTCATCTCAGAGGTACTGGATGGAGCTCCATCTCTCCAAAGAACACAGTTCTACTGCTCCACTGCCCAACGCTGGGGGACTTATACCCCTCTAGCTGACACTTGGCATTGAGCTTGGTGACCTCAGACTCATGTGCAGCTGCTTTAGATTCTCTCATTCTATTGGTGATGTCTTTCTGATTATAATGTAATCAATTTTATGATGATGATATCACAATATGCTTTTCTGAGCATCGCACCAAAAATGTCAGTGCTTAAAGAACACTAAATGACTGTACGTTTCATTACAAAGACAGCATAAATAGGCCTGTTTAACTGGAATTAGTGCAGCACAGCATGTGCAACATTTAATAAAATCATTTTGTTCACTGTTTTTTATGGCAGTTTTCAAATGTGGCACTACTAGTGAGTGCATTGACAAAATATTGAGATATGTATCGTAATAATGTCTTAAAGAATCATGATATATTTTCATTGTCTCAGCCACCCCTAGATACCAGCATATCAAAGCCAGTTCACCAGAGAAATTAATCCATTTTTTTTTTTACATTTTCTTTTCTCTGTCATTTGAGCTCAGCAGCCGTGCTTTTCAATCAATGACGATTTCTTTATGAATGGACCAATAGAAATGCTCCATTTTGGAGATTTTTTTTGGACCGATGATAAGGAAATGACTGATTTAAGGAAATTCCAAACCATCAGGAAACTCTTGTTGATTCCTGCTTTCTAATAAGCAAAAGGGACACTGTAAATTTGCTGTCATTTCACACAAAACTTCTTGTTATGACTTTTCATGACAGATTGTGTTCAGTAAAATAGCAGCATCATGTTACTCTTACTTGTTGTCATGACAGATGCCATAATGTTAGATGTTATAACACATTACAATTCGTGTGTGCCATAAGCTGTCATGGCACCAAACATTACGGCATCTGTTATGACAAGTCATGACAGCATATGACATCTGCCATGATGCCATCTTGATTACGGTTAGTTATGCTAATGTCAATGAGTCAATGTAGCTCCAGTAAAGTGTTCCTGAAAATAGAACAAAAGAATAGCTTTGTCATACGACATGTTCTGTATTACTTAACGCACTGTCCATATGACCAGATGTTTTTCGTTGATTATGAAAAGGCAACTTACCACCAATAATGGATAAGCCACCACCAACAATGGCCAATTTGCTCTTCATCTGCTTGCTCCTGTCTAAACATCTGGTACATTTGAGCCCAGGGATGGTCACCAGCAAAGCTAGACCACAGAAGATGATGCTGCTTATCATCAGCCCTCTGCTCACATTGATCTCCACTGCAATGGAGGAAGGAGAAGAATTATTACAAACAGAAAGAGCATGAATGCATTTAGGAACACAGCTGCACTTTTGGACAGCTACAATTTTTTGGGGGTTTTGTGGGATTTGGAGACCTCTCTGGTGGAAATGTGCAATTGCATCTAGTAATTTGTGCTTAGGACCCCTTTCCCAAGCGGTTGGATCTGATGATTATGAGCACTTTAAAAGAGCATTTAAAGGAAGCATAATGAAGGATGTGTCTTCAGAGGGAGTGGATTCTCTGCTATTGTCATTATATCTTCATCAGTATAATAATGAAGTTCATTTGGCATGTGATTAATGTGCTTTATATTTTCGCCATGCTTTTTTATCCATGTTTGGAAACTGATTAGGGTGAGAAGTTCGGTCATCCGGGAGGTACTTGGAGTAGAGCCGCTGCTTCTTCGCATCGAGAGGAGTCAGCTGAGGTGGTTCGGGCATCTGGTTAGGATGCCTCCTGGACGCCTCCCTCGGGAGGTGTCACAGGCAAGTCCACCTGGGAGGAGACCCCGGGGAAGACCCAGGACACGCTGGCATGACTATATCGCCCAGCTGGCCTGGGAGCGCCTCGGAATCCCCCTTGGAGAGCTAGTGGAAGTGGCTGGGGAAAGGGAGGTCTGGGCCTCATTGCTTAGGATGTTGCCCCCGCGACCCGAACCCTGGAGAAGCGGAAGCTAATGGATGGATGGATGGATGGATGGAAACTGATTATTTAAGATATATCAGTGCATGTTTTTAAGTGACACAGTCTTCTGCACAAGTTTGGGCATTCCTTGTTAAATTACATGTTTTGTTGAATTTCTAATTGAACATAAGGTAGCCTCTTATGCTCCTTGGGACCACCAGTGGTTCCAAAATGCACTTCGTCATATTCTTCATAACTTTCATATTTCATGTAACTGTCTTCTTTCCAGTAAAATAGGTGGGTGCCGTAATTCTAAATCCTTATAATAGCAGCTGAACTCACGTTTTTTTTTTTGGTTACTGAAAGTCGACCCATTTTTCTTCAAATCTGGGCCATAAACTATAAACAGATGGCGTCTCTTCAGTGATAAACTTTGTAAAGCTTATTTTTTATAAAATAATACAAAGAGCGACTGAGATTTTTGGCATTCAGCAGTAAATTCTGTTCATTTGAGGGAGCTTTTACAAAAAATAAATAAATAAATAAATAAATACAATTTAAAACTTGCACTTGTTTCATGCAGCTACTGATTTATTTGCCTTAAGATTTGGTCATGCGAATTCAGATGGAAAAACCAATATATATAAAATAAGAGGTCAGCACATCTTCTGCAGAGAACACACTTCTTTGAATGCACAATTACCGTTTATTTGCTGAATTAAAAATATAGAGGATAAAAATAAAACATGAACAATGTGGTCTGTCCAAAATGTATTTTAAGTTATGGCATGTTTTATATTTATTGTTTTATTTTTATATGAACCTTAGATGAACAGAAATCATGTTAAATTAAAAATGTTTACGTTTGTTTCATGTAGAGGATGCGCTAACATGTTCACTAAGAAAATCAGTTAAATGTGTACTTCATCCAGGGGTACTCAAACCTTTGCACATGACTGTCTCTCCACCACTGGGAGACTGGAGCACCTTAGTCCATTTGCTCTAGTTCCTTAAAAATGTATATGCTCACTCATAACCACACCCGCTGTGAAACTATATACAGACAGACTGTATTTTTGCCCACACTGCCCAGACCTGGTTTTAATGCTGTTTGACATCAAAACAAATGGAAAGTGCAGATTTGAACGTGACGGTACAGAATGTTTATGGCTACATGTAACTGACAACATAAATAACTACATAACTGATGAGGTAATGGCAGAACTACTTTTAGTGTATCCAAATGACAATAATGTTAGACTTACAAACGCTAAGAAAACAGTTTTTAAGCTGAGAGTGTGACAATTTATACACAGTTTCTTCTGAGGGTCTCTCATGTGGCATCTTTTGTGGAAATGCTGCCAATTATTAATTCATTATTTAATTCATAAGTGAAAGTTTCAAACAACTGAAGCAGGTTCAAATAAATACATCAATAAATAAAATGTATAAATATATGTATATAGTGACTTATTCCAGCTATTACAGTTAGGTTATCTTATTTTGACGAGCAGTTTCTGTGTGCATGAAAACATCAAAAGCAGATTTTAAAAAGCTGGACAGATGTTCTTGTTTTAAAACTAGCATTTCATCGCTTAACACTTTCCTCTTTTTTTTTAAACCACTTGAAAACGCCAGCTGCAACTTTAGATGAGTGTGAAGATTTTACATTGAGTGGACCAACAGAACTGGTCCAGAATAAAACTTTGGAATATTTTCTCCTTTTCCTGCAGAGGTACCATTTAGGATCTTTCAATCTTATTAGCATCTCTTGCAGTGTCACAGAGCAGCTACACGTGCTTGGACAACGTCTCTGTAACAAAAGTGTTCCCTTTTTTCTATGTGACTTAAAGAATCCCTTTTTTTATCTAGCATCTCCCACCAACACTAAAATTGAATTTAATGCTTGACATGATGTGTGTCTGGAAAACCAGCCCTCTGGCATTCTTGCTACATCCTGATTTATGCTTAATCACTAGTTGTTGACAAGTTCTCGTGCCACATTAATGCATGTGAATGGCCTGGAGCTGCTAAATCTCTTGTAAAAATGCATTAGTTGTATAAATGGTTAAAGAAATACAGAGGAAGAGCTTAGAGCTGGTGTGTGAAGCTCATGAAGGGACCGATTCTTGGGGAATTCTGGCAGGGATCAGGAAGGATCCTGTTTTAGGGGAAAAGGAGATGCAGCAGCCAGGCAGACATCTGTTTGGGCTGACAAATGGCTGATTGGAGTTTAATACACTGGTTCTATAAAATAAATTGGTGCTAATCATAAAGAAGCTATATTTGCATGTGTGAATCAGTCGTTAGTGGAGGGTGTAAAACACATCCTACACTCTCAGAAAACAAGGTACAACACTGTCACTGGGGTGGTGCCCTCAGTACCTTTAGTCAGGGAACATAACTGTACCATAATCCACTGAAATGATATTTTCTAAGTCGTACTGACTCCACACACCCCGTCTCATCTCCAGGCTTTTTATTAAATGGTTCTGTTTTAAAATATTAGTTTATAAAAAGATACAAATATCTACTTTTCCACTAGAAAAACTTCTTTAAAGTACACAATTTGACCTTAAAACCGCTGTTGTACCTTTGAGGGAATGTTTACACTGTTTGTACCTTGATGAAGGAATAATGTACCTGCACGGTACCTTTATTTCTAACAGTGTATTTGTTTTGTACATTTTTTTAAAAAATCTAGTTTTCTCTTCATTCCGAGTGGAAGACCTAAACAACTATTGACTCCATGTTTTTTTTGGTTTTGGTTTTCTCAAGATCTCAGGTTATTTCACTATCACAACCCAAGGAATGTTTAGATATTTATGCCATTATCACAGCACATTAAATGACCTTGATAAAGCAGTGTCTGCTATGTCACATCAATGGAATAAGTAAGATTCGTTTTGCTGTGATAATGACGTCAACATCCTGAGATCTCGAGAAAACAAGTGAAAATAGCTTATCATGAAATGACAAAGTTAAAATATATGCAACTATATATTTCAGAGTGATGTGCGTTATTTGTTACTGTGCTGATTACAGCTCTGCACACACGTAAAGAGATGGATCTGCAAGGGTTCTTTAGTTAAGACAATGGTTCGACTCTATATGACTCTATATAGAACTGTTTCATCCTTAGATGGTTCTTTGCATGGTAAAATGGTTAGATTAGTGGAGAATGTTTTGCATGGGGTTCTATATAGAACCTTTTTGAAAATTGTTCTATGTATCCTCATAACAATGGCAGAACACTTTTTGGTGCTATATAGAACCTTATGCAGCACATTCTCTGATCTGAAGAACATTTCACCATGCAAAGAAGCATTTAAGCATGGAATGGTTCTGTAGTTTAGAACTCATGGTTCTAAACAGGAACATCATCTTTACCATTTTTTTAAAGTGTGTAGACTCAAAGCGTTTCGTAACGCATTGAGTATCGAAAATCGACTCGAATCTCGACATCAGAACCGAATAATCGTATCGCCTCTGTAAGTATCGTTAGGTCCCCGGTCACAGCCGGTCAGTGACGGGTTGCTGAACTCACGCGACTGATGGAGGATGGAGGTGAAGAGCGTGCAGGTGATCGAGGCCCCGGCGACCGTGCTGCATCTCATCCATAAACCCACGCGCTCCTCCTGCGGCGCCGTGTCCCCGTTAGCGCGCGCAATTCTCTTCCAGTCGGTCATGCAGGTGGACGCGATCAGACCACACAGTCCAGCATAGCAGAGGACATAACCGAGCACCTGCATGGCCGTGTTTGCCATCTTTGAAGCCCTTTGAAGAGGAACGCGGGAAAAGTGGTCGCGATGGAGCAGCGGCTGTTTAATCCGTGAGGAAGGTTGGAGCGAGTCTCTGATCTCGGGTCGAAGTAGAGCGGACGGAGTATTACCGGTAGCACTGAGCGGTGAGGTCCTGCGCGCGCATTTTATTCGCTCGCACGGGGGCGCGCACGGTGCCGTTATGCAATGCGCGCGACAGGCAAGACGATGAGCTTATTGCCGAGAAGCCGAGTCTGAGCAGCACTGTACCCTGTCCACTGTACTCAGAGGAGGGAGGGACCAGTTCCATGTACTCATTTGCACTGAACGCGTTAAAAAGGGGAACTCCACCAAAAATTCTACATTTTTACACAATCAAATGGTTAAGATGTAAACAAAGTCATTCAGAGGGGTTTTGCTGTGAAATACTTTGTTAAGAAACTTTCTGAGTCAGAATTGTTCACAGAGGTGGTGATGGGAACCGGATGTCTGAAGAGTTCAATACTAAAAGCTCCCTCGCAGGAAGGTATTACATAAATGTGCAGCCTGATGTCTGAGAGGTTGCTTTACAGTGAAATCGTGGCCTAAATGTTTATAAATGTAGCACTCAAATATAGGCCTAAACACCTAAACATATGAAAAGTTTGAAGATGTGTAGGTTGTCTGGTCATTTTGGATGGTAAATATAACTGTGGACCTCACCAACATCTTAAGAAACTGGAGATGGTAGATTTCTCTACAAAACATCTTGTTTAATATGCTGTCATGCACCCTCAAGAGGTGGAGGGGTACGTGAAGGGTGTAATAAGCCACCGTTTTGACCTAAAACATCTTGTTATTCCATTTATTTTAATCCAGTCATGATGGGGGGATACATGTAGGGTGTTGTGAAGCAAAATAGGCTAAACATACTTTTTTCAGATTTTCCGCTGCATTACCATCATCAACATTACACAAAGAAACATAGAATGCATGTAGGTTTACTGGTGCTTCTTGATAGGAAATACAATGGCTGTACTTGTGTAGTCATGGTGACCCCTGGTTCCCATCACCATCACTGTAAAGAAATCTGAGTCTGTAAGGTTCTCTACAGCTATTTCATATCAAACCACTCTAAATGACTATGTACATTGTGAAGAGGGAATTGTGTAAAAAGTTAGAAAAGTTGGTGGAATTCCCCTTTAACATCAATATGTGAATTTTACATTTACGGTCGTGTGTAAATGTTTGGTATGCTAATCAAATGACACGTTTTTGTTGATTTTCTAAGTGAAATCCTCTACAGGGAAGACACTAATTCACGATGACTGTTTATTTGCTGAATTGAACATATTACGAGAAAAACGTAAAACACGAAATGAGGCTGATGCAAAAACGATGGCACGTATTATACTATATGTCTCACTTTCCAAATAGAATTTGTGCACTAAAATATTCAGAAAAATATCATGTTTAATGTTGCTCCATGTAAATAACATGTTTTCACTTGGAAACTTATCAAAGCTTGTCGTTCGACCAGGCGTGTCCAAACTTCTGCACTGTATATGGGTTCACATGTTGCGTGAGTGCAAATCTGAAGAATGGTTTCAAATCTATCAACCTATATGTACCAAAAAAGGGAAATCAGTGAGTTTTTCATCGCATGAAATTCACACACAGGCACACACACCTTCAAAGCCGCTTCTCCTTCTGGGTCGCAGGGGGTCCTGGAGCCTATCCCAGCTGTCATCACAGGATGTACCCTGGACAGTCCATCACAGGGCAGACAGAGAGACACACACATTCACACATAGGGGCCTCACTGCATGTCTTTGGACTATGAGAGGAAACCCACGCTGACACGGGGAGAACATGCAAACTCCTCACAGAAAGGACCCTGGTCGCCCACCCAGGGAATCGAACCCAGGCTACCCACCACGCCGCCCACATTAAATTCAGTGTTTTTAAATTAATTGTTTTTAACAAAACAAAAGGAAATCCAAATGTGAACATGGATAAAAGTGTGAACATGACTTGCAAAGTACTGTGCCTGAAAACACACCTGAAAAATGCACTTGAATTGATTTATCTGGCCAATAATGAGTTACCTGCACAAAAAAACAGTACATATAAATAGTACTTAAACACTAAGCAGTGATTTCATATATGTCAGTGTGTCAATTACCAAACCTCTCCTCTTAGAAGCCCACTGAACCTTGTAGTGGTCATCCAGCACCTGGCCTGACTAATCAATGTTTCATTAGATCAGGAGTGCTGGTGATGGGTTTATCAAATCTATGTGAGGTCCGGTACCATCAAGGAAGAATCTGCTCTCCTAACTGGCCGATTTGAAAGTAAGAACATTTTTTAATACCTGTTTACTGTGTTTATTTACTGTACTTACTGTATTGTATGTATTCTAATGTTACATAGTGTTTTTATAAGCAAAAGCACATTTGCTGCTGAGATAAATATATTTAGGTACCAAAACTTGTGCAGAGCACTGTAGGTACTGTTAAATGTTCATCCCTGGTATAACAAAGCAAAATTACATCAGATCAGACCAGTGGTCACCAGCTCTCCTCCTGCAGATCTACCTTCCTGCAGGCTTGACCTCCAACCCAAATCTACCACACCTCATTCAGCCCATCAAGGATGTGTAAAGGCAACAGTGAGACCAGAGGTTGGCAACCCAAATGTTAAGAAGAGTGATTCTGTCCTTTTAACAAGAATCAAATCACCTTGGGAGCCACAACATTTTATGTCCATTTTATTATTATTATTTGACCAGCTTGGCTGTGTATACAGTAGGTCTCTGTATCTGCTGTTGTACTTGTATAGGTTAAAAATACAATATAAATGAAAATACTTTGCTCCGTTTTAAACTGTAGCTTAGCTTTAGCTGCTTTTCTCAGGAAAACTTTTCCTCAAAATTAGAATAGTTTCTTGTAAAATGTCTTTCAATGTTTGATTTTTTACGAGGTTGAAGTTGCTACTCTTTCTCCAATTTTTTGTTCGAATGTTCCCGTTCCACCTTAAATGGCCAGTGTAACTGCTGCACCATTTAAGGTAGAACGGAAAAATTAGAATGCGAGGCTAACAAAAGAGAAGCTGACTTCAGCTTCGTGACTTTTTAGTGTTTGAGTTTCTCATTGCAGATTAAACGTATCAGGAAACCTGCTGAAATATATATGCATATAGGTCCATTCATCACTAAATTATCAATGTTCATCATAAATCTCTCTTTTAACTTTTTCAGTAGCTACTAGCTAGGCGAGATTGTTGTCTGCGTTGCTACAGGGACCAGCAGTCTGCGCACCAATCTTCAGGGTTAATAGTCAGGGAATTAGCATTTATGCCTTAACTCCACTGTTTAATACCATTTAGTGTTAAAACTGTGTTAGAACAATGAGCAGAGCTTTATTTTACTGCAAAGGAGGATCATTTTATTTTTACCTAAAAATTAAATTCTTCTGTGGATCCACAATAAAGCAGTAAAAGAGTCACATCCTGCGTGGGATCAGTTAGAGTTGGAGCTGAAGTCCACAGGAAGTGAGATCTCCAGGAGCAGGGTTGGTGACCACTGGATTAAACCAGTCAAAACAGGTTCTCTGGCATTTTTCCTTATTAGCCCTTATTATTATTGGTACTTCAAATGGTACTTTTAGGTTATCCAGTATAGCCGTTTGTAAGCAAAGAATTTTATCAGTTCCTTTTCAGTTTCATTTCATCTAGTTCCTGATTCCTTTTTAAGGTTTGTTTTAATTCTGTTCTGCAGGTTCAGGTTCCTGTGCTGACAGACGCTAGATATGCTAGGAAGTTCCACTGTGGTTCTACAGGGAACGTGGTAGTGAAGAAGCTTTTAGATTGGTACTCTGATTTGGCAACATAGTTTTTATTTAACTGAGGTGACAGGACATACTGAAGTGTGGGTGTAGACCCCTGTACTCACCCCTGTAATCTAAAGGCCTGATTTTGTAATATTGGGTGCTGCTGTGGCCTCTGACTGACCTTTTCTTCGTGGGTGAGTGTGTATGACAGATCAGCACATGGCTGTATCGTCACTGTGCTTTTGTACTGCACCATGAAGTCAGTCTTTCTCACTTCCACACCTTGGCTCACTGCTCTTGTCCCGAAAGTTCAGTGGCTCAAACAACAAGAGCCACGAGAGAGCATACAGATCTGTGCAAAAGTTTTGACACCCCTGGCCAAATGATAGGTATTGATCTTCTAAATAAAAAGCTACACATCCTTTACAGAGAACACACTTCTACACATTTTAATGCAAACTTACCATTTGCTGAATTGAACATATTGAGGGAAAAACACAAACTGTGGCCTGTACAAATGTTAGTGTTTTTGTGTGTTGTGTTTTTTCCCCAATATGTTTAACTCAGCAAATAAGCAGACACTTTGCATTACAGTTTCCAGAAAAAAACTGTTTGTTCTCTTTAGCTGTAGTTCATGAATTTAACTAATTATCTATCTTAATATAAATCATAAGTCATTTAATCATGGGGGCCAAAACTTTTGCATATGCCTATTGATGCAGAAATTATTATTATTATTATTATTATTATTATTCACTCTGAAAAAAGATCGTTCTTCAAGGAGTCTCCAGTAAAGACAGTGTATATATAGAATATACACTCAAAGACCCATTTGCAGTATTAAATGGTTTCTTGCATTATGAAAGCATTCTTCAGATTGATGGAGAATGTGTTGTATAAGGTTCTATACAGAACCTTTTAGAAAACTGTTCTATACAGCACCAAATATGTTTCTTCTACTGTAATAAACTTGACATTGTAACATAGCATAACCCTTCTTGGTGCTACATAGCACTGTATACAACACATTCTCAATCAATCTGAAGAACCTTTTTTATCATTTTCTCATGCAACTGGTTCTTTGAGTGTTCATGGTTCCATATAGAACCATAGTCTTTACAAAAGAACGCTTGGTGCCAGTGTTTATATAAAAGTAAACTATATAAAAGAAACACAGTTGACTTGAAGAGGCCGGCCCTAATAAAGTGTTTTAACCATTTTAAAATGCCACTTTATTAGAAACACCTACTTTACATTTACATTATTTGGCCACTTTATGAGGTCATTATATTGCCACATATCCTTTTCCGTTTCTGACCACAGATCAGATTTGCTGCGGACAGAGATTGAGAGCAGTCTGTTATCCAAATTGTCCAACCTGGTCACTCATTGTACACCAGCAAGGTGGATAGGGTTTCCAATTTCCAATAAAGTGGCCAGTGAGTGTACATTCAGTAGTGGTGTTTCAAATGTGTGCGTGTGTGTGAGTTTATATATATATATATATAAAATGTGGTACATTCTATTAAACAATTAGTACAATTTGCCATCCTTGTACAGTACAAGTGATGCCATCAGAGAACCACTGGAATCTTTCCGTTTATGTTCAGTGATGTGTGAGTGTGAAGAACCTTTAAAGAACCCCTATGTAAAAGTATAAATGTTCTATTCTAAAAGGTTTCCCAAAAAATCAAGACAGGAACCATTTAGGCCCCTTAAATGGCAGTACGTGTGGACGGCTGTGGACAGAGGTGTGGTATAAACGTGGGTGGTAGATTTACTGTATTCACTCTTCCACAGTGCTTACTGTGGTATTTTATGGGAAGTCATTGTTATCTCACTTGTTTGCTGTAAGGCTGAGACGTGGGAGGAGTGTCTCAGAGTGGGCGAGACTTCTTTTTTTAACACCAATATATTACACAAACAGTCGTGCTGAGGGCAGGAAAAATGTTCTGCCACAGCGTCAAGAACATTTCAACATTTCAGCTCGGAACACAAAGTGATGAAAAAGCTGTTATAAATAGCTGAGAAGAAGTGCTACTTTTTTGGAAGTGTTTACCAAAGAGGAGATTTCATTGAAGGTAGACTTTATTAGAATATTAAAGGCTTCTGATCTGATCTAGTCTGCTTTGGCCCTGAGCTTCCACTTAAAAATCGATGAGAGGTAGCATTTGGCAAAGCCATCACAGTTTCGTTTTTTTATTTGTTTGTTTTTTTTTTTTGGGGGGGGGGGTTGTGGATCTTATTAAAACTCATGAAAATCAACTTTTCTACCCAGTAATAATCAAATCATATCTTTACACCAGTGATTAAAGACTGCATTTATTTATTTATTCATTTTGTAAATGTACTTTATTGGTAGCAAATCTATCCATCTATCCATCCACCTACCTAACTACCTATTTAGCAATCATGATTTCTTATTATTTTATTGTATTACCTTTTTTTAAATTGATTGATTTTACTTTTTACTTTTTTATCATGTCCTTTTTAATTTAATTCATTCTTTTTACCTTTGGGCAATAACTATTTATTTATTTATGTAATGTATTTCATTGGTAACATAAGTATTTATTTATTTATTCTGTAATTTTACTTTATCTATATACACTATATTGCCAAAAGTATTCACTTGTTGCCTTCACACGCATATGAACGAGTGACATCCCATTCTTAATCCATAGGGTTTAATATGATGTCAGTCCACCCTTTGCAGCTATAACACTTCAACTGTTCTGCAAAGGCTTTCCACAAAGGTTAGGAGTGTGTTTATGGGAATTTTTGGCCATTCTTTCAGAAGCGCATTTGTGAGGTCAGAAATGTTGGACGAGAAGGCCTGGCTCGCAGTCTTCACTCTAATTCATCCCAAAGGTTTTCTATCGGGTTGAGGTCAGGACTCTGTGCAGGCCAGTCAAGCTCTTCTGCACCAAACTCGCTCATCCATGTCTTTATGGACCTTGCTACGTGCACTGGTGTGCAGTCATGTTGGAACAGGAACGGGCCGTCCCCAAACTGTTCCCACAAAGTTGGGAGCATGAAATTGTCCAAAATCTCTTGGTGAAGCATTAAGAGTTCCTTTCACTGGAACTAAGGGGCCGAGCCCAACTCCTGAGAAACAACCCCACACCATAATCCCCCCTCCACCAAACTTTACATTTGGCACAAAGCAGTCAGACAAGTACCGTTCTCCTGGCAACCGCCAAACTCAGACTTGTCCATCAGATTGCCAGATGGAGAAGCTTGATTCATCACTCCAGAGAACACGTCTCCACTGCTCTAGAGTCCAGAGGCGGTGCTTTACACCACTGCAATTGACACTTTGCATTGTGCTTGATTTTATACACCTGTGCCCATGGAAGTGACTGGAACACCTGAATTCAATGATTTGGATGCGTGAGTGAATACTTTTGGCAATACTCTTTTTTTTAGATTATTTTATTATATTATCTTTTTAAACTGAATTATATTCTGTTTTAGTACATATTGTATTCTGTCTTTTTTAATTTAATTAATACATTTTTTACTTTTAAGCAATAACTCTACATTTATTTATTTATATATTTATGCAGCTGACAGTTTTTTTTTAATGTAATAAATAATAAGCCGTAAAACACCAATTACACTAATACATAAAAAGCAATGATTCATTCATAGTTGAAGAAAGAAAATTGGCAGAAAATAACATCATGCTTAACTCCACAGTTACTTGAAAGGTGCAATTGCTGACCATCATACAGCCAAACAAAGATCTGTTACTAGAAAAAGGGAGTCATGGCTTTGGTCATCTCATGCCCTATGACCTATCATGAATCCAGTCAGTCAGCAACCACAGGATCATTCTGAATGGACAGGTCCACATTTGAAAAACAGTTGTGCAAGTTAGACTTATGCACTTATGCAACTTCATACACTAAAGAAAACAACAACAGCCCAGCATTGACGTCCCTCTGATTACGCAGAGACTTAAATAATCCAGTTTTTACTGGAACTGAATTAGCATGTAAGATCTGTGACTGAGTGTCTGTTTTGGGGGAAGATCTGATATAGAAATTTAAACCGTCTTTGAGTTCAGGCCATTAATCAGTGTATTCAATAAATAATCTCATAACATGCAACCCATTACTCTGAACTGCTGATCAAATGAGGTTAGCATCATTTATACCTGTGGATCATTCAGAGTTGGAGCTTAGTGGCTACTGTAAACCGGCCTTTTAATGCAAAGGTTCCTGAAAGGTTCTAGGCATCGGTGTGAGGTTCCTGGAAAATTCTTTAGCTTGAACCATTACAATCTTTACTTTATGAAGAGGTGAAATTTAATTTTAAAAGGTTCTCTACAAACTCTTTTTAGTTCCATTTAGCATCTTTATTTTTAAAAAGTGATGGTGTCCCAAAAATATTTCAGTCTTGTGTAATAATGTGTAGATTACATTCTGTCCTTTCAACATGATCTTACATGATCTTAGAATAAAAAACAAAAATTCTCGGATAAATTCTGAAAATTTTACTTCTTCTTTTTACTTATTTTTTTTTTTTTTGACAGATTTTCTAACCAACACCATTAGGAATGTTCGATCAGATTGGGAATGGTGTGCTTGTATAGCGCTTTTTGATCCACCATACGTTTTCTGTAAAATTGTGAATTTTTTCACCACAACAATGAATGGAGTAAAAACAGCACAACCATCTACTGTACTTCTGCATATACTATCTCAGGACAGGCCCCTGAGCACAACTTCGATGTTGTTCTAACCCACACTCACCTGTTTGTCTTTTTTTTCCTCATCCCTCATTTCTCCCCCAGACCCTCATTCATTTTTGCCCCCACACAAAGCCCAATTATTTCTGTGCCCGACAGCCACCAAACTGCATGTATTCACTCCTAGTAGGTCCCCAAGCTTTAATACACAGTCATACTGACTCGCGCTCTGTGTCGTTTTTTTCATCCCTAGTTTCTCCTATGAAAGAGAAACTTTATCTTTTTCTTTTTTTATTGTTTAGCTGACTTAGAGCGGCTGATGGTGAAGTGCAGATCCTTTCTATTTGTCCGACCACATCTCCGTGTTCCTCTACCCGGCATACAGGCAACTCCTCAAGTAAGCACTTCCAGTGAGTAAGACTATCAAAGTGTGGAGTGAAGAAACTGACCTAGTGCTTCAGGACTGCTTTTAAAGTACAAACTGGGATGTGTTCAGAACTGCTGCTATGAGAGAGGACTGTACTGTTGATGTAGAGAACTATGCTTCTGGGGTAACAGGCTACATCAGCAGCTGCATTGAAAGCATTGTTCCTACAAAGCACTGCAGAAAATACCCCAACCAGAAATCCTGGATAGACGGTGAAGTTCGGTCCATGCTACATGCTCACCATGCTGCATTTCTCTCAGGCAACACTGAAGATTACAAAAGGTCCAGATATGACCTGCGTAGATCTATCAGAGAGGCCAAGAGACAGTACAGGCTGAAGTTGGAGGGTTACTATACCACTGCAGACTCCCGGCACATGTGGCAAGGACTGCAGCACATCACCAACTACCAATTGACGAGCAGTGTGGTCACAACCAGCCACACTACACTACCTGATGAGCTGAATGAGTTCTGTGCTCGCTTTGAGGCCCTCAACCCTGGCCGACCGAGAGACATTATGGCCACACAGAACACATCATTCACTGTGACATCAGTGGATGTGTGCAGGACCTTGAAGAGAATAAACCCACGGAGAGCAGCCGGCCCAGACAACATCCCTGGGCGTGCACTCAGGGTTTGCTCATCAGAACTGGCAGACATGTTTGTGGACATATTCAGTCTGTGCCTTGTGCAAGCTTTTGTGCCATCCTGTTTCAAGACCACCACCATCGTGCCCCTCCCAAAGAAAAGTGTTGTGACCTGCCTAAATGACTATCACCCTGTTGTACTCACCCCAATCATGATGAAGTGCTTCGAGAGAATAGTCATGACTCACAACCAGGAGACCATTCCAAACACTATAGACCCTCTCTAGTTTGCATACCATTGGAACTTGTCCACAGACTATGCAGTGAACACTGACCTTCACACAGCCCTCACACACCTGGAGGGCAAGGACACATATGTCAGAATGCTCTTTGTTGACTACAGCCCAGCATTTAACATGGTCATCCCATATAAACTCTCAGAAAACTCCTCACCCTCGGACTGACACCCACCCTCTGAATCTGGGTGCTGAACTTTCTAACAGACAGACCCCAGTCAGTCAGAGTTGGCAGCTGCACATCCAGTACAAGAACTGTGAGCACAGGGGTCCCCCAGGGCTGTGTGCTGAGCCCCCTTCTGTACACGCTCTTCACTTATGACTGCGTGGCCTCCCAGAACCCTCTCCTTGGATCACCACCTTATCGTGGTGGAGGGGTTTGCGTGCTTGAATGATCTTAGGAGCTATGTTGTCTGGAGCAAAAGCTCCTGGTAGGGTCTCCCATGGCAAACTGGTCCTAGGTGACAGGTCAGACAAAGTGTGATCCATAATAACCACTATGAAGACAGAAAAACAGGACTTGTGTACCCTGCCCGGAACAGGGTTACCGGGGCCCCACCCTGGAGCCAGGCCTGGGGGAGGGGCTCGCCAGCGAGCGTCTGGTGGCCGGGCATTTACTCATGGTGCCCGGCCGGGCCCAGCCCGAAGGAGTTACATGAGTCCCCCCTCCCATCGACCCACCACCAATGGGAGGGGCAGTAGTAGGGGTTCGGTGCGTTGTGGATCGGGCAGTGTCCGAAGGCGTGGGCCTTGGCGTTCTGATCCTCGGTTGCTGAAACTGGCTTTTGGAACTTGGAACGTTACCTCACTGGCGGGGAAGGAGCCTGAGTTGGTGCGCGAGGTTGAGAGATACCGGCTAGATATAGTCGGGCTCACCTCAACACACAGCTTGGGCTCTGGGTCCAATCTCCTTGAGAGGGGCTGGACTTTATTCTTTTCTGGAGTTGCCCATGGTGAGAGGCGGCGGGCAGGTGTGGGCTTTCTCATAGCCCCTTGACTCGGTGCCTGTATGTTGGGGTTTTCTCCGGTGGACGAGAGGGTAGCTTCCCTACGCCTTCAAGTTGGGGAACGGGTCCTGACTGTTGTCTGTGCTTATGCACCGAACAGCAGTTCAGAGTACCCAGCCTTCTTAGAGTCCTTGGGAAGGGTGCTTGAAAGTGCTCCTCCTGGAGACTCTATTGTCCTACTGGGGGACTTCAATGCTCATGTGGGCAAAGACAGTAAGACCTGGAGGGGTGTGATTGGGAGGAATGGCCTCTCTGATCTGAACCCGAGTGGTGTTCAGTTTTTGGACTTCTGTGCAAACCACAGTTTGTCCATCACGAACACCATGTTTGAACACAAGGATGTCCATAAGTGCACATGGCACCAGGACACCCTAGGCCGCAGTTCAATGATTGACTTTGTAGTCGTGTCATCGGACTTGCGGCCATGTGTTTTGGACACTCGGGTAAAGAGAGGAGCTGAGCTGTCAACTGATCACCACCTGGTGGTGAGTTGGATCAGGTGGTGGGGGAAGATGCCGGTCAGACCAGGCAAGCCCAAACGCATAGTGAGGGTTTGCTGGGAACGTCTAGCAGAATAACCTGTCAGATTGATCTTCAACTCACACCTCCGTCAGAACTTTGACCAGATATCGGGGGAGGTGGGGGACATTGACTCAGAATGGGCCATGTTCCGTTCCTCCATTGCTGAAGCGGCTGACTGTAGCTGTGGCCGTAAGGTAGTTGGTGCCTGTCGGGGCGGTAATCCTCGAACCCGGTGGTGGACACCCCAGGTGAGAGATGCCGTCAAGCTGAAGAAGGAGTCCTACCGGGCATGGTTGGCCTGTGGGACACCAGAGGCAGCTGGCAGGTATCGACAGGCCAAGCGATCTGCGGCTTCAGTTGTTGCCAAGGCAAAAACCCGTGTATGGGAGGAGTTTGGTGAGGCCTTGGAAACTGACTTTAAGTCGGCTCCGAAAAGATTCTGGCAAACCGTCAGGCGACTCAGAAGGGGAAAGCAGTGTGCCACTAGCACTGTATATAGTGGAGATGGTGTGCTGCTGACTTCGACTGAAGACGTCATTGGGCGGTGGAAGGAATACTTTGAGGACCTTCTCAATCCCACCGACACGTTCTCCAGTGAGGAGGCTGAGTCTGGGGACATGGGAATAGGCTTGTCCATTACTGAGGCCGAAGTCGCTAAGGTAGTTAAGAAGCTCCTTGGTGGCAAGGCTCCAGGGGTGGATGAGATCCGCCCTGAGTTCCTCAAGGCTCTGGATGTTGTGGGGCTGTCTTGGCTGACACACCTTTTCAACATTGCGTGGACATCGGGGGCGGTGCCACTGGATTGGCAGACTGGGGTGGTGGTGCCTCTTTTTAAAAAAGGGGACCGGAGGGTGTGTTCCAACTACAGGGGAATCACACTCCTCAGCCTCCCTGGCAAGGTCTATGCAGGGGTACTGGAGAAGAGAGTCCGGCTTATAGTCGAACCTCGGATCCAGGAGGAACAGTGCGGGTTCCGCCCTGGTCGTGGAACACTGGACCAACTCTTCACCCTCTCCAGGATTCTGGAGGGTTCATGGGAGTTTGCCCAACCAGTCCACATGTGCTTTGTGGATCTGGAGAAGGCATTCGACTGTGTTCCCCGGGGTATTCTGTGGGAGGTGCTTCGGGAGTACGGGGTACATGGCTCTTTGCTACGAGCCATTCAGGCCCTGTACAAACAAAGCTGGAGTTTGGTTCGCATAGCCGGCAGTAAGTCAGACTCGTTCCCAGTGAGAGTTGGACTCCGTCAGGGCTGCCCTTTGTCACCGATTCTATTCATAATTTTTATGGATAGAATTTCTAGGCGCAGTCAAGGGATGGAGGGTGTCCGGTTTGGTGACCTCAGGGTCACATCACTGCTGTTTGCAGATGATGTGGTCCTATTGGAGACATCAGGCTGCGAACTTCAGCTTTCGCTGGATCGGTTTGCAGCCGAGTGTGAAGCGGCTGGGATGAGAATCAGTACCTCTAAATCCGAGACCATGGTTCTCAGGCGGAAAAGGGTGGAGAGCCCTCTCTGGGTCGGGGATAGGCTCTTGCCTCAAGTGGAGGAGTTCAAGTATCTCGGGGTCTTGTTCACGAGTGATGGTACAAGGGAGCGGGAGATTGACAGGCGGATTGGTGCTGGGTCAGCAGTGATGCGGGCTCTTTACCGGTCTGTTGTGGTAAAGAAAGAGCTGAGCCATAAGGCAAGGCTCTCGATTTACCGGTCGATCTACGTTCCCACCCTCACCTATGGTCATGAGCTTTGGGTAATGACCGAAAGAATAAGATCGCGAATACAAGCGGCCGAAATGAGTTTCCTCCGCAGGGTGTCTGGACTCTCCCTTAGAGATAGGGTGAGAAGTTCAGTCATCCGGGAAGGACTCGGAGTAGAGCCGCTGCTTCTTCACGTCGAGAGGAGCCAGCTGAGGTGGTTCGGGCATCTGGTTAGGATGCCTCCTGGACGCCTCCACCTGGGAGGAGACCCCGGGGAAGACCCAGGACACGCTGGCGCGACTATATCGCCCAGCTGGCCTGGGAGCGCCTCGGAATCCCCCTTGGAGAGCTGGTGGAAGTGGCTGGGGAAAGGGAGGTCTGGGCTTCATTGCTTAGGATGCTGCCCCCGCGACCCAAACCCCGGACAAGCGGAAGATAATGGATGGATGGATGGATGGGCCTCCCAGAACAACACCAGCATCATCAAATTTGCTGATGATACTACAGTCATGGGACTGATCACTGGTGGGGATGAGCCAGCATACAGGAAGGAGGTGGCTGGTGTCATGACAACAATCTTTCCTTGAATGCAAACAAGACCAAGGAAATGGTTGTTGATCCAAGGAGGAAGCAGGAGCTGCACACCCCTGTACACAGGTGAGAGAGGTGGAGAGGGTGAAAACCTTCAAATTCCTCAGCATCCACATCAGTGAGGATCTCACCTGGTCTCACAGCACACACCTCATCATCAGGAAGTCCCAGCAGCGACTGTACTTTCTGAGAAGACTGAGGAAATTTAACATGCCAGCCAAAATTTTCAGCACCTTCTATAGGAGTACGATCGAGAGTGTTCTTACCAGCTCCATCCATGCAGTCTGGTATGGAAACTGCACTGCTCAGGTAAGAAAGGCTCTTTAGCTTGTGATCAAAACCACACAGTCCATCTCAGGAGCAGCCTTTCCCTCAGTACAGGGTCATCAGGAGGGCCCACAACCTCATCAGGGACAGTACACACCCCCAGCACAGATTCTTAACACTCCTACCTTCAGGCAGACGTTACAGGAGTGTGAAGTCCAGGACCACAAGACTGACCAACAGTTTCTATTCACAGGCCATCAGGCTGGTGAATATCTCACTCACTACCTCTTCCCCCCTCCCACTCTGAACTGATTTAACCTTGCACTCAATGACTGCACCTTACCTACACTGTACTGCTGCTGTTAGAACAATACTGTTTATAGCTATTACTTGCACAGAAAAATATTGTTTACTGTTTACACCTATTACTTGTCCAGAACACTACTGTTTACATCTGTTACCTGCACAGAATACTACTGTTTACATCTGTTACCTGCACAGAACACTACTGTTTACATCTGTTACCTGCACAGAATATTACTGTTTACATCTGTTACCTGCACAGAACACTACTGTTTACATCTGTTACCTGCACAGAACACTACTGTTTACATCTGTTACTTGCCCAGAACACTACTGTTTACATCTGTTACCTGCACAGAACACTACTGTTTACATCTGTTACTTGCCCAGAACACTACTGTTTACATCTGTTACTTGCCCAGAACACTACAGTTTGCTGTTTAAATCTGTTACTTGCACAGAACACTACTGTTTACTGTTTACATCTGTTACTTGAAAGATGCACTTTATGAACAGCTGCTCTACATACTTGCACATATGCATGTGTAACTTTAATTTTCAAATAAACTTTGCATAATACTTTGCACATAAAACTGTACTTTTTTTTTTTTACTTTTTTACTATTGTTTTTAGTGTTATTCTTATATTTTCTATTTTTTTATATTCTCTTCTAAGATTTGGTGAATGGAGGAACAGCAAAGTAAGAATTTCATTGTCCAGTGCAACTGCCTGTTCTGCTGTACATATGAAAATAAAACTCTTGAATCTTGAATCTAGAAAGTAGTGATGAAAATTATCCCATTCATTCTGCCACAACCAAACCCCATTATTTCGTTTCCATGGCAGCCATCAAACTGCATGTACTCACTCTAATCCAGAGCCAGACTAAACAATACTCCTCTACATGATTTTTTTTTTGCATCCTTTGTTCCTCCCATACATGCCAATTCATTTCTGACAAATGGGGCAGTCGTGGACTGGAGGTTAGGGATCTGGCCCTGTGACCGGAAGGTTGCCGGTTCAATCCCCAGTGCCAACAGTCCTTGACTGAGGTGTCCTTGAGCAAGACACCTAACCACCAATTGCTACCCGGGCGCCGTGGATAGGGCTGCCCACCGCTCCGGGCAAGTGTGCTCACTGCCCCCTAGTGTGTGTGTGGTGTTTCACTTGCATGGATGGGTTAAATGCGGAGATGGAATTTCCCCGGTTGTGGGATCAAAACAGTATCACTTAAACTTAAACAACACCTCTCTATTGAGGGGGTTGAAGTGGAGAAGGTAATGACCTACACGTATCTTGGGCTGCAACTGGATGATAGGTTGGACTGGTCAGCCAACACAGACATCCTGTACAGGAAGGGTCAAAGCAGGCTCTACTTCCTGAGGAGTCTGAGGTCCTTTAACATTTGCAGGAAGCTTCTGCAGATGTTCTATCAGACCATGGTTGCCAGCTGTCTTTTTTATACTGTGGTCTGCTTGGTAGGAAGCATAAAAAGGAGAGACGAGAGGCGACTCGACAAGCTGGTCAGGCGAGCGGGGTCAGTGGTCGGTGCAGAACTGGACTCTGTGGTCAAGGTGGCTGAGAGAAGGACATTACACAAACTGATCTCCATTATGGAGGATGATGGCCACCCACTGCACACCATCATCATGGACAGGAGGAGCATGTTTAGTGGCAGGTTGCTGTCACAGAGCTGCTCAACCGACAAATTCAGGAGATCATTTGTCGCATCTTGCAAATCTGGACACTAAACATTTTATTTGGTACAATATATGCACATATTTATTCATTCAGTGTTGTCATTATATGCGGTTCCTGTAAATTCTTGTATATTCATTATTGCACTGCATCTCTCATCTCAGGTTATAGATATTATCACAGATTGTTGTATTTTTTTCTATTTGTATATATGCCTGTAGATCCACTCTGGTATATTTGTTCTTCTTATATGTCTACAGGGTGGCACAGTGGCGTGGTGGGTAGCGCTGTCGCCTCACAGCGAGGAGGGCCTGGGTTCGATTCCCCAGCCGGATGGCCAGGGTCCTCTCTGTGTGGAGTTTGCATGTTCTCCCCGTGTCTGTGTGGGTTTCCTCCCACAGTCCAAAGACATGCTAAATTTCCTCTAGGTGTGATTGTCTGTCTGCCTGGTGATGGACTGGCGAGGGTGTCCAGGGTGTATCCTGCCTTACGCCTGAAGACTGTTGGGATAGGTACAGTACTGTACACATGTGATGTCTGTGGTCATTTACGCTTAACAATCTTTTCCACCCTGAGCTAAAGATCCACCCATGCCGTACGACATTTTTTCTGGAAGAAATGATACAAAAGTAGGAAGCTTGATTGAGGCTTTGCTGGTAAAGGCAATCAAACAATCCCAGCTGCTGCTAAGCTTAGCAAAAGCCAGGTTTCCTCCCGTAGGTCAGGAGCTCGTCTAACGACAAGAACATCCTGATGGACAACACCCTCTTATACAATTTCTTATAACAACCATTTTTATTTGGAAACTTATGAGCTTACAATGGTATTCTTAGCATTATCGGTCACCATGATGTCACTGACGCAACAAACGGCAACTGTACGCAAGAACTTTGAATAAAAGTTAATGGAACAAGTAATTTTGGAGCATTTCTCTTGGGCCATTAAGGAAATCATTGTAAACAGTTGTTTTTAAATTCTGTAAATAAACAAATAAACAAATCAAAGTGTAGATACAAGGTTTTATGGCACTGACAATATACTTATACAATTGAGTCCTTCGTTTATGTTAATTTAATTCATATATAATGAGTCCATAAATAAGGCTCACAGACTTGACTTCTTCCTTTTTTTAGACTGAAGACTTTGGGTCCCATAATCTGCTCCTGACTGATTCGTGAAAATATTTGTGATTTTTTTTTTTATTTTGTGAAATAACTGTACAAATTGTGAAAATATACACTGCAACTTTGGAGGTAACTGTGAATAAGCAGGAGTACATACAGGCCATGTTTCCTTCTCAACCAATTATACATGTCCCCCATACGTTTGCCCCAGTTTTAAATCTAGTCAAGGCTACATACCAGTGATAGTCAGGCTCAGAGACGTACAGGACCTTTCACGGGTGATCTAAGGGGCATAAAGTTAGACTGCTCTTGTGTTCTGCATAAGCACCTATACGATTTCCAAGATTAGCCACCACTTTAACAGTGCATTACAGGTCAGCTTTACAGGACAAAACCAAACCCAAAAAGGACCTGGTGGACAGTGACAATATGATTACATGATACTATAAACAAATATCCAAAATGAAAAAAATAAATTAGAAAAGAAAAAGTAACAACTAAGTAAATTAAGCTAATATGATAAATGCAAAAAAAAAAAAATCACAAAGAAGCAAAGGCAAACATTGTGAAAAGCAATATTTTACAGTCATATGCCGAAGTGTGAGCACTCACAGTCAAATGACATTTTGTTGAGATTAAAAAATATGAGAAATAAAATGTGCCATAATATTTGTACAGAAAACATTTTATGCTTTTTTTACTCAAATAAAAAAAAATTAAATGTAAAACTGGGCAGTTAAATAAACAGTATCCTGTAGAGGATGTTCACTTATTTAGACTCAGAAAATCAACAAAGCATGAACTCGGACCAGGAGTACCCAATCTTTTAATCAAAACTTACTTTTACTCAGAGAGCACCTTTTTTTTGTTCCCCTCAAAAATAAAAATCTTATTACAAAAATGAATAAGAATTTTTCTTCACATCATATTAAAGATATTGATTGTCATGTTTCATTGTAAATTTTTGATTTTTATATGAATGTTTGTTTATACCCCGTGACCCTGAGGGAGAAGTGGCTTATGAGATGTGTTGTGTGTTTATATATCATCACAATTACAAAATAAAAAGTCTAATTTTTAACATAATTTCAGCAAATTTCTTGATGAATGCACCAATAGAAATGCTCCAAATTGACTTGAAATAAAACTACATGTTTCTCCTGTAAAGTTTCCATTTTGGTTTCTCAAAATGCACAAACGTGGTGATGTTTGAGGAAAAGGCAGCTACTTGCTTAATTTTCTGTTTAGGAACTTCAATTTGATAAAGTTATAAACAGCTTAATGTGGATGAAGCTGCCCTTTTATATCAGTCTGCCATCTAGTGTCACATACAGTCTATTGCAGGGCTCCTACACCGTATCATATGACTACACACTCAGGGGCCCATATGCTGGTCTGCTGATCTGGGGTCAACTTACAGGTTTTATATGACACTGAACAGACTTACATAAACTGATCAAACCCGACTGTAAGATCTGCTTACTTGGAAACATTTGATAAATCTGAACAAGCTCCATGTTGTCTGGGTCAGGTGTGGAATAGGAAAAACAGCAGTGCATGGGGTCACCAGGATTTGGGACCACGGGTCTAGGGTGTATCAGACCGTAGACAAAGACTAAATCTTCAGCCACTTATTATTAATAAAAAACTAATTATGATTAATAAAAACATGTTGAAGTCTTGTTTTTTTAATGGTCCAAATTTCATTAAACAACAACAGAAAAAGTCAGAGACCATCCTTTCATTATTTTATTTTCAGTCAAAACAGCCACAAAGTACAACATATTCACTTTCTTTAAAAGATATTTCTGAGGAGACTTAGAAAAAATGTGACTCCTCACAAGTTAATTAGTCGGAGAGTGTAATCTGTAAATTTAATCTTCAGTTAGTTTTGTATGTAGTATGACATCTAGGAATACATCATTTCATGAGACATACTAAGCTACAGTTTAATCCTTGCATTATGAGAGCAATTAAAAAATATACATTCAGTTCACTTTTCTTGCATAAATTTACCCTTGATTTACTTTTTCAGACCAGACTATTAAATAAAAAAACATAAAAATAATAATAATAAATACAGCCACAAGTGCCAATGAGCGGGACCAAGCACAACACAAGCACAAGAAGCTCTAATGTACTTTGAGCCAAATGGGCCTAATAAAGCCTAATGCAGTTTGGGTCTTCTAGGCAGAGAGGCTGAAAAGAAGTCTGAGTTTACCAACAGGCCTTCATTTGTCATGAACAATGAGCAGGGGGCTTTAAACCTAACATATGTTTACATTTCAATTTACTGATCTACAAAGGTTTGTAGAACATGCGATTATCAACATGGATGTCAAAAATACATGAGTAATCGTAAAATATTCTGTCTTAGTTGTGTTTGCAAAGTATTTTGTTTCTCTGTGTTAAAGCTTTTGATAAGCATGACATAATGAGACCCCATGCACTCATAAGGGCCCTTTTAGCAAAAAGGACCTCAGTGAAAGTGGGTCAGAATTGGTCCAAATGTCTCCACATGTTATGAAAATTGATCAGGGTCCTCCATCAAAGATGTTCTCCGAGTTTTATTCAGATTGACCTTTTGACCTTGGTATAATTAGCTGTAGTCTTTAAATTAAAAATTAAAAATACCAGAGAAGGATTCCAATTTATGACATAATATGTAATTACAAAATTATTCAGATGAGTGAACTGAATCAAAGGACACCTCTTATTTATCTGTAGACTTTGCAGTATCATCAGTAACATTTTTAAATATTTGAGTTTTTGAGTGCTAAAGTGCCCCCTATGGGCCAAATGCCATGGCCGCAATTATTAAGCAATGTAGAGAGACCACAATGAGCAAAAAATTAGAAAATGTGCTGGATAATTATTTACCTCGAGAGACTAGAGTATTGCTCTAGAGTACTAGATCATTACTATAGAGTACTATAGAGTACTGCTCTATTTCTAGAGCAGTTTTGAGAAGTTACCTTAAAATTCCATGGACTAGTTCGAAAAGAGCTATTTTCAGACAGTTAATGATTGAAAAAAAAAAGCTATGCACTTTTTTAATACACTTATAATGACGAAACCGTTTGGAACACTGCACTGCATGAGGCCATCTAAGTTATTTGACCAAAAATGAAAATCTGTACAACATACACTTGATTTTCTTTAATAGCGCTCCCCAGTGGCCAAATGTTTTGAAACTTCACAGGTTGTTAGAAAGTGGTGAGACAGAGACAGCTGTCAAGTATTGACAGATTGGCCCATGGTAAACCTGTCAAATGTCTGTTGAACTCTTATTGGCCGATAGAGACCATACATTTCGATATATCGAGGTGTCCATAAAGATTCATTTATAGTCTTTTTAATAGACGTTACTTGCAAAGTTTCAACTTCATCGGATGTACAGATGCTGAGACACAGCTATGTAGCATTTACAGTGCCCCATAATTCATAAGCTTCCTCATAGTCTAGTTTCAATTCATTTTTTTGGTTGAAGGATTCTTGAGTTATGTATTTTTTAATTAAATAAGAATTATTTAGATTTTTCCAGAAGGATTAATTAGCTTATGGCAGCCATATTGTTTACAAAATTACAAATGTGTTTGATAATTACTGAGCTTGGTTTTACACACCTGAGGCCATGGAAGTGATTAGAACACCTGAATTCAATCATTTGGATAGGCGAGTGAACACTCATGGAAATACAGTGTATTTCTGCAAATTCTCATGATAAAAAAAATTATACTGAACATTAAAAAAGAGGTTTAAATGTGCGCAATAAGAGAGAGTATGACCAAGTACATGCTTTTTATTGACTTGCTCAAACTCCATCTATTGTTAGACCCTGTCATTGCCTTTAAATATGTATAACATTACAGTAACGTGAGGAAAATGAGTTTGTTGCCCTGAGGCAACATCGTGCATTAAAAGGTTAAAATCTCAAACTGATGTCAGAGGCTTTTTCTGAATGTGATTTTGGTTCAAAAAGAGATTAAAATCAGTTTCCTTTCATCAATAAGACTGAATACAAGATTCTCTACTGACATACACAATATAAAGAAACTGCAAACAGTAGTAATTCTACAGGATGTCTGGGTCCTTATTAATATTTAACTTTGCAATAATGTCTCCAATGTTTTATCTTAATTTTTAACATCTTTATTTCTGTATGAATACTGAAACTTATGCTTCTCAGACTCATTCATAAAAGCGGGCCACTTCTAAAGGTCGAGCAGACCTGACAAATAGGTCAGCACACAGGCCATCACCTCATCTCACACACCTGCGCACGTTAAAGGTTTCAGTGTGAATACTCCCACTCTCTGCTCTTGTGTCTGAGGCCTGACAATCTCAAACCTGTCTAATGCCATTCCTACATAGGGAAGAAAGCCTGAGGCACAACGGCCAGCCTATTTTTACACTTACACACACACACACACACACACACACACACACACACACACACACACGTTATCAAAACTACTTCAGTTGTAACCCGCAGAAGCAAACAGCCCAGAATGGTTTTGCCCATTGTAATGGTCAAAAAAAAAAAACCTAAAATATTATATATATATATATATATATATATATATATATATATATATATATATACACACACACGCACACACACACACAACTGTTAGAAGAAAACCTTGTATCTCCAAAATGGTAACTTTACAGGAGAAGGAAAAAACTTTGTCAATGGAACCAGAACCAGAAAAAACCTGAAAAACAATAAATATGGAGATACGAGGTTTTGTTCCAAAAGCAGCGATATATATGTATATGTATTTATGTATGTATGGGCGTGCATAAAAATCTTAACCCCAATCAAATAATATGTTGTAAATCTTCAGGGAACATACTTAAATATGGCTTTTTTTCCTTTTTTCCCTTTTTAAACATGAAATATAAAATGTAGTCGGCCACACTTTATTTTTTGCAAAATGTTAAACTTTTAACATGAACAGTTCTTGTGCAGAAGTGTGTCCTCTATAGAGGATGTGTATTTATTTTCACTTAGAAAATCAAAAAACTAAACCTTTTGCAGGCGACTGTGTCTATAAATATATACATTGTCAATGTTTTAGCATTTTTTGAATTGTTGTTTTCCTATAATCAATTGACCACCACAGCTGATGAATGGACCAAGAGAAATGTCTGAGGTCAAATCTTTCACATTGCCCTTCATCAAAAGTATAAAACACTTGTGCTCTCTCCTGTAAAGTTATTATTTTGGAGATTCTTTTTGTTTAAGCGAAAATATACAAACGAGTTTTGAAAAAATGTAAAGAAAACAAAGAGATAAAATATTTAAGATTAGGCACTATTTCTAGGTCACTACTCAAAATTTAGCAAATTTGTGACGCTGACCATGAACACAAAGGTCAGATTTTGTTTTATTCTCATCTCTTCTACTGAAGCTCGTGTTCAGACAACTTTCAGGTGGAAATGAATTTGTCAGCTGGAGTGCACCGAGACATTGAACACAAAGGCCCATACAGGCCAACCACATACTAAGAAAGTCTGAAATTCATGTATGATTCAACTTTTCACTCAAATGTAGTTTATTTTCCATTTCATTATTAGCTGCAGCTTAGGTGGCATTTTCTGTATTTCCCAGGCTTTCTGTAGTGTAGTGAAGGCCTGGCTGACACACCCTCATGACCACCTCTACCGGTTTTTCCTGAAGATGTGCCCAAGGCTTATGGGGGAGCAGCTAAGGAAGGCTGAATTAAAGTGAAGGTTAGAGTGCTGCGCAGGCACAGGTGAGCTCTGACAACTGAGGGCTGCACGATCAAGAAGGTACACCTTTACTACACAGACAGGCCACGGAGACGGTTATTTTAGTTATTTTCCCGAAACTGTGGAAGATTTCAGCTTGAACTTTGTTTGATGTCTGACTGCTCGCCATGCCCTTCGCTCAGGTAAGCGCTGCGACTAGGTAGGTGCTGTCATAACATGCAGAATGAATTCCATTTTATCGCACTACATTTTCGACACTGCAACATGCTTGAAATCACAAGACTTTGTTGTAAAATTGCTTGTGTAGACAGACCATGGAACAAGAAATCGTCAATGCTTTTGAACACACAGTTTAGAAATATGCAGTAAATAACAGGCCTTATTACGACAAAATCGACATGTGCTGTCAAAAGCTTGGACATGGTCTACTGCTATTACTTCGGTAGTCTAAGTGACCTTATAAAATGCTGATGCTTACCTCTATTCTTCTGTTTTACCTTGTTATTAGCCAAATATAACCTTAAAACTTTATCGGACCCATGACATAGCCCTACAGAACTTCCTTAGATAAATGAGATTTGAAGCACTGTGCTGAATAGAAGCCTAGGCAACCAACTCATGTCCCTTGTGCTTTCAGGTGGTGTGACCAGCTCTGTTCCCATCCTAAAACCCACAGACGCTGCTACGCACTCTGCTGGGAACCGTGGCTGAAATGGACACTTGAATTTCAGTCATTGTTTCTGGTAGTGGGCGCAGCAGATGATCAGCTCTACCACTTTCTCATGGAATGACATCACACCCTCAGAGGAGAGGAGGAACGTGTAGGTGTAGGCCAGTCATCTGGCAGCTACTGAGGTGTTCTTGTCACAGTCTCTAGGTGGCAGCAGAAAGAAATGCAAAGCATGTTATTCAAGCTAGTGTTTCACAACTTTCACACTGATTCATCTCCAGAAACATTTGTATTTCAAATGAGAGTATTACATCAAACAGCAACAATCAGTAAACTGGCAATGCAGACCTTCTACTTTTGGACTGCCTTCAGTTAACCAGCTAACTTAGAAATCCTGCTTTGTGAAATACCCCCCAGGACTGGAGTTAGGAAGATCTGCTAAAGCTGTGAAGTTTTTAACAAGGTTATTCTGTAGGTGGAGTTGGCACAGGCAAGGAGCCATGAATATCTAAGGCATGCAGGTGAACCAGCCTTAGACCAAGGTGCTCCTCCACTCCCTAACTTCCTCATTCATTAAAAGGGTTGTTTTTGCTCCGAGCAATCACAACATGGCTCATAGCGCATCCACGTTTCTTATGCTGCCATTATCCCAAGATGACTTTCTGTTAAGAGGCCTCTGACAAGCTCCAACAGCTCTCACTGAAATCACACCACTGCTTTCAATACGTTTTCAGTCATGCAACATGTTTGGTTACAGATAAAAGTGGAAAATGATCGATATGCCAGTCTTGATCTTAAATAACTGTCAAAATGTGTCAATAATGATGAATGAGGCTGTTGAAGATTCAGTAGCTGAGAAAGTGGATCAGCACTGAACGAAGTGAAAATGCAACATTCAGAATGTCTCATGTTTCCAAACCGGTGATCAAATTTCAAGGCAGATGACCGTAAATATACAGGTATATGCAAAAGTTTTTTGTTCGTTATGCTTCGTGTTGATTTTGTAAGTGAAATTTAGTACATTCTGCACATTTTAATGCAGTTACTGTTTGTTTGCTGAATCAAATGTACCGGGTGTGAATGTAAAAACGCTGCCTGTGGAAAAGTTGTGGCACATTTTATATTTTTTAATTAAACTCTGCAAAAGAAACTGTGCGCCAACATCTGCAGAAATGTATAGAAAAGTGCTCTGTGCAGAGAATGGGTTCAGTTATTTTCACTTAGACCAGGGGTGGTCGAACTTTTGCTGTATTATTTAATCATTTGATAACTTCATGCTGTCCTCAAGAACCTAAATTGTTAAATAAAACTACTCTAATTAAACTGCATTGTTTGTGTGGAAACAATCAAAGTAAACATGATTTAAAGGACAGAAAACATGCAAAACTGAATATTTTTAGACACATGGTCAGTTTTTTTTCTGAGTATCAACAGTGACTTTTGTTTCTAGCAGTATCTGAGCTCAGGACTAGCTTTCTCTCTAACCTATTGGTAACTAGCAAATATACTTTCTTTAGACAGACAAAGCACTTCTTGTAAGTCGCTCTGGATAACAGCGTCTGCTAAATGCTGTAAATGTAAACAAATAGTGTTATGGCAGGTGATAATCTCACAGTACATATAACCTACATTTACATCCTCTCTCCACTCACTCTGTAAACATGCATTATTTATACCTGCACATCTATTTTTTCGCCAGTTTACTGTCTTTCACTTAATATGCAAATGATGCTGTATTAGATTTTTGTAATGTTTTGTGATTTTTATTGTTTTCCACAATCTAAACTTTGTATTTCATGACCTCACCGTAAATTTAAAGACTGGTGGTGCATTTCCATCTGGGGCGCCAAGCATAAATGTGCACTCTACACTGCTGTGTCTGATCCACTCGTACCAGCACCACACAAACCAACACACCACCACCACCACAGTGTTACTGCAGTGCTGAGAATGATCCACCACCTGCTCTGTGAGGGTCCATGGGGGTCCTGACCACTGAAGAACAGGATAAAAGGGAGCTAACAAAGTAAGAGAGAAACAGATGGACTACAGTCTGTAACTGCAGAACTACAAAGTGCACTTATACAGTAAGTGGAGCTGATAAAACGGACATTGAGCCTAGAAACAAGGAGGTGGTCAGAATGTTACACCTGATCAGTGTAGGTGCTAAAGATGGAAACCTTTTTTATAAGACAAATTTTTCAACTAGAGGGCTTTTCCAACAGTTCAAGCTGTATACAGGCTACTGCAAACACAAGCACACATCCTGGGTCTAAAAAAAATGACATAAGAAATAAAAGAAAGAAAAAGGTTATTTAAAAGTAATTTATTTGATATTTACATAAATGATACTCAATTGGCCAGTGGAAGCTATGAAAGAATGTACAAGATACAAACACTCATGGTAGGTCACAAGACATATACAGCAGCTGACTGTAGAACAAACGGGTATATGGGTGCGACGTCCTCACTTCGAGCATGAATTTTGCCGTCTCACACGCATACATATGCACACGGGGCCGATTGTAGTCGTGTAGAAAATGTGTTTGTAAACCGGATCCCTTGGCCACAGATGATATGAGATGCTGACAGTACTTAGAAAGTTTTTTTTTTTTGATACAGCAACACTTTTTGTCCCTGAAAGTAGAACATTTGGCACAGGGTCCAAACAGCCAATTATGTCCAGAATTTAAACACATATCTGTATCAAATTCCAGAGTGCAGTACATTACTGCACCAGCATCCTGACAGAGAAAGAAAAGAGCAGATGAGAATCATCTCAGCTAGTCACCTTGACCATCTTAACATGTGGAATCATCATTGAAATATACATAACTGCCGATTCGATAGAGTTCATCCAGAAAAATCTGTTGAATAATACTCAAGTACATTAAGCACAGCAACTTGGCAATACCTCCTTTCCACTTCTCTATTTTTCTCTTCTTCAAATCATGCCATTCAGACGTCAGTTCACCAAGACAGACGAGTGTCTCTGTATGAATGTATAATGGAGGCATACAGTACTGGCCATTGAACATTGGTCTAGTATAGGCACTAATGATACCAAAGTAGAGTTAACTGATGCTCGTCTTTCAGTACAGGAAGCTACATATAGTCCACACAATCATGTCCCATTTTTCCGATGCAGAGTGTGGGTGGATCCCTATTTATAGATGCAGAGGCGCATAATCCCTTTAAACCGTGAATGACAGACAATTCTGGAATGTAGCAAAGTGATCATGAAGATGCCTTGGGAAAAAAGAAAGCTTGAGGAGCGATAAACATTTGCTCCTTTTCTGTCCATTTGTTGCATTCGTCTTTACAGGCATATTCAGCGTGCCCAGGTCAAGGCAAGGTTGCATCCAAAACAGCAAGCAGAGAGACATTTTAATGACCATGAAAACGAGTTCTGTTTGTCTTTTTGCAGTATCAGACTCATTGTACCAGGTTGTGCACAGCAATGTAATGTCCCAAAATAAATTACCATTCGAATATGTGTGATTTTATACTTCATTGATTTTTTTTTTATTACAATTATACTAAAATAAATTAGAAATAAATAAATAAAAATAAAGAAAAGCTGTGATGTGTGATCATTGGCTGTATGCAGAGAAATTAGGTGAAATTTAACACCGGGCACTCTTCCTTCATTCAGCATGCACTCAGAGGTAATTATACACTATAGCTCAAAAATTTGGAATCAATTCATTTTCTGTTTTTTCCCCCCTCCTATAGTAGTATTTTTGTGATATAAAGCAAACACTAAAAGGCATAATGTATGTGTTCTACTCCATTTTTCAAGTATTTCGGTACGAACTAGTAATCATTTAATAAATATGATCTACTTATTATACTTTTTTTTTTTTTTTTAAATAAGAGGAATCATGGATTTAACTGTATTATAACATGGTCTGCAATGCAGTACAACTTTCTCAGTCATGTCAGAACCATTTACTGTGTACTCATCACTTTGGGTCTATAAATGAATCAGACTCTATAAAACTGCATAGTATTCCCAACATCAGAATAAAGTGTCTCTGCAGAAAAAAAAATGGGATTACATAACTGAAAACACTGATTCCAAAGTCTTAAGCAGAACTATGAGTGCACTGCTGCAATAAAAGCTGTTTTCGAACCTCAGGCTTATGTTCTTTACTCTTGTGCATTGGAGAGCGTGACTAAACATTTCTCCTGAGTTTAAGCTTGAGAATGATGTAGAATGATGGCTAATTTTAAGCATCAAGAGCTCACAAGTACAGTAACAACAACTTAGTGACCCAAATGTCAAACTTTTAAGTCCTTTCTTCATTAATCAGAGGGAAGACAATATACTGGGCTTCCCATTAGTTTAAAGGTGGGGTAACTTCATGGTTATTGGAGAACAGTAAAAAGGAGACCTCAGGTCAAGTCAACAAACATACAGAAAGACAATTCCTGTTTTCCCCCTTAAGTTTACAGAAATGTATTTCCCTAAAAAGGGACGAGGTCTTAAAGGGGATGAGAGAAAGTGAAAAAGCTTTGGATAAGACTTCATTTTGAGTGGTCCTTTGTAGATGATTAATAAACTCTTAACAGAGCATCAGTAACATCAACAACAGTAGCAGTAGTGAAGCATCTGAATACATCGAAGTAAATATCTTGTAGATGTTCTGTTGATACATTGCTTACATTATGTAGTTGTGTTGTTAACATGTTACTTCCATTACGCAAAACCTGAACTTACCCAACCTCAACCCAAACCCATAACCCTTGCCCTAATCCTTACCCTAACATTAACCTCAACCCAAAACCCAACCATAACCCTCATATGTTTTTGACATGTTAGAGAGTCTGTTGAGTGTTTGCTTCATCTAAAAAGGACCACTTAAACAAAGTATCACCAAGTTTTGTTCTTTTAGGAGAGTGAGTAGGAGAAACAGTGGAAGTCTACAAAACTGATGAACCTCAGTAGTAGCAATGCAGAGAAAGGAGAGATTTGCCCCCGACAGAACGAGACGCATGCGTAAACAGAAAAAGTCCTGTCTCACAACAGTACAATAGATCTTGGGTCCATGATAAAAGACACGTCATGTGATAAGTCCCAATATGTCATGTGGAAATATTTTTTGCACATTTTCTGTTTCTCAAAGCATGAAGAAAAAAAAAAGAACAACAACAAAAAAAAAAAAAAACAATGAAAATACATGGAGAGATATTAAAAAAAAAGGGAAAGTATATAAGTAGCTAGCCAAAATCAGAGGTCAGTCTTTGAAAACAAAGTGATTTCTCTTTATATCGGAATGTCACCCACCCCTTTGTCAGAAGGTTACGACTGTCTTCAAAAAGTGAAGAGAAAAACAGCACAAACCATTAAAGCACAGCGACTGAGGCCTGGGTCACTGTCTGTAGTAGGCACCTATTGGACAAAGACAGAAAGCGTTAAAATGCATTCTCCTTCTAAAATGGAATAGGTCAGGAACGCTGCTTCACCAACCTTTGTAAGCAGCGTCAGGTCTGGGAGGTGGCCGAGCTGAGTAATTCTCTGAATAGGCGTAACTACTGTCCACATTCTCATAGTTATGGATGCGAGGAGGAGGAGGTCTGCAGAAAGATAGACAGTAAGTATGGGTTTGCAGCACGATCCATGTTACTAATCATGCTAATAATGATGATAATAATTAATAATAATTCTTATGAACGCTTCTGGTACCTGATTGGTTTAGGATTATTCCGAGCTCTTTGGTAGTCGTGCTCTTCTCGTGTTCGTGGCCGAACTACGTCCTCCTGCACGGGCTAAAGCACACAATACACAACTGTTTACATGAAGCTACAGCATGAGCAGAAGTAAGATTGATTTATTTAATTTCCAGTCAAAATGGTCATTGAATACATGTTATTTTCCAGCATCAGAAAAAGTGCAGAAATGTAGACTGAACAGAGAGTTAAACAGAAGCCTCAACAAAAACATTTTTTTTCAGGAATCCTAGTTCAGTGATGTTGAGGTCCGGGGTCTGGTGTGGTCAGGCTGTTGTTCTAAGACAAGCAGTTTCTCCGTTTTGCAAATGTTTATTCTTTTCTTGCACCAGTTCTTTTCTCAGTAAAGTCTTCCTTACAGCTACACATCCTTTCAGACCTATAGCATTGAGTTGTCTTCTCACAGTGGATTTTTTTTTTCAGATCTAAAGCAAAAGTACAGCTTGACTTTCTCCTCTCTCTCAGAAATGAAAGTACTGATTATTACTGAGTACTGATTATCTAAAGGGGACAGCATTGGTTGTCTACCAGGTCTTGCATGGTTGTGAAGAGTTCTATTTTCTTTATAGCTTTTATGAAACTCCAGCTTTGATTTTTTACTTACTTATTTTACTTATTTCTTTGACTTCCCCATCTAATCTTAGAAATATTAAGATTAAAACTAAAAAAATTCTGACTGGAAAGTAAATAACTATCTCTGAAATTTACACTTGCTACAGGCTCACAAACATCAGTCAGTGTCAAGTGAATTACCTTGTAGTCTCCCTCAGGTCGTCTCTCCCTCTGCTGCCTCTCCATAGCTTGTTTCTCTTTCTCTCTAGACCTCTTATACTCCTTTTTCTCTTCCTCCATCAGCCGTCGTGCTATTTCCTTTAATAGATAGCAGTTTCTTTTTTTATTTTTGCACAAGTAATGGCATTCAAAATGTCCCAAAACAACCTGTGATGCATGTAAACCTACGAGAGCAAGTCTTAAAGTAGTAATTACACTAAACAATACATTTGTGGATAAATAGTTCTACCAGTTACTATAAATGATAAAACCTAGCATCATCATAATTGCCTTAATAATAACACCACCATCCTTCATTCATATGCAGCTGCATTTGCATCTGAATGAACCAGCCCTTTAAAGGAAAAACAAAACATGAATTTATTTCATTTAAAGTTAGAGAACCACTAACCTCATCTTGTGCAACTTGAGCAGCTCGTTTGTCAAGTCGACGTGCCTACACAAAAAACAAATACATAAGAGAATGAATGGACACTGTATTTCCATTTGTTCCGCACAAACATTTTTCCTTTATCAGGATTTATCCTGCATACTTTCAGTTCCTCTTCTTGCAGCTTGCGTGCCACCTCCATGTCCTTGAGCTCCTGCTCACGAAGGTCCATCTGTGCCAAACCTTGCGTTGCTTCCTTCACGCCATATTCTCCTCGCACAATTCGTCCTACAGGGGGCATCAGAGAGGAAAGTACACATACAACTGTTAGAGTTCACTGAGATTAGAGGAGAACCGAGGGCCAGAGTTTGGTTACTTCCCTGCTCTGGCACACCAGCAAAACCTGGTAAATAAGTGACAAGCTGAATCAGGTGCGCTTGAGCAGGAAAATAACCAAACTGCAGGAAACTGTCCCTTCAGGACCACAGCTCTCTGACCCCAGACAGTTTGTGATGCCCGACATGCACGCAAGCACTGGGACTACAAACCTAAAGAAGTAAATTTGGTTTGAATGACTACAAATCCAAACCAGGGTCTCTTATGATTTGCCAATTCCTTGGATTTTAGGAAACAAGGAAAGCCCTACAGATTCTGGACCACATAGCTTCCCATGATCACAATTACCAAACTGGCTTAGGCATGCATATTTCATTTAATGGATTTTCACAAAAAAAGAGAAACCATATATGTGGTATATGTTGAACAGAGTAATCATCCATAAGGGTAAAAAAGAAAACAAGAGGTTGGAAAAATGGTTTGGCAGCAGTCCCTCCACCATCAGCAGGGTATTATTGCAAGCAAGACTTATCCGTATCGTCTGACAAACTGGAGTGCTTAGATGCTTAACATGGCCAGAAACCACATACTTTGAGAGGAAAGGTCTGATTTGTTTCCAAATGTCTTACTCCGCTGGTCCCTAAATTTTTGTGCTACTGATTTTTTTTGCCTCAACACCTGTGCTATCATCTTTAGCCTCCCAACATACATTAATTCAATTCATTTTTTGTTTCCTTAAATGCGGTTAACTGTAAATGTGTCCATTAACTCTTGCAGAGGCATGAATATTAAAATTACTTGGAATGCACATCCCTAGCAATGGCACACAATTTTCAAGAACAGGGACAGTTGAGGCCAGCTTAGAACCAAAACAAACCAATGGGCAACAAATTAATATGGGTCAGCAAACACATCAGGATTTTTCACTTAAAAACAGAAATAATCCTGAATAACTTAACTTACTTTTACAAACCTTTTTCTTACTCTGAAAGGCTCAATCACAGCACACAGAGTGGGTAGTAGTATCTTCCCCAACAGACTGAAAAAAACCTGCTGCATGGAGGTGCACACAGACTGAGCCTGTAACTGTCCTGACAGTTGTGGCCAGCTTAACCTAAAGACATCAGAGGTTCTGTGTATGTGTGAGGCTAAGACGATCACTAGAGCTACAAATCAGCTACTTTTTAAATATTTGATCAAATACTTGAACCATTCTGCCTTCTGTGGTTTCCTCTCACTGTGCCCATCACTTGAACACCATCAAACAAACCACAATTATAGTCAGACTGTTTGAGAATTTTCACAAAAGAAGAGAAACCATGATCCCCATATACACTGGACCATAAATCATGTGGAAAAGGAAAGCAGAAGATTACTTGAGGATAGTTCAAGTTCCAGAAACATTGCTTTGCAGCAAACCCATCACCAGCCTTCACACCAAAGGCCCGGCAGAAAAAAAAAACAAAAGCACACTCAAACATATGGGCCATTCTCCATACCTCTCTCCTTGGAGGGATGCCCTGAGGACCTGGGCTCACCAGAGTGACCTCTGGAATTGGGCTCCTCAAATCCATCATTAGAGTCAGAGCTGACTCTCTGCCTGCTTCCATAGTCTGCATCCTCCATGCTCTCTTCTGACCAGGCCCTACTAGTTGAAGGTAAGCTTGGATCATCCACTTCTCGCCCTCTGCTTGAGTCTCCAGTCCGATGTTTTTCCCTGTCCCTGTCCCTTTCTTTGGCTAAATGTCTGTCTCTTTCCCTGTCTCTACTCTTGGCTCTATAGCCATTTCTGTCCACGTCCTGTTCCATTTCTGTGCCCCAATGTTGGTCTCTGATAGTGTCAAGATTTAAGGACCTATCTTGACTTCTATCTCTATTTCTCCTTCGGTCCCTTTCTTCATCTCTGTCCCTTCTCCTTGCCCTGTCTCTATCTTTATCCCAGGTCTTGTCCCTATCAACTAAGTCATCCCTGTAAGGTCTCTCCTTCAGGGACACCATGGGTTCCTGGTCAAAACAAGGTTCGGCCCACTGGTCCTGGGTCTGGTTTTTCCTGCCTCTTCGATGTTCAGTATATTCTGCTTCAATGTGCCTGTTTCTTTCAGACAAGTATTCCTCAGGGTACTTAGTCCGACCCTCTGAAATGTAGTATTCGGGCTGTCTGCTCTTTCCATTATGTCTACCTCTGGTACCTTCAGAGTTATAATTCTCTGGAGCTTTTGACCGACTAGATTCTGCAGGGTAATATTCAGCGTATCTGTCCGGTCGTGTTTTTTGGTCCAGTGCCAGAGACCGGTGATCTGGTGACCGACCTCGATCATGGTGCCTTTCCCTGCTGGATACTGGTAAATCAGAGCCTGGGTGCTGTACACGTGGGTCTGGAGTGTGTCGGTAAGCTGGTTAGGAGCAGGTGTAGGGAAGACCAAGCAGTGTAAAATGGGGGAAAAAAGTTTGAAAGATATACTGAGCTAGGTTAGTTGACAAAAGGTTAGTTCAATGCACACTGCAGAAAGTACAAGTTCAAACATGGCTAGGTCTTAACAGGACCTCCATGTCTTTGAATACACAACTCATATGGAGGCACTGAGAGAGACATTCTAATATTTAACCACGGTTTAATGGGTTGTTCATAACGACCGTTATGGGCATTCACACAGGTGATGCAAAAGATGTCTCACTTGGTAAGTGTCGGGGTAAGCGGTGGACAATTGTTGCTAAGGTAAGTAGATACGGCTAATTAGCAAGTGAGTAAGCCATATCTCACTTTATACTTTTACACACAATTATTTTTACAAAATATGCTGTGAATATATTTTATAAAGCCTTTTTTAGCAGAACACAGTCATGTTATTGCATTGCCTTACACTACACCCAAAAAGTAGCACAAAATATTAAAACTGTACTGAAACTGAACTGTTTTTTATCCTATGGACCATAAACACAATGTAATGTGAAGCCTGTTTCCTTGGATACCATGCATAGAACTACTAAATAGTCACCGCATCATTTTATATCCAAAGTGATGGATGTAAAAAAACTTTCAAAGATAGATAAAAAGAAATGGTAATGTACAATGTTAGCACATTCACTGGGTTAGTCAGTATTACAAGCAACTTTAGACCAGCTTTTGGAGATCAATGAGCACCGAAATGTGTTATGTTAGAGTGGTTGTGAACTAGTATATGATTCATTCACATTCCTGGGGGGGTGGGGTTTATATGAAATGTAATATAATCTATTGCTACGCTAAATACTAACCAACTGATAAAGCACCCTCGATCACCAGTGCTGTATGACTTATCTAAAGGAAGGCAAGATGCTCCCCCACTCTTCCTTGTTCTAGCTGTGAGAGCTTAAAATTTGGGTATTTAAACCTCTAATGCTGGATCCCCCTCCTCACTTAGACAGGCTGGAGAACTACACAACAAGACAAACTCTGCCAGCAAGACAAACAACAGTGTGCAAATGGGGCTTAACCATGCTGTACTGGTATTCACATTAAGATTGAGAGGAGGGAGACAAAAAGAAAGAAAAACAGCTCTCGTCTGCTAAAGATATTCCACCAAATAAGGCTGAGATGGTTAATATTTCCTGCTGTGTGTGTGTGTGTGTGTGTGTGTGTGTGTGTGTGTGTGTGTGTGTGTGTGTGTGTCAGGTGCTTATCTATGCCTCTTAATAGAACAGGGTACTGAGAAAAAGGAAGAGTGTGTGGTAAACAAGAACAGGAGCATTCGTTTCGACTGCACCTGCACTTGCACTTTCCATCTGTTCCCAATACAATTCGGTATGTAAAAATCTCAAAGAAAACACATTTTAAAACTGCATTTTAAGACAAGAGATTAAGTGGCAGATCTGAAAGGAGTGCTTGTGTACTGAGGCTCATGGTTCATACGGGTGGAATACCAGCCCTCAGCGAATCAGCGTTTCAAATCCACAGGCTAGCCTGGGAGAAAAGGTTGTTGCATAACATTCAAGAGCAAACACAGGCGAACAAGGGCAGCCTAGATGAGAGGGTGGGGTCAAAAGAAATAATGAAACAGAATCTCGCTTTTCCAGTTTTGTATCACAACGCTGACGTTGGGCCGTTTCAATCAGCAGCAGTGGTTAAAGTGGCTGGTCAGTCCATGAGAGCCCTTGTAAGATGTTTGGTAAACATGCAGACTTTAAAACTAACATGCGGTCACCTCGGCAGGCGTCCCCAGCACTTTCACAACAAACACCCACCACTCTCTGCAGTGCCCGAGGCTCTTTATAGAAACAGAGCAGTGTGCTTTGCTGTAGTGTAATGTGATGTATAACACACAAAGGCTTCAAATACACAGCTTTCCCCTCAAATGTAGCCAATCAGCCAAGATATGATTGAGGTCTGAATCTTGCTTCTTTCGTTTTGCACTAAAGCTACAAAACTAATCTAACAGACAAGTAATGAAAGCGCATAGCCACAATTTAACACTGAGCAAACTGCATACTTAAATCATCACATGTATGCTTGTGCTGACTTGTTTAAAGAGCTTGACTGAATATCCGTAGGCTGCAACTGTTGGCTGATGTTGACGATCCACAGCTCTATAAAGCGCCTATAATTACTGACCGTTTTTTAATCACACCATCAATACGATGTGCTCCTGACAATAAGAAGGAATTTTGAATGGTTGTGCAAAGAGGAGCCCAATGTGAGTCACTTCATGATTAACTAGATGACAGCAGTACAGGCTGAACAGGTGAATCTGAGCATAAATTTTGAGTCATTTTGATCTAAATAAAAAACAGAAAAAACATGTACAAGTGTACGCAAACCTAATCTTTAGCATGAGAATGACATGCTAGAACACTAAAAAAGAGAACTAATGAAAAATAATAAACAATAACTCAAATGATTCCTAACAGAAACCAAAACCACAAAGGACTTATGCTAGCTCATGTCCCAGTGCTGCAATATTTATGAAACTATGAAACTAAATATCTATAAACTTCTGCTACTTCTTTGAGTTTAATAAGAGTGACTGTTGAAGTCTGGCAATGATTTCAGTCAGTAAAGCTCTGTATAACTAAAACCACTGGACTGCGCTATTATTAGCCCATTAAAATCAGTATCGACTACAAATTTTTCATATCAATCAGATTCTGGTAGTTGAACAGGTGTGGAAGCAACAGATTTCCAAGCATGTCTTGACAGATTGACTGCATTTAGGGTAAGGAGAAGATTGTATAACGTCGTGTTCAGAAATCAAGTCCCTCAATGCTCTGTGTAGGACAGCACCTACACAAATGCACACAAACTTCTTCAAAACATGGATGTCAAGCCTGGCACTTTACCCTATAGGCTGCTCATTCTCTGGCATTCATTCACTCCAGAGCTAGAGGGCACTCTACACACCTCCTCTGTCTTCATAGTACGGCTCCTCAAAGTTCGCCTCCAGCTGCTTCTGCCTCTTCCGCTCCTCCTTCATTTCTCTCTCTTGTAGTTTACGGGCAATAGCCTAACAACACAGACAGACAGACAGACAGACAGACAGACAGACAGACAGACAGACAGACAGACAGACAGACAGACAGACAGACAGACAGACAGACAGACGTATTGAGTCACTTTAGAGCATAACATCAGGTCTTTGTCATATATACTGCTAGTCATACATCAATAGTTTTAGTTTTCCCTGCCAAAAAAGAAAAGAAACAGTAGGAGAAATGTGACACTATACGAATGAAGTTGGTGTGCACTAAGTGACATTTCTGTAGGTAACAGACACTGTGTGGGGCAGTCTGCGACTGAAGGAGTTGGTGCTCTCTAACCTCATCCTTCTCCTCCTGTTGCCGTTGCTGCTCAGCCTGCCAGACCAGTTGCTCCTGAATTTCTTGAGCGATTTCACTATCAATGCGTTCACTAAAGACAAAACGAGGAAAATCAATTGAAAACAAACATCAGAGAGACAACATGGTTTACAATGCTATTACACAACACTTCACCTTCCTCCAGTCACTCTCTGGTGTGACTATGTAATTCACATCCACAGGTCTATTAACAACAGATTTAACATTAAAATCACAGTCCTAGTTAATATTTATGCTGTAATCATAAGCCTAATACTGAGTCCTTCCAACAATCTGTTAAATGTTTTATCCTGTATTGAATAAAGAAGAAAAATCTACAATCTTAAAATCTCCCTTAGGCTTTCATCCATTAAAACAATTCTGAAGCTAAGAAAACACTTTAAATACTCCCCAACTGCAGGCACACTTCCTGTGCCTACTTTCTGAAGATGTCGACATTTGCCTCAACTGTTTTTCTAAAATGATCTAAGGGATTATTTATAGTGCTTTAAAAAAGTATTAATATGGGACCAGATTCAAATGAGGCCCACTCTCTTCTGCTCCGGATGTGAGAGGGGGTACAGCTTCAAAGCATCAACATCAGAAGCAGCCAATAAAGCATCAGACAGCTGGGATTTATTCACATATTACAGCAGTGAACTACTGAAATGGACCAAAACAAAACTGCAGTTTGTGGTCAGTTTAAACTGTGCAAAAAAGCCTGTTTATGTTTTTATTTTCTTCTAAACACAATGTAAACAATTAGAGTGTAAAAAGAGCAGATAGTATCACACGACCAGCAACAGAATGCAGGACTGATTAAAATCTGAGCTGTTTTGTCCTGACAGATGGATGAACAAAAACTGCAACGTCAGTATGATGTGGTCTTTCAGAGAAGCCTGTTCTGCCTAAGACCTGAAAACAAACATCTCTGCCGCTCACTAATCCGCTGAATTGTAGAGAGTAGTAAAGTTAGTCATATGCAAAACTTGACACTCTAGGTTAATTAGATGTTTTTTTTTTTTTTTTCCCATAATTGAAAATAAGTTAACACATTTACTGCAGCGAACATACAAACAGCAATTATCTGAAACAACATATTACGGGGGCAAAAAAAAAAAAAAAAACCCATAATACATGGCCTGTGCAAAAGTTAAGGCACATTCTGTGTCAGTTTCTTGCAATATATTACATTCTGATGTACATACGTAACATTTATTTTTTCACTACCATGCAGGTGCAGAGACGCCACAGTATATACATGGTCTTCTGGCAGTTTGCAGTATAGCACACCACGTGTTAAGGGGGTATTTTATGGCCTTAATTGTTTTCCTACACCAAACACTTTACACATGGATGCAAAGCAGAACAATGGCCTATAGCAGAGGTCATTAATAAGTGGTCTGCGATCCGAGACCGGAGCCAGACGCTGCCCTGTACAGACCTGGACCTATAACCAATAAACTATGGAGAATTATTTATTTCTATGGGGTGGTCCTGTTCTAATCGGCGTAACTTTTCTAGCCTTTATGGTAAGGCTTTAGTGGCCCGGGAGACTCACAGACCAATCACATGTGCTGTACATATCACACGTGATGCTACCCAGCCAATCAGATCTGTGCATTACGACAAGCACTGAGACTCAATTGAGTGATGCACACACAGGGGAGGGACAAGGTGAGAAACAGCAGCCTGAGGAGAAAGTGAGTCAGAGGGAAGTTATTTCACACGGTCCCTTTAAAAAGAGAAAACTGACAATAAATGTTGTTGAAATATTACTGAATTATTCTTCATTTGATTTGACATTCAGTTCTTGACTGTATAAGATGTTGATATACCTACTAGGCTACTTCAGTAAACAGTATATGCCACTGAATCATGATGAAACTTAGACATTATGATGTTCCGGACCTTTGCTTGAGGAAATTCTCTAACTGGACTGTATTCAATTTTAATTAAAGCCCCTGGTCTGTAGATGAATCAAATATAGAAATAGACGTTAGCTGCAGCCCTACCTGATATGTGCTGTTAGAAATTCAGCAAATAAACAGTAATTGCGTAAATTTGCAGATGCAGGTTCTCTGTAGAGGATGTGTTCACTTTTTTTTGTGAAAATAAAACCAAACATCGTCATTTGACCAGGGATGCCCAAACAAAGCACCTATCAACTGGGGCTGCAAGTAACAATTATTTCTAGTCCATTACTCTGTTTCTTAACCAGTTTCCTGTTGCAGATTGATCTAGGGGAAAAATACATGGTACAACAAAACAAAAAAAGCCATATTGATAACAACAGTAGGTCTTTTGTACTACAAACTATCAGATTGACCATGCATATGTTGTGCAGTTGTGGCGTGTAAGGTAGTGGCCTCTCCTTTCCATACCTGTGAGCCCCTGTGGCTGCCTGCTGTTAAGCTAATTTATGTCTTAGTTTTACAGAAAGAAGATGCGTTTCTTGCTTGTCAGTATCATTAAGGGTTATACCGGCATGTTGTGTGGCATGTGTTCGGTGTTTTTCCGTCAACAGGAGTCTGGCAGGTTTAGTTTAGCCTCCTGCAGGCCGCCATGGCATTTGGCTAACCACCAAGCATTCAGTTTTGTGCTGTAAGAATGTACTGCCAACAAAAAGCAACATGACCAGGCCTCTGCGTCATTTTTTTCTTCTAAATAAACAAACGAAAAATCTCTGAAAAACAAGAACCTTTTTTTTCCTACTCTCAATCTGTATAAATGCACACCTTAAGTACAGTTCATGGTGCAGTGCCATGCTAGAAGAGCTGATGCCATTGCAGCACTGGCAAAGCTAAAGTGAGTGCGGCAGTTCTTTCTCTGCATTTACACTGTATGTATGGGCTACTCACATGTCTTTGTGCTGCCTCCGGCTCTGGGCCTTGGCTCGCAGCTCCTCCTCCTCCTGCAGACGCTTGGCCACCCGAAGGTCCTGCTGCACCAGCTTGCTCTTGTGGATATTGGAGGCCAGGTGGCTCTCAACTGGTCAGGTGAACAGAAGAACAAAAAAAGAGAAACACTTCAGTCACCTCACTGAGTAGTGAGGTAAAAATACAGCGTATCAATGTTTCATGTCACAGTGTCTAGCATGTGAGCTTGTAGCTAGTGTATTAGTTTGGGGTTAAAGCATTGAATTGGGACACTGTAAAGCACAAATTACACTTCAAAATGTACTTTTTTTATTGCTGAATGCTCTAATAAACTGAGAATAGACCTATAAGCATATTAAAATACATTTTCTCAGGTGAAGACACAAGCACATCATATAAAAAATAATTAAATTATGAATTCTGTGAACTGTACAACTATAGTTTACATATACATTTACAACTAGGGATGAGTATAGCTTTTTAAGTAATGCTATTTGTTATTTCACAGTTATGCTTTCCGATTTGACAATGATCCAAAACATCTTTCAAGATCTTCCATGAACTACTTTAAGAAATTATTTTGAAACGGCCCTCACAGTTCCCTGACTTGAACATCATTGACATTATGTGGGTAGATCTACAGCATGCTTTGCAACAAGACAAGATTATCGCAGAACTAAGAGAGTGGGTGAAAATTCACAAAACAGGAATAGAAATACTCCTGGTTGGCTACAAAAAGTGATATCTGCCAATAGTTGTGTTAGTACTGACTTCATAGACTGTCCAAACTTTTGCACCAACCACAACTGATAGCTTTATAATTATATTATTTATATTAATTATATTTGTGAATTTTCACCCACTCTCTTAGTTCTGCGATAATCTTGTCTTGTTGCAAAGCATGCGGTAGATCTACCCACAGAATTTCATTGATGTTCAAGTCAGGGAACTGTGAGGGCCGTTTCAAAATCATTTCTTAAAAGTAGCTCATGGTAGATTTTGAGAGATGTTTTGGATCACTGTCAAATCAGAAAGCATAACGGTGAAATAACAAATAGCATTACTTAAAAAGCTATACTCATCCCTAGTAGTAACTGTGAATAAACACGAAGATTTAACAAACCTGCAGTGATTAAAATGTAACCACACTTTATAAAGTGTGTTGATAAAGGCGTTCTGTGTGCGTACACAATTACAGGAATAAGACAACCAGCAATCACATCAATCCGCTTGTGAAGTTGTATATGATGATGCTGTAGAGCTACATAATGTATTGCTAGACTAACAGCAAGGATGTTCACTATTGATCTGATAACCTTTACAAATACATCTATAAGTACAAGTGTAGGGCATCTAAAATAAGACAAATTACATCACACGCTCTGTCTCAATATCCATGTTTTCAATCGATACTGAACACATCCTGGATTCTACAAAGGCACCTGAAACTAACTGAGGCTGTTATTGGAGACCGCAGCGCTTGGTGTCAGACTGCATTCCTGCAGAGAAACACTGCAGACGGCTTTCTTTGCTCTCACATATCAGATGAAACTCATAAAAGGCTTGTCAATGGGATGAGTTGATCTAGGTGTGTTTAAGCCAGTGGTGGACAGTAATTAAGTAAACGTAATTCGTTACTGTACTTTTTCTGTGTATCTGTACTTTACTGAAGTATTTCCATTTTGGGCAACTTTTTACTTTCACTCCACTACATTTCAAAGTCAAATATCTTTTACTTTTTACTTCACTACATTATGAGAAATCTGTCGTTCCTTTTGGTTTATATGTGTAGAAAAAAGTAACATGTCAAAACGAAAGAAGCCCAAAGCAAGAGCACCAACAGGGCACAGCGGTCACTTTGTTTTGAGCTTGTTTTGACCCAGTGCAAGCACACGCTTCACGGTTCAGTGCATCAGTGTAAAACTTTGGGAGTGTCCATTCCAACATAAATGATGGACTAACCTGACTTTGTGTAAACAGACCACAATCTAGAAATATGTACACATATGCAGTCGTGACTGATGCGTCTTTTTTCTGAATTTAAACAAACACTACTTCATTTTATAGTAAATAATTTCTGGCTACTTTATGTTTATGAACAGAGACCTACAGATGTAAGATAATATAGTATATTTCAGAGCCACTCGAGTCTACCTGATGGAAATTGTTAGCCTTCAATGTTTTGTGCTTATGATAATTTTAATAGACATCAGCGTCACTAATTAATGACATTCTATTAAAAGACTGGTTTACCAAGAGAGATGCTGGAGGATTAAGTACTTTCACTTTTGATACTTAAGTACATTTGAAGGCAAATATTTTTGTACTTGTACTCAAGTGGAGGTCTAAAGGGAGGAACTTCTACTTTTACTGGAGTAATATTTCACCTTGGGTATCTACTTCAACTCCGGTACATGATTTGTGTACCTCATCCACCACTGGTTAAAGCAGGGAGAACACTGAACACTGCATTGCTGTGGCCCTTAAGAATGCTGCTGGACACATGCACTTCAGTAACTTGGAGTAGCTCATGCAAAACTGCTTTGCATGCACACCGTCATAATGTGAAATACTAGACATACTGAAGATGTTTTCACTCCACAAGATACTTTATTATGACATTATGATGTTTTTGTAAGAACTTCAAAATGATCTGACTTATTTCTAGCCATTTTTTACTTGTTTATCCAGAGAATTATTGAGAGAATGTGAGAATGTCATTTTTTTGGTTAAATAATTTTGCAAGCATCATGAAATACTGCAGATTGATGGTAGTTTAAAGAAATAATGCTACAAGCAAGCAAAAAGCAAAATAGACAAACAAAAAAATACACTAGTCAGTTAAGTAAAATGCATCTAAAATAAGTTAAACTAAACTAACCTAACAATATACTTATGACAATGTCAGTAAAGTATAAAAGACATTCATGTTGTAAGCAGTGTATTTTGACAAAGGTTGTACTTCCTCTTTTCAGTGGTTATATACTTGCTTTGAAGTCTAATATGTTAAGTTTTGTAAACATTATCCTTTTTGCTTTCTTGCTTCCATTTTTGCCTTTCATAACACCTTAATTTAAGGACCACATATCGGGTGTTATTCTTTACTCAATAAAACCCAAATTCAACATGTCTCAATGGTTTATTCAGTATGCAATGAGCATTATGGCATCTAATACCATGTAGCTGAAAGGTCTGCTTATAAAAAATTGGCAAAAACATACAATAAAAACTTACTAGTATCAACATTTTATTCCTATAGGCTTTACGTAGTGTCAGGTGACTCATTAGCCCTAGTTAATTTAATTAGTTAATAACTAATTATTCAAGATGTATTGTATATTTTAGAGTTTTAGTCATCACTAATAAGAGGCGGAAAGTTTGATTCAATCTGTATTGTAAATTCCATACCCATCATATTGTTATTATAGAAAACATGCCAGAAAATAATCTTTACTGTAGAATCTGTGATGCAAAGTCACTTTGATTGAAAACTACTGATGACTAAAACTACACTTTAGAACAAACATTTTGAAGTGTTATTGACTCTTATTTGCTCTATTGCAGTAAACTGCAGATGTCACCTGACACTACAGAGAACAAGCAGGAGCCAAATGCCATAATGAATAAGGCCGAATGCAAAGTGAATTAACCAGCATGTGTTCCTTATATTGGTTCCTTAAAAGACAGTATTACCAAAAATGCAAAAACAGAAGCAAAAAAAAAAAACAGGACCCATTTTATGAAACTTTTTACGTTTAATTTTAAAGTTCCATATGAGACATACAACCACTAAACAGAGGAAGCAAAACTTTAACCAAAGCACACTGTCTAAATTTAGAGTAAGTCTGAGCCATTTTCCAAACCACAGCAATTCATGTGATCTGTGAAACTGGCATAAAGCTGTCAAGTCTATTTAAAGGGCTTATCAGAAAGCTTTGAGTGCAGATAAACTTGACTCAGAACAACACTTCAACCATGGACCTTTATTTCTACTAATATCACCAACTGCTAAAACGGCTGTAGCAGCGTTATGGACTGCAGCCAAACAGAAAGCACAATAAAAATGCACATATCATAAGATTTACTGGACAGAGGCTTCCAGCAATGCTGTGATGTACTGATGTTGAGTTACTGTCATGTTTTGTCACACTGTAACAGTCTGGGAATACAAATTTTAGCACTTCACCTTTTTCTTGTTGTTGCTGCTACAACATGTCAAAACTGTTACACGTTGTAAGAAATACCCATATCCAGGAATTTGGGGTGGTGAGGCTGCTGTGTCGCTAAACACAAGCAGGTTGAGGTGCAAAGAAAGTGTATGCAGAGTTAGAGGGCAGGTCTGAGGCCCAAAGCATCCTAATCATAATAATGAACAGCAAGAATGTAATAATAAAGGTTTTATCAACAATTATATTTTCAAGTGAGTTCTGGTATTAAACCTTGCTGTGTGACTGTGGCTTTGAAATGATCAGTTACTGAGACACAATCTAATTGGTCAGCACTCAGAACATTTGCATAAAGTTCATCCAGAACGAGAGAGCAGAGTGATGTTGAGTCAGTGCTTTGATGCATCAGTTATATGTATATATTGCCCCCATCCCCCCAAAAATAAATAAATAAAAAGACATTAGTTTACATGATGTCATCAAGTCACATCACGTACATGCTACTTAAAATATCTGGATATAACATTGCTGACATCAATCAGACCCAGTTAAAAGATGTCAGGACAGAAGCTTTAACTTCCACCCATCCTTTTACAGTGTTATGCACAGAAGAAGCCAATGTTATGTCTAAGTTACTTTGTATATCCTCATGACCTCAGAGATAATGAGGAGCGCATGCTCTGCAGCGCAATAAAAACCATGTGCCACTGAGCTTCTGCCAACCAGCCACACGCACGCACACAGAGCGCTCAGCAAGCTAAATTTTCAGCCAATTTTCAGCTGTGAGGGAGAGCAGACGCAGTAGGCTGCATTTAAAATAATGCAGATGTGCAAAGAAAGTGTAGATTCACCGCCAGAGGGGTGGCTATGCTGCTACTGCGGCCACAAACCGCCACACCGCTGGCCTGAGAGTGGAACAGATAATGAAGGAGCTTGAGTTTGAGGTTCTTTCCACTTACACAGTGATATATGTCTTCATTTCCTCAGGGAAAAGAGGAGCAGCGTGGTGGAGCAATAAATCTGATCCGTAACGGCAAGCCTACTGCCAACAGTTATTATCAGATGCAAAAGTTTGGTCACCCCTGGTGAAATTACATTTTGTTGATTTGGAGTGAAAATAAGGTAACACGTTCTCTACAGAGGACAAAATCTCCAAAATGACTTTTTATGAAAAAATTTTAGTTCACAGTTTCTATTTATTGGAGTTTAACATACTGGAAAATAAGATATAAAATGTCTCATAAAATGTTGCCTCTGCCAATGTTACAGTCTATGCTTTGATCAATATGTTAGTGAATAAACAGTAAATGCCAATGTAATTTGACTAGGGGCCAAACTTATACGACTGTGCACCTGACTTGGGGCAGCTGCATCTGGGATAACATGTAACATGCATGTGGGGGGGCGGGCTATCAAACTTCCCCAAACCGTCCCCTTCCCCAAAATGTAGTTTGAGATATCTGAAGTTTGCTTCTTTCATTTACTACTCGAGATCTGAGGCAATGTTGCTAAGTAATGGTGAACAGCTAGCACTGCATACGTAACCCATCACAATTAGTTTCGACCAGTGTTGAGTCAATAACAGTCTCATATCAGCGTGTGATTATTTATGCATGCAGGTTGTGCAGTGCCATTGGTGGGAACAGACCTATGTTTCCACTATTCGCAGCTACAGCACAAAACATGCCTTGGCCAGTCAATATTTGGCACTGAACATCTGAACATTTCCGTTGATTTTATTTTTTGTTGAACAGTTTGTTTAATAATCAAAAATTACAGTAATGTGTATAATTGTGAGGATACAGCAGGGCTGCATGAGTCTTAAACAGCAACCGCAATTTTTTGATCATTCAATTTTGTATATATTTCAACTTCATGTATATTTAAAATGCATTTAATAAATTCTTTAAAAAAAAAACAAAAAAAAACAATGTGCAGTGGTATGCAAAAGTCAGGCTACCCATGGTTAAATGACATGCTTTGTTGATTTAGTGATGTCACATTTTATATATCACATTTAGATTTTTTTTTTTTTTTTTTTTTTTAAATACAGACCTTTTACAAGTGATTTTGCCCTTGAAATTAATGCAACAATTAAGTTTGTTCTCTATAGAGGATAAGTTAACTTACTTTCACTTAGAAAATCAACATGTAATTTGACCAGGGGTGTTTAAACGTTTGCATATGACTGTATAATAGCAGCTCAGAGTTAAATACAAACCATTACAACAAACATATCGCTGTTGTTGGAACAAAACCTCATAATAGTATCCAAAATAGTAACTTTACACGAGAAGGAAAAAACTTACTTTTAAATTTACTTTTAATGCAAGTCAACAGAACCAGAGTTTTTTCCAAATCATTTTGGGTTGTTTCTTTTGGTCCACTCATCATAAAATCTACACACAATGTAAAGAACAGGCATTTTCAGATTATGTCAAAAACTGAAACAACAAAAATGGAGATGGTTTTCTTCCGACAGCAGCGATATGTAAATGCATAAAGGCGTACAATGATCTCGGAATCATATTGGTATCGACAGCTGATATACACCATATAATATACATAAAATCAAAAGCACAACTGGTCTAGAGCAAGTTTGCTTTATATACAAAGACAATGCAGCAGAGCAATAAAGTGGAACATGAGCGACTTGAATAAAACGATGCTCGAAATTATGAACACGAAGACCACTCGTCCCTTCCATCACTCGGTTGTGACAGTGACGTGAACACCTCAGTTGGCATTCTACCACAGTGCTGTGGTGATCATTGAAGGGCCATCAAAATCTTGAAATTTTTGTTTATGACTGTCGCATAAACAACTGCGATCAACAATTCGACTGTCTTTTTGTTCATTTTATGCAGGTGTTAAAATCACGGCTAAAGTCAAAGCTATGTTTTGACTTTACTGCAAGCATACAAGCTAAAAATGTTAGAATTAGCTAGACAGCTAGCAAATAAACAAATATTACTCATGCTGCTCTCTAAACATGCTACAGCATAAAGATTAGAACTTTTTTTTTGCTTTCATGAGTCCCATAGTGCATCTTAATGCAAGCATTTGCTGATTTTAATTCACATTTATTTGTCTCAATCCAACACCCCAAAATCACATTTCGCTTGTTGTGGCATTAAATCACTGCAAAGTCTAACGACTGTAGAAAACAAATGAAGTATGCTTAAACACCATCTCAAATAACTGTGATTAGGTGATTAAGTAATAATTATGAAAGGCCTACTACTAAAAGTCTTGACTCAAACTGCACTGACTACTAACACAGACATCCCTATTTTCCATTCAAATATTTGTGCAACCCTAGGATACAGCTTACTGAACTGAGCACCTCAATTTCTGACCAGCGCACTTACTTTCTTGCTCTTGAAGGTTGTGGGCCAGGCAGTGGTCTTCTAGCACAGCAAAGTCTCGACACACTGTGGAAAGAAACAGAACACACACACCTTATTAGTCACCTTATTAGTGTCATTCCCCAGGTCTAGGAATTTAAACCACCTTAAGAAATGAGTATACTGTTATCTATGGTCTTAGGAGAACGTTCTGGACTAATTAACTACAGAATAAAACAACAGCATTTCACTCTCCACCCTAGCTTTAAAACGTCAGTGGTGCAATAGTCACACATTTATTTGGAGAAAATGACTGTTTACAGTTCAACAACACAACGCTGCCACCCACAACAAAGCCCTTTCTAAGAAAGAGTCAGGAAGGCAGAGTCCAGCTGTGTAAAATTATGTCACTGGAGGCTAAAGCCGTCCGCCTCCTGCCAATACTGCTATAAGCAGGAAGAAAAAAAAAGAACACACTACACATTTGACATGCTTTCTCTTCCAGGTTTTACTTGTGCAGAGAAATTCAGCAGTAGGAGCTCCACATTTTAACCAAGCAAACAAATTTGAATATATTCTGCAGGGCACAGCTTTTGTGCCTGAATTTAAACCCACTTTTCGATGCAAAAGTGAGAAGTGGAGCGCAGAAGTGGAAATCTGGGAAAAGACTCCAAGCGTGAGGTGGATGGCATTTCCTAAGACAGTCTGAGATGCAGGACACGGTCATAAACAGCATTGTAACACATTTGTGTAGCAGACTTTTCTTATTTCCTCAGAGGGTGAGCTTGTTCACTTTCAGTTCACTTAGATCAAAGCCCTGATGCATCGAAAAAGGAAAGGGGAAAAAAGAACAGATGCACTGGAGGGTAACAATGCTGACAGTGGTTAAACACAAGCTATAAATACAACGTAGGCTAGCTCTACGTTTATAATTCAGACAGATTAGCACACCATATGCACGCATATCCCACATGGCAGCAGAATGTACAGTAGAATGTATAGAGTACTGTGAAAAATATTGAATCAAAGCTAACAGTATTCTACCACTCACACACATCTTAACTGCCTTATGTGTGTGTAATGTTTACTCTCACATGCAACTATGGCCAAAAGAGATACTCTTCTTCTAATCTCCTCTTCAGAGGAGATTTCTGTCCACTGCGAGAAGACAACTCAGTTCTACAGGTCTGAAAGGATGTGCAACTGTCAAGAAGCCTTACTGAGAAAACATGACTTAAACACGACAACTGGACATTTGAGCTGTCGAGTAAGGTTTTGTGGGTGTTAGGAGTTTAAAGTTTAGAGATTACATGGATTGTAAAATCTAAGACTGAACTTTGGAGGTGCGGAAAAATGTGCAAGCAAATGGACAGCAAGTCTCTTGAGAAGAATGTAAGCTGTAATAAAAGCTAAGGGCGGACACACTAAATACTAAAAAAATATAAAAACTATATTTAGTTGTTGAGGCTTTGGCCTAAATGAATAACATGTATTTAATGGCTGTTTTAATTGGAAATCAAAAAAAAAAAAAAAAAATGAAGAGGTTGTCTCTGTTTGCACAGTACTGCACTTAGACTATAGAATACAGATTCAGATTCTTCAGCTAGACTTGACTGCATCTAAACATGCAAACGATCTGAGCTTAAACAGGAAACAGTATAAAAGGTCCCAAAAAAATCTGACTTCCTAATATAGCCTGTAAAAAGACTTCTGAAACTTACATTAGTGTTTGTTTCAAATGACAAACAAGCATTCGTTGCTGGTTGCAGTGTGACTTTAGGCAACATAGGCAATTATACATTTCCTGATGGTACAGATCTGATCTTGTGGTAAACTGGCTGCATCCTCATGTCGGAGCTCGCTAAGGCACGAGAGGAGGATAACAGTAAGCCACGATTACAGACCAGTGATTAAACATATCCCCATCTGGTGCTGAGCTCTGGGTTAACTAAGCCTTATTTGAACGTAGCAGACAAAAGCACTCAAAAGGAAATTAAACAGGCCTGAAAACAATAACTGGCCTTCCGTTGCCAACATCAAAAGAGCAGCTTAACAAAAGGTGTATATGTGCTGTTACACCAACACAGCTTTTTAACTACACTGACTACCCTGTGAGATCAACCATATCACGAATTTCCCCGTAAAATGCTACATCTACTACTGTTAGTTTGGGCTAAAAAGGAAGTAATCAGAGGACAAATGAAGGGCTTAGGTCTAATACAAGAAGTGCAAATCATTCACAGCATCATCTGGTTTAAAAAAAAAGCCTAGATTATATTTCAGGATAACCAAAACAACCTGTGGGCCAATTCTACAGAAATCTATAGGAGAAATGCAAGCCAAACTACAGCAGACTATAGCCAAACTACAGCAGACGTGCAAGATAATGTCAGAATTATTTCAGTATTGGCTTAAAATTGCTTTAAAAAAAAATAACAGCACAAGTGATATCTATTACTCTATTACTATGCTTGTAACTCTCCACAATGGTGATACACCAATATAGGAAACATGGGTCGATATCGATACTGGATATTTTTCATGTCCATATGTGCCGACACCAATGCTGATACATAAATGTTTATAAAAACGCAGAAATTGGGATTGATCCACCTTAATTACCATTACGAAGAAACATAGCATTCATTTCTGTAGGAATACAAATACAGTTAAGTATAAAATGTAAACAATGAAATAAAATCACAATTCTAGTAAATATCTGCTGATACTGATACGACTCTGACATCATTGTGCATCACTGCTTGGCAAATAAAAGTTATATTTATCTGTAATGCTAATCCAGGTAGAGTAAAAGAGTTCAGGTTTCTGCACTGGCAGATATCTACATAAAATATCAGACGCCAGCACAATTCCCACACTGTGCATCCTTAATCTATAGCATATAACCACACAGAATTGCAACACAAACACTAAGTGAGTCTGGAGGAAAGTGCTAGACGATTAAGTGGCCTGAAGCCTGCTGAAATATTAATGCGATATGCCATAAAGACTGCTTTTTAAGGTCGGTAACTAAATCAGTTTCCAACACAGAATGACAATGTTTCACGCTTGTAGAAGGCGGCTTTGGATATAAAGCACAGAAAATAGTTTAGCGGATAATACCCAACATGTCCATCTTACATTTCACACACATCAAGCAGGTACAATTAATACTTGAAAGCCTTTACACACAGACAAGTTCTTACACTGAATATTGTCTTTTCTAAACCGTACACAGATTGTCTTGGTCATCTTAACTAAATGTGAAACATGTTACAAGAATTGAATACGTCAGATCTGAGAGGAGATTCTTCGAAATGTGGAAATGGAACTTAAATGTGGCCTCACATTGCACACATTTAGAAGATCTTAAGGTTATCGCAGGTGAATAATATGAAATCTGTACTCATAAGGAAAACAAAGCAAACTAAAAACAAAGAGAAATGAAAGCTTAGCTTACACCTTTTACATCTCTGTGACAAAATAAAGTTTTTTTTATAAATCTTTTAATAAAATCAACCCATCCCCAAAAAATTCCAGCAATATAATTCCAGTGCTTACATCTGTGTAAGAGACTATTCAATTTTGCTCATGTCAACAAAAACACTTTTTAAAAATAAGAGTTTGATGAAACACAAACAGTCTATTTATGGAAAGCAAGCTCCAATAAGTGTTTTGCATTAACTGGCCTTGTGATCACGAAAGCCAATGCATTTATATACAAATGCCCCATTTAACCCACAGTTTACCACACAAATAGTGTGAGATCCTCAGGGGCAAAAATAAAACACTAAAATGTAGGATATGGCTCCTTTAAAGGTTTCACTAAGATGGCATGACATGGACAAAATACTAATATGTGACTATACATGCTACATGCTGTGTCTGTGATGTGAAAAAGCACAATAGTGAATTCAGTCTAATGTAGTTGAACATTATTCTGCAATATTTGCACAAAGTATTTACATTTACAGAAGGAAAAACCCAAAGCATATTAATGCTCAATTTTCTGCATTGTGTGGATGCATTAAAAGATTTGCTGACCAACCAAAGGTTCTCGGTCATGGTTGTAGTCCAAGCAAACTTGCATCACGAAGGTAGCAGAACAGCTCATCTTGACTGTGGCAGAGCATGAAAGATTCTACCACAAATAACACACTGACATGTAAACACTCAGAAAACATCTGTGGTCAGCCAGGATTCTCAAAGCACACAATAAAGCATTAAATTACTGGTCAGAGGTTCATTTGCATTGGGCCTCAGTGATGAAATCAGACATCATTGATGACTGACATGTAACCTGATGACGATTTGCAAAATGTTCCAGAAAGCATCCAGATGGTTTAGAGGAGTTACATGATAAACATTATGAAACTGTAATGCTACAGATTTTTCTAAATTTATCTATAGCTGAATTCCAGAGTAATAATTGATAATTGTGATTTTAAACAAGAAAATAATGTGCTGATCGTCTTTAAACTTCGCCTAGGCCTAATTAAATTACTGCAGAATTTCAACGAAACCAGTACTGTTAACGATGATGCTGCAAGAACAATTAACAAACAACTAGTAAACAACTAAGTGATTCACTGATAGGCAGCTGGTGTTTTCAAATAATTAAAAAAAAAAGACAAAAAACATAGATAACAGGTTCTCACAATGACAATATATAAGTCTGACTTGTTAGGCGCTTGTTCATGGCTACTCTTTAGATGTTCGATGCAGTGACCTGAAGGGGAAGGAAATAAAGTCGTCTGAATAAAGACGACAAAACCTTCAGCATAGCAAACGTGTGATATGTGGGTTGATGTCTGGGGAGGAGTTCGAACAGATGCAAGGCAACCTGGGTTCCGTGTCAGCCAGGGTACACCAGTAAGACCCATATGCTTAAGCTCCTTAACAGCAGAACACCACAGGTCTGTGAAGGACTACGGCCAGGTGAAACTGAACACGTATGCATGGCAAGTGTAATCTGGCAAAAGCAGGCCTGTACACATTGGAGGTTAAGATATTCAACAAGCAACCCGCTATCTTGGATTTCAGCAGGTACACTAAGAGGACTTTGGACTGTGTCCTACATTTTGAAAAAGATCCACAACTTCCGTTTTAAAAACAACCACCACAAACAAATACAGGTTTATAGCCACTTATCAGGCTGCATCAGTAACATGTCACACGAATCAACAGAAACACTTCAGGAACCTAAGCAGGACAAAGAAAACACTTAAACCATGCACACAAACATGAAAAACTAACCCACACTGAACGCATCCCTGAAGGCCTGAGCTACGCTAAGTCAACATTCTCACAGCCTTCTGCTTTTTATACTAGCATCAACAACATTCCAAGGACTGAGGCCAGCTGTTTCCTTCCTACACGGAGTCAAAACCTTAAACAGTTTTGGCTCAATACACAATTTCAAACAGAGGAGTGAGCAGCACTAACAAATTCATATCTATTAGGGATGTACCGATTGAGCAACATCAGGTCGATATCCGATTTTTTCATGTTAACATCTGCTGGAGCCAACGATGATGCTGATACATAAACATTTATACAATTAAGAAGCTGGGACTGCATCTACTTAGACTATCACTGCAGAAATAAATGTTACATTTCTCTGTGTAGTCACAAACAGGGATGTGCATTTTGATATTTGAACATCTGGTCACAAATGGATATCTTATTGACTAGGGTAGGAAGGTTGGAGGGAAAGATCTTGGTTAAAATGAACGTAGCGCTTAGCAGTTCAGCCTCACGCAGAGGAATAACTTTCAAAAAATGTTTCATTACTCAAATATAATAGAGAAATTGGTAGGTTTTGTGTTGGATGAGTAACATGGAGATGTCTAAGAGTCTAAGATGATCTTATGAGCTAAAACTACAGCTATACTGATGGAGACTTGCCTTCTACAGGGTTTTTTCATTTTCAGGGGACAATGTGCCAACATGGTTTGCCAAAGAAACCTATTTTAACTGTCTCTCAGCCCATCTATCTATCTAGTCTGACAGTTCAGCTGTGTCCTGGCAACTAGAACTTTTTTTTAACAAATATCAGAAGGATTTGTTTGCCCCCTGCTTCCCCACAGATGCGGTTAGCATCTCCAAAAGCAGCTCAAACTGAATTACAGAGATCCGAGCTGTATGCGAAAGCTCTCCTAACGTTCTAGCGGCTAAATGAGGTGGCCCTCCTTTTGGTTTTCCTAAGTAGATATCAGCCTACACAATGTCATCATTCACCAGCCAGAAGAAATGTCTTCTTAAAACCGACTTAAGCTCATGTCATGAAAATGTTGACATTCCCGTGTTTTTGTGGGATTTGCTCTTAGGTGAGAACAGAATCTACACACACTCCAGAGCACAAAGGTGTGAACAGTTCTGCAGTTTAAGAACACATCGTTAATCTGACGTAGAGCTTTTCTTAGGACCTTTCTCAAGGAGATATGGATGAATGAGGCCCAATGCCACTGTTTGCCTGTTCTGTGAGAAGCAAGGGATCTCTCTGTCACTTGGAGACACTCTGACTGCCTCATTTTGAACATGGTGAAACTAAAAATACATAAATAAATAAATGAATAAATAAAAATACAAAACCTGCATCACGTCTGGTGTGTATAGTTTTGATGTGAAAATATTGTGTCTGAATATTTCATATGTTTGCGTCATTTATTTGGTGAGCCATAAAAACTCTATAGCATTTCTTAGTAACATCATCACCATCACAACAAAACATTGTGCCCGCAAACAGGTAACTTTACAGGTAAATGCAAGTTCTTATATCTTAGTGCAAGTTAATATAACAAGATTTTATACCATGTCAATTTTGACTATTTCTACAGTTATTCTGTTAGTCAGGAAAATGGAGCACAGTCTAAGAGGCAGATGATATTTTCTTATTTTTTCCAAATAAATAAATAAATAGATAGGAAGGAAGATACAAGGTTTTGTTCTCATAGCAACAATACTTACTTCCTCTTAAATGTTCACTTTACAGTCTTGGTAAAACTTTTCACACTATTTTGCCCAGCATATTTTCTCAGTGACCTTCCATGATGCAGAATAACAAGTCTCAAAACAGTGATTTCAGTATTCAAATACTGCCACCTGGAACCATTGACCTTAATTATCTCCCTAACACACGTTAAAATGACTCTTACAAATTCACAGATCTACAAATCATCAAAACAGTTCTGACACTTATGTCACACTCACTGATTCAGGAACATGTCAGGCAGCTGAAAGTCTCCAGTCTCCAATCTATAAGTAAACACAGTGGCAGTTTTGTCGTTTTGGCTCAGTGTTCCAGCGCACTGGATCCTTAATGGACTGCCCGTTCTCTTATATGTTTAGGGGTTCTCCTGTGGTTTAGTGAATACAGTGCACATCAGCTGCAAGGCTATTTATTGTCTGGACATCATATTCACTCATGGCACACAGTCATTAAAAAAAAAAAAAAAAACAGCAGAATACTGGACCTGTTGGTCAAGATGTTAACTGGCACACAATCTTGGGTACAATAACGACAAGTGGGAAAAGCACTGATTAAACAAGTGAAGTGTTTTGGCTTTTGTCAAACTGTTAATATTAACTGAGCAGGAAAAAGGGAACATTACAAAAATCCTGGACCTGACAGCCTAAATGCAAGAATGTTATAGGTTTTAGACTAAATTGTTCAGGGTAAGCAATAATGCTAAAATCATACTCTCTTATCCATAAAAGTATCATGTTGGTGTTCTAACTGAACTTTCTGAATCCAGCACCAACCACAAATGATAAGAGTCAGTGATAAGAGTGAAATGTTGTTCCACTGACAGGCTCTACCGTCATCAAACAACAATTTGTCCTTCATTCTATTCAAAACACTGAGACTCAATATCTGTGTTCTTAACAAAGACACAGTACAGCATATAAGTGACCCTCAAATGTGAACAAAGCTTACAGCATACAAAAAGGGCTCTTCAGTGGTTAGTTACAAAGTTTTAGCCCTTGATTCCTTAAAGGAACATGTATTCACTCCGATGAAGCTCGTGAAAAGGAAAGAGGGGGATAAAGTCAAGGTATTTTTTCGCTTTGCCAAAGTTTGGTGAAAAATAACTTTTTAAAAAAAGAAATTAAGGAGTTAGAAGAAGCTTCTTGTGAACATTTCCACTGCCCACAAGTTTCCTTTTTAAACCCAAAATTTAACTTCATGAGATTTTCTCTTTGCATGCCTACTACATCAAGCATCCTTACCGTTTCTTTATGCAGTAACTTACTGGACGGGAATCAGTATGGAAGTCAGCTTTAATACTGGTGCTGAAAGGTACTAACAAACTTTAAAATCACGGTATTTTCCATGTTAATCATGTTATCACGGCATCAGATGATATTCTAGTTAACACTAATAAAGCTGATGCACCAATGCGTCTCGAGTCCTGGTGCTCTACACTAACATAATATCTTCGAAACTTGACATAGACTTCTGCACCAAAGCGCAAATTCAACCATTGTTGCAAATAATATTTAACAGAATATTAGGTGTCATAGACTTAAAGCTCAATATCTAAGTCCTGCTGAAAATCAGTGCTCAATATCATCAATAACGGTATATCGCTGTGATTTATTGCCCAGTACTACTTACTATCACTCAGTCTTTTGCCCTGATTAAACTACCTCTGCTACCTCAGGCTGACATTCATCGCATTTAAGCAGTTGATCAGATTTAAAAGGGAATTCCACCAGATGTAGTTGCTGGGGTGGAGACGAAGTAATTCAGAGCGGTTTGATGCAAAATGTCTCATTGCAGAGGTTTCAGACACAGATTTCTTTACAGTGGTGGTGACTGGAACCAGGGGTCACTATATCCACAACACAAACTGAGTAATTTTGTTTATTATCCAAAACCACCTACCCATCTTCTCATTTTATATGTAATGTTTATGATAAATTAGTGGAAAAAACGGAACAAGTACGTTTTCTGTGAGGACTACTTTGCCTTATAACACCCTACATGTATTCTTCCACCATGAACAGATTAAAATAAACAGATTAACAAGATGTTTGGGTCAAAACCTGAATTCCAAAGCTCTTGTGAAGCAGTGTTTCGGGCGTTGGGTAGGATTCGTAACTTTCTGTGAGGGAGCATTTAGAGGTGAACGTCTGGTTCCTATCACAATCACGGTGAACCATTCTGACTCTGTAGGTTTCTATAGAACAGAGCACTTTACACCAAACCACTCTCGACGACATTGTTAACACCTTAACCGTTTAATTACGCAAACATTTTGAAAGACTGGCGGAATTCCCCATTTAACGTGACACAGCTGTGAGGACAAAGCGCAAATCGCAGATAAGGCAGTGCTGCCTGCATTACAAACATTAGCTAGAGCTGGCGTGAAGCACTACTAACGCTAGGTCAGCTACCTTACGTCCAAGATTTGGGCCAAGACTGTAAGATGATCCTGTACTGAAGATGGACTCCAAATCCAGATACTGTGATATGGAACGGGCAGCTTTGTACTGGAGACAATGCGACACACCTGCCTGACCATATCTACGATGGAGGGCAGTTAACGTTAGCCACCTCTGCTAACCAACAAACCAGTGCAGGGCGAAAAGCAGCGGTACTGCGGAACTTAACAACTAAAGCTTAGACCGACTGACCAACAATTAGCTAAGCCATTCAAACTAAATCACTGCCGTTGCAGACTTGCTCAAAGCCCCCCAAAATGGAGTGACTGCAGCGGTTTGGCTCCTTTCTGGTGCCGCAACGGAGGCAGCTTGTCACTATTCAAACATCAGCCGCAGCGGCAGCAACGCTGCTGAAGCGCTCCGTCTACCCCGTTTAGCCTGCTTCAGACAGCCGACGGTGAGCGCGTCTCGGTCCTGACCGAAGAAATGTGACTGAAAACCTTCACAGACATTTCGGACTGAGCCTTTGCAACACATGTCAGAAATATTGGGAAGGCAAACCCTTCACACACACACACACACGCACGCAGCACCGCCGCACTCCCAAACTCACCCTGTTTGACGCCAGGCAGTTTTTTCTGATCGATACTGAAATCTTCCATGTTGTCAAAACATTTGTTGTCAAATCCAATGATTCTCCGAAGGTCGCCGCTGATAGATTGACTGCTTTTCCTGTCAGGTGTTCAATTGATGTCTCGAGTGTAGTATCCCCTTGATTGGTTTCTGGAGCCCAACGAACGCCGCTGCCAGAAAGCCTTTTCTCTTTTTTTTTGCCTGCCTCCCTCTCACCCCTCCCTCTGTCACAACACGGACGCGTTCAGCGCCATTTTACGTCGCGCTGCGTTGAGCGTGACGCACCCTTCGCTGACGTAACGCGCAAGTCACGCTAATTCGCGGACCTACAAACGAGCGGCAGCCCAAACTCCTGCGTGTAGATGACCTGCAGATCGAATGTTCTGAGAAACGCTTCGCAACGTTAGTAATGCGCTGTATGTGCTCAGACAGAGATGTGTATGATAAATACGGCTCTGTTATGCTTTGCATGAAATCAGATTAGTATTAGTGTTGGTTGGGAAACAGGAAAGCCGCCAGAAGGAACACTATAAATAGTCAGAACGTACCTCTTAGTACACTCACTTTATTATACGTACACCTGTATCGCCCACCTTTTCATACATTGCTGTTATTGCTATTGTTACTGCTGTTCTTTTCCCTTTTTGGACGATTTATCACTAGACACCTTTCGTTTTTCATTTGCCGCTTTATAGACATTGCTGTAGACTCATTCAACACATCGTCTGTGTACCTGTGAATGCTTATTTCTGCATATTTAGTTGTATTCAAGTCCAAGTGTTTCAGACACACATTTCTAACGTATTCAGTTAAGCACATAGCCATGAGATCTCCATAGACAAACACTACAGCGTTCCAAACTGCCACTGCCTAAGATCACTATGTGCAATGCCAAGTGTCGGCTGGAGTGGTGTAAAGCCCCAGAAAGTGGATGCTGTAGGGGTGGGTTATAATTTTGGAATAGGATGTCCAACAAGTTCATATAGGTGTGATGGTCAGGTGTCCTTATGGTCATGAGGTGTACAGTTCTCTGTATGTCCTCTATATGTGTACTGTACAGCTATAGAGAATTACTCGAGTTTCACTGCTAGCAGTTTAATGTATGGGTGTCCTTGGTGTCCTTGACTTTCTACACTCGTCGCCCATTTTATGTAGTCTACATACCATATAGGTGCACTTGGTTCTACAACTACAGGTTACAGTCCATCTGTTTCTCTGCATACCTTGTTATTCTTCATTTTTCCCCCATTTATTTGGGTGGTGGATCATTCTCAGCATTGCGCTGATACTGACACGATATGTTGTATTGGAGAGTGTTGCACTGGTACGAGTGGATCAGACACGGCAGTGACAACAGGATGCTGTAGGCTGGATAATTTTGGTTGGTGGACTTTTCTCAGTCCAGCAGTGATACTGGGCTGTTTCAAGGGTCCATATGTTGTTTTTTTTATTTTTGAGAGTAAAAGAGTCTTAAGTAGGACGTAAACACTTTTAAACTTTCAAAATGTACCATTGTCTAACCAGCATATACAGTCAAAAAAAAATGGAAGCTATGCAGCAAAAACAGCCTGTTTTGAATTCATTGTTTCTCTTAAGTCTTGAGAACTGACTATCCACCTATTCAGCCTACAGCAGTTTAGCTCTGCCCATTCGTGCTGAAGGTCTGAGGCATGTCTCAGTGCTTTTTGAATTAGGGCAGCCAATCAGAACAGAGCAGAGAAACAGACTGACTGACAACTTGCAATAGTAGGACTAACTAGTGCACCTCTATGGTAAGTGCACCGGATAAAGCAGACAATGATTGTGGATACAAGGAAGATGTACCTAATAAAGGTAGAAGAAAATGATGACTGTATAGAACTGAATGTCTTTTACTTTTAGGCCTATGAGTATTTCAAACAACATAATTTGTAAAATGGCATGTCAAAAAGAATCCACTTAATGTTCTTTCTTCAGCCCAGGTAGAAACTGAACCGTAGTCTAAGCATTGTGGCTGAAAGAGAGCTTCTCATTTACATTTGAAATTCAATGACATCCCTAAAATGGCCAGTAAATGAAAGCCCTGGAAAAACTGAAAGAATATGAAAAAACGCACATTATTCCACATAGTCTTTAGGCTCAGAGCTGGACATTCATTATTTCAGCAGTAATAAAGCTTGAATCTGTCTTCTGCACTGCTGAGAAGAGATGGTGCTGCTGATGGTGTGACAAAATATTGAGTCTTATTATTATCATCTCTGTAAGACGTATCATTTTAATGAGAGGCTATGGAAAAGAAGACCTTTTTGAATTTCATTTGCTGGAAGTGCCATCACCATGTCTGGTCAGGAGGGTTGTTGAGGCTGTTCTAATTTGAGAGGCTACTACAAGACATTACACAGTTCTGCAAGCCAACCAATGATAGACCCATTATGTATACAGCTTCATTCCTGTCTAAAGGGTCCAATTTTCATTTATAATTGAGCACCGATCAGGCACAACATTATGTCCACCTCCTTGTTTCTACGCTCATTTTATTAGCTCTGCTTACTATATAGGTGCCCTTTGTAGTTCTACAATTACAGACTGTAGTCCATCTGTTTCTCTGTATACTTTGTTAGCCCCCTTTTACCCTGTTCTTCAGTGGTCAGGCCCCCCCATGGACCCTCACAGATCAGGTACTATTTGGGTGGTGGATCATTCTCAGCACTTCAGTAACACTGGCGTGGTGGTGGTGTGTTGGTGTGTGCTGCGCTGGTCTGAGTGGATCAGATACAGCAGTGTCACTGCTGGACTGAGAATAGTCCACCAACCAAAAATATCCAGCCAACAGCGTCCTGTGGGCAGTGTCCTGTGACAACACAGGTATGTCTGATAGAGTGGACAGTGAGTGGACAGTGTTTAAAAATTCCAGCAGCACCATTGTTTCTGATCCACTTGTACAAGCACAACACAAATATTACTCTGCAATATTCTACATATAATAGTTTCTATATATTTCACAGCACATGTCTACTTGACCTGCACATGCAGACATTTATATCTGCATATATACACATCCTATATGTACATCTGCTGAGCTTCTTTCACATTGACAGTTTTTTATTATTACTCTTTATTCTATTTTGTATTTACTGTGTTTTATTTTACTTTTCCCTTAGTTTAGTACTTGTTATCGGTCTATGTGCTATCTGGTCTGTTTAGTAAGTTACATGTCATACAGCTATGACTCACAAAGACCAATTCCTGGTATGTGTAACATGTTTGGTGAAATAAAACGATTTGATTCTGAAGTTTAGTCACTCTTCTTGTTGTGCCACGGTTAAGCTGTGAAAATACTGAAAGCAGTTTTACACTTTGCTCTAGTTTACTTTTTATTTCACAGGTTGGGAGTACTGGGTGATAAGGAAGTGTAAGCCTGTGGGTGGGAATTGGTGATGACTAAACTGGGGGAAGAAGTGAAGTAAAAAGACACCAAAAAATCTTAAGCAATTTTAGCCTATAAGGATTTTTTTGAGTGAGCTCGGCTTAAAACTGTTTGATTGAGCTAACCTAGATGCAGTACTAAAAATGTTTTAAGGTAGGTGAATGTAGTGTAAGGAGCCTTGCCCAAAGACACTTTTTGGTATTGTACACTGTTAAAAATAAAGGTTCTGTGCAGGCACAGGTTTTCATTCATCAAGGTACAAACAATGTAAATGTTCCCTCAAAGGTAAAACAGTGGTTTTAAGGTCCAATAGTGAACCGTAAATACGTTTTTCCCAGATCAAAAGTACACATTTGTTTCTTTTTTATAACCGAATGTTATAAAACAGGACAATAAAATAAAAAACCTGGAGACGAGTGGAGTGTGGAGTCGATACAACCTAGACAATGTAGTTTCTATGGATTATGATACAATTAATTAATTGACTAAAGGTATTGAGATGTATCCTTGAAGGTACCACCCTGGTGAAAAGAAGGGCACTGCACTACCTTAGAGACAGGTTTGTACCTTTTTTCCTTAGAGTGTATAGAATTCCTGCCTGGGGACCAAACCCCAGGACCATGAGGAACAGTGTGGGCAGCAGAGTTTCTCCCATCTGCCATATCAAGATACATTCTAAATATCTGCTGAATTTATTCTGAATACAGCCTTTTTTATGATTGTACTGGAATTTGTTACTGAATATGTTTAGTACAGCATAGTCAGTATCCAGATATCACTTGCTTTTTCAAGTATTCTGCCCAACTCTATTTAAACTAGCCCTGAGCTATGAAGACTGGAATAAGGCACTGCAGGCAGCCCACAAAGCGCACGCTTCCGGTTCTGGGAGCCAACATAACACATCTTGCTTGGACATCATAAAGTTAGAAGCAGCATGAATAAAATCACAGTCAAAAGTTTAGTTACACCCAATTACACATATGTTTTCACAAGCTCTATAGGCTCAAACTTAAATTCTTGAAAAGATGTTATGTAAACAAAATCTAAAGTGCAGGTCACGTCTATTTATGAATTTCTTTCCAGAATTAAAAATATAAAGTATTTTTTATAGTATTTATTTTTTTAAATGTCTCTGTGGATCAGTTCATTAACATCAGTTAATTAATTCAAATTACCTGGCCGTTTTCCAACCTCTCTTTGGCCCTTCGAATTAAACAGGCTGTTTTTGTTAGTGTGCCTTTAAGACTGATATATGTAAAACGGGAAGGTTTAATGACATCACAAAACCAGGGAATTCAACACAGACTGTTATAGCAGTTTCTGTTCCATATATAGACTGTATGGACTGTAGAGCGAACAGTAGATTTTGAAACTTTAACAATGTTCACATACAACATCCAACTTTTTTTTATTGAAATAAAACAAAGGAACATTATTTTTCCATCACATGGGCCCTTTAAATACACTGCTCAAAAAAATAAAGGGAACACTTAAACAACACAATATAACTCCAAGTAAATCAAACTTCTGTGAAATCAAACTGTCCACTTAGGAAGCAACAATGATTGACAATCAATTTCACAGCTGTTGTGCAAATGGGATAGAAAACAGGTGGAAATTATTGGAAATTAACAAGACACACTCAGTAAAGGAGTGGTTCTGCAGGTGGGGACCACAGACCACTTCTCAGTACCTTTCTGCTTTCTGGCTGATGTTTTGGTCACTTTTGAATGTTGGTGGTGCTTTCACACTCGTGGTAGCATGAGACGGACTCTACAACCCACACAAGTGGCTCAAGTAGTGCAGCTCATCCAGGATGGCACATCAATGCGAGCTGTGGCAAGAAGGTTTGCTGTGTCTGTCAGCATAGTGTCCAGAGGCTGGAGGCGCTACCAGGAGACAGGCCAGTACACCAGGAGACGTGGAGGAGGCCGTAGGAGGGAAACAACCCAGCAGCAGGACCGCTACCTCGGCCTTTGTGCAAGGAGGAACAGGAGGAGCACTATCAGAGCCCTGCAAAATGACCTCCAGCAGGCCACAAATGTGCATGTGTCTGTACAAACGGTTAGAAACCGACTCCATGAGGATGGTATGAGGGCCCGATGTCCACAGATGGGGGTTGTGCTCACAGCCCAACACCGTGCAGGACGCTTGGCATTTGCCAGAGAACACCAGGATTGGCAAATTCGCCACTGGTGCCCTGTGCTCTTCACAGATGATCTGCTGCCTGCAACATCCTTCAGCATGACCGGTTTGGCAGTGGGTCAGTAATGGTGTGGGGTAGCATTTCTTTGGAGGGCCGCACAGCCCTCCATGTGCTCGCCAGAGGTAGCCTGACTGCCATTAGGTACCGAAATGAGATCCTCAGACCCCTTGTCAGACCATATGCTGGTGCGGTTGGCCCTGGGTTCCTCCTAATGCAGGACAATGCTAGACCTCATGTGGCTGGAGTGTGTCAGCAGTTCCTGCAAGATGAAGGCATTGAAGCTATGGACTGGCCCGCCCGTTCCCCAGACCTGAATCCAATTGAGCACATCTGGGACATCATGTCTCGCTCCATCCACCAATGCCACGTTGCACCACAGACTGTCCAGGAGTTGGCGGATGCTTTAGTCTGGGAGGAGATCCCTCAGGAGACCATCCGCTACCTCATCAGGACCATGCCCAGGCATTGTAGGGGGGTCATACAGGCATGTGGAGGCCACACACAATACTGAGCCTCATTTTGACTTGTTTTAAGGACATCACATCAAAGTTGGATCAGCCTGTAGTGTGTTTTTCCACTTTAATTTTGTGTGTAACTCCAAATCCAGGCCTCCATTGGTTAATAAATTTGATTTCCATTGATGATTTTTGTGTGATTTTGTTGTCAGCACATTCAACTTTGTACAGAACAAAGTATTCAATGAGAATATTTCATTCATTCAGATCTACAATGTGTTATTTGAGTGTTCCCTTTATTTTTTTGAGCAGTGTATATTGTTTCCAAACCTTCTATCACCAGAATGGTAACTTTAAGGAGAAGGATAAAGTCCCTTTATCATGAAGAAATGATTATAATAACAATAAATTGATTAAATAAAAGAAAATACAAGGTTTTCATGTGCTAGCAATGACATACAAAGTATAAAATCCCAGGAATATTGACGATTTTAGTATGAATTATGCTTTGTAAAACTATGAGCTATCAAGCCCTGAGATGAACAACAGAAGCAACTTACTGCCTCAAACAGTAAATCTAATTCTCTCCTTCTTCTCCATCATGACTTATGTTCTTACCTCGCGCTGAAGCCTTTTAGGCAAATGAAAAGAACAGTGCCAGGTACACTTGCATATCCTCACTGATAAACTGCATCCACAGAAATAAGGCCTCAGTGATTTATGTGCGTGTTGTTTTTAGGTGGTGTTGTTTCTATTAATCTGATTGATAAGGGACATTGGCCCTGAGGCTGACGTCAGGTCATCACTCTCATCTGTCACCGTCCTGCTCTTGAAGACAGAGTCCCTTGGCGAAAAAGTACCACATCGTCAACCTATTGATTTGCGGCAATGACATATTACTTCGGAGCGCCTGATTAAAAGTATCCCTCTTGAAAGGACCACGAGCAGAAGAGCCTTTGGTCACAGAGAGGTAACCATCACTGAGAGCATCGCTTCAGGACCATGGACAGAATTCCCTCAGCGAACCTTCTCACCACGCTCCTCACGTTTTTACTTCTGCAGGGCGTTCTCAACGTACAGACGAGGAGCCTCGTGGGCTCTGGTGAGTAAAACTTTCATGCAAAACAATATCAGTGCAGCGTGTCAACAAGATTCATTTTAAAGGAAAGCTCCAGTGTTTTTCCTCCTGATCTCTATTGGTTATATCTGTTATATCTGTAACATACAGTTAGTCATGGACAATTATTTCAAAGCATTTCCCCACACGTAGTTAAAGGGCAGAAAACTTAATATGCTTACAATAGAAGTCAATGGGCAGATGCTGAAACACTTTGCCCTTGGCTCCTATTATAAGTATGATTTTAGTTAACGTTTTTTTTTTCTTTTCTGCAGGACACAGGAAAATTTCCATTGATCATAGAGAGCATATTACATAATAGTTGTTTTGATCTAAAGTAAAATACACTTAATTTACTTGTGTCTCTTTTATGGCTCACGTTTTGCAGGCAACCAGGTTTTCCAGTCAAAGGACGATGCTAATATTCCGAACAGAATTATTGCTTTGTTGCTGCATAACAACATTATTCCAGACCAAGAAGATGTGATTGGTATGGCAAGGCATAAGTACAGTTCTGTATTATATTCACATAATGTATTGTTCATATTTATCATAAACAGTAGGCATACACAATGACACAGTTCATCAAACTGTGTATGTATTGTAAACACTTACAGCATGTTATGTTCTGTTTCAGGGCTTGAGTTGGGCAGTAGGCTTGCAGAGCTACAAGAGGTAAAGTATATTCACTTCTTTTAGATTTGATTGCAGTAAAAGTGAATGAAATTCATAGAAAAGAATTTACTTTTGCACTGTGAGTATCTGAGTAACTGAGTAAGCATCTCAGCATCATAGGGTTGCAGCATCTACAGGCGGAGGTGTTTGTTCCAAACGCACTGCAATGCCTTATTAGGTTCTCTTCTTTGTTATGGACTACAGCTCATTAGCAGAGGTGGTTCTAAATAGCACCAAAAAGTTTTCTGTCTTTTTACTGTTACAAGCTTGACATCATAACAATAACAACCAGTCCCAGAACACCTGCTAAACAATCTGAATATTCTATACTATCAACTCATCAGGAAAGCAGAAAGCAACATTAATGACTTTTGGACAACAAGAGGAATCTTTGAATTGTTTTTATGATTTTGTTCATCAGGGTGAATCTTTCACTGGGCTGTAAACTGAATCTGGGACCAACTACAAGTAGCTGACACATTTTAGATAAGACACATTCTGTACTTTAAGGCTAATCGTATGAATCTTGTTTCAGGTGGAAGCCCTCAGAGAAGAACTGAACCTCAAGAGGCAGCTGGCCTCCAGAGCAAAGGGTAGAACAAATTCTCAGCCTAGTAAAAGGGGGGATGGTGAGTTCTGTTTTTCTCAACGTCATATACACACACACACACACACACACACACACACACACACACACACACACACACACACACACACTCCCCTGCTGTTGGATCACACTTCATCTGCCATTGTTTGAAAATGCCTGTTGTCCTTACATTGTGTATATGAATGGACCCAATTTGCATTTTTTGCTCCAACAGCAGTGATACATATACATTTATACATATATGTACCTGCACTGTAGAAATGGACATAACTGAATGTGAAGCACCTCCTGGAACCGGTTGGTAACTTGCTCGCTCGCTCACTCACTCACTCACTCACTCACTCACTCACTCACTCACTCACTCACTCACTCACTCACTCACTCATTCACTCACTCACTCACACATGCCCAATCTAATTCTCCAGGCTTCTCCAGACTTTCAGACTTGCAAACTTATCATGCTTGTCCTATTCAGGGGACCTATAGAGAATTTTTGCCAACTTGGTTTGAATGCACGCTGTAGCAGACTTTGCTTGTGGAGTTATTCAAAGTGGAATGCACCTATTGAATTAAGACTTAATGAGGAGTTCCAATACACAAAGAAATCAGCAAAGCACATCTTCCAATGTAAGCAACACACAATTAGTCTGCAAATGTGCAGATTTTTATATTAGTATCAACCATGGATCCAGCTTAAGTGCCCTCTAAGTAGCATTTTCATAAGCGTGCAGCTCTGTGGCTTCTCAGCACTTCAGTGTGTTATAGAAGTTAGCAGTCAAACAGCTTTTGATGCTTCATAAGAGTGGTGCATTGTATCAGTGAAACTGTGTTATTATTTTACTAACCGGTTTAGGCATCTGTCTATGTGCTGTCTGCTTTTAAAATCCTTTGTTTTTGTCTTTGCAGCTTGTTTTTGGAAGTACTGTGTGTGATGCTCACTTCTGGACGAAGAACATTATCTACTGCCTTAAGATCTCTACAATAACAACAGGGAAATCCTTTAGAAGATAGAAAAATAAGATGTTTCTTAAAAAGTAGCAAACCATTATGATGCTTTTTTCTTTGATAGTTGAGCTTCCTGTATCTTGTATATCACTGACTGATGTAATAAATGGATTAACTAAACATGTGACCAATCCCTGTTCACAGACAGTAACTCTCTTGCACCAGCTATGTCAACACCTGAACATGCATAATGTACCACGTTTCTGCTTGTCCTGTAAAACCGCTCACTCTTTATAAACTGACTCTTTCATAAGGTTTTGTCTCCCTCTATTGGCGAAGAATAAATTCTCTCATTGATTCTAAACCTATTATGTCTCAGCTCTTGAACCTGAAACTTCTGTATGTGTTCTGAAAATCATCTTTCAAGAGTAGCAGTCATTACATGGTGTGTTCTTCTGTGAACCAGACGTCTCCAAAAACTCCCTAAAGGTTATAACACAAATATGCTGCCGGATGTGTTTTTGACATGGTTTTGTGTTGTGTTGACGTTTTTGCTGTAATGTTTTGGTCTAAGCATATTTTTTAGTCCATTCATGGCAGAGAGATCCAAACAGGGCAGTGTAATGGAAAATAGGACCTAAAAAGGCTTAAAGACCAGCACAGGCCAGCATCAATTTCATGCTGGATCAAGCTGCTTTATGTTGGTCTAGTACTGGTCTGGCGCTGGTTTAGCTGGACACTCAGCATGGTCATGATGGTTGACCAGCATACCTATCACAAATACATTAATGCAAAACATAACAACAGCTGGTTTCCCAGGTGATCAGCATATTAACTTCCAGCACTTTCCATGAGTTCAATTTACGTCCCATTACCTTTTTAGAAGCAATAAAGTGACTGTTTTTTATCATTTCTGTGAAACATGAAGGGATGTGCACTTTAATTCAAAATAAAACAATTAAAATGAGCATTTAAATGATTACAAAAGCACATAAAATGTTTGTATCCATGTTTAATTGTGGGCTGTCCTGCTGCACCGACCTGCTCTATGAAATGTATTAATTAAAATTTTCCAGTACACCATTATTACAATGTTATTTGGTTAACTTCCAAGCACTTTACTGCAAAAAGAAATATTTTTTCCCTATTCATTTATTTAATTTAACAAAAAATGTCATTTTAACCCCATGTGTCCTACATTTTATGCACAACTGCCCCCTAATAAAAAGGAACATTCCATTTATTGTTGTATACAGGAATTTATATGATCTTTTAACCTTCAGCTATTTTAAAATAAACATCAAATGAAAATTAACAACAGGCTTCTCAACAACAGACATCTCCCAAAAAATTATACCACGGTTACCATTATATCCCAGTGGTCATAAGGCAGGATACACTCTGGATAGGTCGCCAGTCCATCGCAGGGCAGACAGACACATTCACTCACACCTAGAGCAATTTACCATGTCCAACTGGCCCGACTGCATGTCTTTGGACTGTGGGGCGGGGAGACCAGAATACCCGGAGAAAACCCACACAGACGCGGGGAGAGCATGCAAACTCCACATGGAAAGGACCCTGGTCACCCAGCTAGGGAATCAAACCCAGGCCCTACTTGCTGTGAAGCGACAGAGCTGCCCACCATACCACTTTGCCACCCCATTAACTTTACAGGAGAAAGAAAAAACATATATTACTTTCAAGTAATATATGTTAAACCTATCTTTTAACAACCTACGTTTCAGACATGTCTGGAACTTTGCTAATAGAAGCATCTTGAAGACAGCATACTGTTCTATAAGGACCCAAAAGGGATACTGAAATATTCTTAACTTCTTCTTCTTCTTTCGGCTGCTCTCTTTAGGGGTCGCCACAGCGGATCATCTGCCTCCATCTTGCCCTATCCACTGCCTCCTCTACTTTTACACCAACCATCTCCATGTCCATGTTCACTACATCCATAAACCTTCTCTGAGGTCTACATCTTCTCCTTCTACCCGGCAACTCCATCTCCAACATTCTTTGACCAATATATCCACTATTCCTCCTCAACACATGTCCAAACCATCTCAACCTGGCCTCTCTGGCTTTATCTCCAAACTGCTCCACCTTCACTGTCCCTCTGATCTGCTCATTTCTAATCTTGTCCATCCTTGTCATAGAGCCACAGTCTCCAAACCATACATCATAGCAGGACACACTACTGTCTTGTAAACCTTCCCTTTCACTCTTGCCACTATCCTTCTGTCACTGACACCCGTCTCCACCCGCTCCATCCTGCCTGCACCCTCTTCTTCACCTCTTTTCTACACTGTCCATTGCTCCTGATGGTTGACCCAAGATATTTGAAGTCATCCACCTTTACGACCTCTACTCCTTGCATCTTCGTGGTCAACAGCACCGGAGGCGGTCGTTGTTAACCCGGGCCTCGACTGATCTGGTATGGCAATCAAATTTGTGATCCGCAAGTTTTGGCACAAGTTTTACGTCGGATGCCTTTCCTGACGCAACCCTCACCATTTATCCGGGCTTGGGACCGGCACCAGAAGTACACAAAGTACACCCCTAATGGCTGGTTTGAAATATTCTTAACACAGCCACATAAAGTAGGAGTCTTTCCTCCAAGCCCCAGAGGGTGTCACTCATCTTAGAGTTCTCTCTTCAGAGTTTTCATTCATCTCCAACTGATAATGAGCTCAGAAAGAAATGGTTAATTGCAATAAAAAGGAGTGAGGGGCCGACATTCAAAGTAATTCGAAACAGCACGCATATGTGCAGCGCTCACTTCAACCTGTCGGACACCTACGTTACACTGAGGGGAAAAACATAGGTGAAAAGGGTAATGGCTAATGCTAAACTAGCAGCAACCTGTGCAGAACTGAGGCCCACCAGGACTGGGAGTGAAGAGGAGTCAATAACAGCAGATATACTTCAACCACAGTGCTAATGCTCAGTGAATAAAAGTCTGTTATATTGTGATATCAACCCATTAAACATGCCAAAACACATTAAAAACGTCAGAAACCAAAGGAAACACTCAGTGGGCATAATTAGCATAGCTAGCATAACAGCTAATCCAGCTGAAGCTTTAGTGAGCTTTAAACAGAAGGTTTTATGCATTTACTACATTAAGGTTGGTGTTTCTTACTCAGGCTTGCCTGTGTTTTGTTTGTTTGTTTTTGTTTGAAATTCCCATTTCTGATTAGCATTATACAAATGCTCCGCTGATCTGCTGAAAAACAACTATTAGAAGTCATTAGGATCCAAACCTAAAGGTTTTTACACACATCACTGTTACTGCTAGGTTAAGAGTGGTCAGCAACCTAAAAATATCCATCCAAGAGTGATTTTCCGATCCCAAACTGACCAATGATTAAGGGTTAATCAAGCATGAAGGGAAACAGATGGGCTGCAGCCTCTAACACCACAAAAGCAGGTAGGACCTACAAGGTAAGTGTTTCTAATAAAGTTGTCAGTAAGTGTAGAATTATTAGAAACATATAGAAATGAACTGACCGCATTATACCATGGCCTCAAATGTGGCCTCTTACAAAGAAGCTTCGGCACGCAATTACTGTTTATAGCAGCTAGTGGTAGCTGACTCACTGGTTGTGGCCGGACACGGCACCGTTGTGCAGATAGAGCTCTATCATCCACAGACAGACACCATGTCATGAGAAACAGATGAAAAATGGGAGGAAGTAAAAGAGAAAGAAAGAAGGAAACAGAGGAACTAGATTATGTCTCTGATATAAAATGCTGTGCCAAGTTGTCAGTTGTTCCCAGTATAACAAATGATGATCCTATAGGGGCCAGACAATGGACTGATGACTCATACGAGGACCAGAGATGGATAGAGAGGGTTATTTAGTTGACCCTGTGTACATGAAGCATGTTTGGGCATTTGTGCAACCAACCAATGTTCTACAAACGATTTAATCTGTATATTTTGACAATTTGACAATCATAAACACTTAATTTGTGAAGTACTCTTGCAAGTACAAATAACTGGTGAAGCTGATGCATAAAACAAAAATTGTATCTTCATTATTGCTTTTGCTTTTTTCCATTTTACACTGTGTGAATGACGCCCGAATAGTCCAAGTCTGTGAAGCCGCAGTATCATCACGAGAGTCAGTTCATGCAGGTGAGGTTTGCACGGCCTTGTACAGCACGAAGCTCCATGGTGGTCAAACTGGTCCAGCAGAACAACATGTCAGCAATATTTGAGATGACTTAGCATAAACATGGAAAGATTGTTGTTTTGTTTCCTTATCCTGTTACCACTTTGGAAATACAAGGTTTTGTTCCTTACAGTGATGATACAGCACTGGACAATACAAACACTACAAATAGTAAATGGACAATGCAGACTGCAACATATAATTTAACCAGGGCTGCCACTTTGTGAACAACCGTATGTATACTATATACACACACAATATGACCAAAAGTATGTGGACACCTACACCTGGAGTTACAGCTGTTTCCCCTCTTCTGGGAAGACTTTCCACAAGATTTGAGAGTGTGTTTGTGGGAATTTGTGCTCATACAGTCAAAACAGTATTTGTGGGATTGGACTAGAAGGCCTGGCTCGCAATCAACAGTCATCCCAAAAGGTGTTCAGTGGGATTGAGGTCAGGGTCCGGTGCAGTCCACTGAAGCTCATCCACACCAAAGTTGACACACCATATCTTTATGGACCTTGCTTTATGCACAGGGGTAGAGTCATGCTGAAACAGGAAAAGGTCTTCCCCAAACTGTTGCCACAAAGTTGGAAGCATAACATTGTCTAAAATGTCTTTGTATGCTGTAGCAATAATGTTACCCTTCACTGGAGCTAAGGGGCTGAGCTCAAAGCATAATAGCACTTACAGATAACCGGAGCAGATCTAGAAATTTCATGATCTGACTTGTGACAAATCCTGTGACAGTGCCACATTTAAAGACTTTTCAAGCTCTTCGGTACGACATATTGTACTGCCAGTGTTTGAATACGGAGACTGCAAGGCTATGTGTTAGCAATGGTTGTGACTAAGACACCTAAACTCTGTAATTATATCCAACCCCACTTGAGCTGAGCAGAATGTAAAGAAAAATAGAATGCAATGATATGCAAGTCATGTAAATCATATTTTTAAGAGGAAAATACTACAAAGACAACATATCAACTGTTGAAACTGAGAAATCTTATGATTTAAAAAAAAATATATATGCCCATTTTGAAATTGATGCCAACAACACACTCCAAAAAAGTTGGGACAGGGGCATGTTTACCACTGTGTTATATCACCTCTTTCAACAACACTCGTTTGTGAACTGAGGAGAGCGATTGCTGTAGTTTTGAAAGTAAAATGTTTTGTTGTTCTTGTTTGATATAGGATTTCAGCTGCTCAACAGTTCAGTTCTGTTGTATTTTTCATTTAATAATGTGCCAAATGTTATAAGTGGGTGGCAGGTATTAACTGCAGACATTTTAATGCATAGTCGATGTAATACATGCAGAATGTGGTTTGACTGTGTCTTGCTGAAATAAGCAAGGCCTTCACTGAAAAAGATGTCATCTGGATGGCAGCATATGTTACCAAAACACACACACACACACACACACACACACACACACACACACACACACACACACACACATATATATATATATATATATATATATATATATATATATATATATATATATATATATATATATATATATATATATGTATATATATACACTGCTCAAAAAAATAAAGGGAACACTTATACAACACAATATAACTCCAAGTAAATCAAACTTCTGTGAAATCAAACTGTCCACTTAGGAAGCAACACTGATTGACAATCAATGTCACATGCTGTTGTGCAAATGGAATAGACAACAGGTGGAAATTATTGGCGATTAGCAAGACACACTCAATAAAGGAGTGGTTCTGCAGGTGGGGACCACAGACCACTTCTCAGTACCTATGATTTCTGGCTGATGTTTTGGTCACTTTTGAATATTGGTGGTGCTTTCACACTCGTGGTAGCATGAGACGGACTCCTATATAAAACTGATTCTATGAGGATGGTGGGGCCCGACGTCCACAGATGGGGGTTGTGCTCATAGCCCAACGCCGTGCAGGACGCTTGGCATTTGCCAGAGAATACCAGGATTGGCAAATTTGCCACTGGTGCCCTGTGCTCTTCACAGATGAAAGCAGGTTCACACTGAGCACATGTGACAGAGTCTGGAGACGCCTTTGGAGAGCGATCTGCTGCCTGCAACATCCTTCAGCATGACCGGTTTGGCAGTGGGTCAGTAATGGTGTGGGGTGGCATTTCTTTGGAGGGCTGCACAGCCCTCCATGTGCTCACCAGAGGTAGCCTGACTGCCATTAGGTATCGAGATGAGATCATGTCTCGCTCCATCCACCAACGTCACGTTGCACCAGACTGTCCAGGAGCTAGCGGATGCTTTTGTCCAGGTCTGGGAGGAGAACCCTCAGGAGACCATCCACCACCTCATCAGGAGCATGCCCAGGCATTGTTGGGAGGTCATACAGGCACGTGGAAGCCACATACAATACTGAGCCTCATTTTGACTTGTTTTAAGGACATTATATCAAAGTTGGATCAGCCTGTAGTGTGTTTTTCCACTTTAATTTTGTGTGTGACTCCAAATCCAGGCCTCCATTGGTTAATAAATTTGATTTCCATTGATGATTTTTGTGTGATTTTGTTGTCAGCACATTCAACTTTGTACAGAATAAAGTATTCAATGAGAATATTTCATTCATTCAGATCTAGGATGTGTTATTTGAGTGTTCCCTTTATTTTTTTGAACAGTGTATATATTGTTCATTAATGGTGCCTTCACAGATGTGCATATCACCCATGCCATGTGGACTAATGTACCTCTATACCATCATGAATGCTGGCTGAGAGGTCTTTAGCCCAAAGGACACAGTGTCTATAATTTCCAAAAAGGGCAGTAATTTCCACTCGAGAATCATGTCTGGTTTTAATGCAGTGCCGCCTGAGGGTCCAAAGATCATGGCCAGCAAATACTGCGGCCTTGTCCCTTGCATACATCAAGGGACATAGATGCAGAGAACATATATATATATATGTATCACTGTTGTTGGAACAAAACCTTGTATCTCCAAAATGGTAACTTTACAAGAGAAGGAAAAAACATACTCGACTTTTAATGTAAGTCAATTGAACCTGACATATTTCCAAGTCATTCTGGATCATTTATTTTGGTCCATTCATGATGAAAGTTACACACAATATATAGGACGGCGAGTTCCTTCAAATTATGTCAAAAACTGAAAAATGACAAAAATGGAGATGGTTTTGTTTCTGACAGCAGTGACAGACATATGTGTGTGTGTGTATATATATATATATATATATATATATATATATATATATATATATATATATAAACATTTCCTTTTTGGTTTTTATACATTTACATTTTGTGCACATTTCATGCACAATAGTCCAACAGAAACAGTCCAAAATTATTCATTGCCTTGACTTCTTTAGACCACCCATCAGAGCGGATTCAGGCATTCACGTGGTCCCCTGTTGCTCTGTAGATAAATGTTAAGGAAATACTCCCTTCCTAATGATCTTTTACAAATAAGCAGCTGCATCATTCCAACAAGACATTCTGTGGTGTGACAAGAGGTAGGCAAAACTTTGGTGATTTATTTACTTAATGCTTAAGTAGTATTACCTTTTCACTGTTTACATCACAGAAGAGGAGATTTCTGTAAAGGTATAAATACTTTCTTCACCAAATGTTTCAAATTTCTGTTTTTTTTTTCTTTTTTTTCTGAATGTCATAATATATTTACGTAGAATGCACCAGTCATTACATTTACAGTGATATATTAGGAAAGAATGGAAAGAATATTTCTATTTTATTGTATTATATTTCTATTGCTATTTGTAAGGGTATCCAGTTCTGGTCCTGGATCGTCAGTGCCTGGCACAGTTTGATGATTTCCCTGCTCAAACACACCAGCCAAACCTGGCAATTAAGGGATGAGCGGGTCTGTTTGTGCAGGAAAATCACCAAATGGCGTTGGACACTGGCTCTCCAGGGCTGGTCTGTCCATGGGGAATTTGTTTAACAAACACTCTTAAAAATTATGGCATCAAAAATGATTCCTAGATAGCCACTTTTGTGAATTAAATGATGATGATGGTAATAATAATAATAATAATAATAATAATAATAATAATAAAAATAATGGACTGTAACAGTATATGAATTATGAGTATATGAATTACAATGAACAGTGATCATGAAAAGAACTGCTTAAAGGAAAGATGCTAAAAAGTGTTTTTTGCATGATGCCATAGAATAAGCACTTTTGCTTCCCATACTTTTTGTAAGTATTACATGTATGTGAGGGCTCTTTGAGTCTTCATACTCAAACATGGTTCTTTAGGGAACCAAAAGTGGGTCTTCTATTCATTCTTTGAAAACGTCATTGTGGCACTTTTCTTTCCTCTTTCTAGTGTCCTCTCCTAAAACTAAATGTGCCAAAAGGAACCAAAAAGGTTTATTTGGAGTGGTACCATAGAGACACTTTTGGTTCCCTAAAGAACCTTTCAATGGATGATTCTTTCAGAAATGAGATGTGGGAGAGTCAAGCAGCTAAAGGTTTTTCCACATAATCTAAAGGTTCTTTATAAATTGTTGCTTCTTCATAGAACCACTGATGTGTGCAAAGAACCATTTGGGAATGTTTATGTTTTTCAAACATAGAGATACTGATAGCACTACCTACACTTTTACCTTAAAAGTAAAAGCACCAAATAAACCCAAAAGGGGTTCTTTGGAGTTTTGGATTGGATGCCTAAACAATCTTTCAATGGATGAGTATTAAAGAACCAATGGGCATATGAAGAACCTTCTGAAGTTTAAAGCATGTCAACATAATGCAGATATTCTATATGTTCTTTGTAGAATTATACATACAAGTCAAGAAGCTTTTAGGAACCTTTATTTTTTAAAAGTGTACATGTCATTTTGTGAGATTGAGATAACTGTGTAAACCTGTTAACTAACTTATTTATGTACTGTTCCACAGTCTGAGAGCATGTTGTTCATTCTTCTTCTCTTCCAACTTGCATCAATACTCCCTCTCAGCCTCTTCTGCCCCAGTGAGTGCGTGTGTGTTTCAGATGGGGCCGTCAAATGCACAGGGGCCATCACCGACATACCGCCTGTGGATGCCAGTCATACCTTTCTTCTGAGACTCAATGACACTTCCATTAAAATCCTGAAAGCTCAAAGCATTCAGCATCTCACTTTCATACTGAGATTTAGCATCACCCACAGTTCTCTTCACACCATCCATGCAGAAGCCTTCTATGGTGCTTCTCAGCTCCGGTCAATCATGCTGTCATATAATGCCCTCTCGGTCCTTCCAGCCAGGGTGTTCAGCAGGTTAGGCAACTTGGAGCAGCTGCGTCTGGAAGGGAATCAGCTGGCATCTGTCAGTGCAGACATATTCCAAGGTCTGGTCAATCTCACTGAACTGAACCTCAGTAAAAACCAAATTGCCAAGCTGGATGCTAATGTCTTCCAGGGCATGACAAGCTTGAATGACTTGAACCTGAGTGGGAACCTACTGCGCAAGTTACCGCAGACATTGTTCCACAATCTGGTGCAACTCAAGTCACTGATTCTGTATTCCAACCAGTTGGAGACTCTGGAGAATGGTTCCTTTGATCATCTGCCCAAACTATTGTTGCTAATGCTGAATAAGAACCAAATCCGAGAAATCCCTCCACAGCTCTTTTGGCACCTACCCTCTCTACTGACCCTGACTTTGTCTAACAACCAACTCCAGTACCTTCCAGCTGAAAGCTTTTACTTTCTACCAAACATTACCAAACTCACCCTGTACAACAACCCCCTAATCTCTCTGTCAGAGCAGCTAATGGGCCACATGCCTAGACTCCAGGAGCTGTACCTGTATAATACCAATCTTAACACTGTGCCTTGGAACCTCTTTGCTAACATGACAGGCCTCAGGGCTCTCAATTTTCACTATAACGAAAAGCTCAGCTCTTTGCCAAGGGACCTTTTCTGCTGCCAAACCAATCTTCAAAAGCTATCTTTAAAATATAACAATCTTCAGCATCTACACCCAGACCAATTTTCACAACTTGTCAGTCTGAAAATCCTTCTGCTTAATGATAATGTGCTTCAGTCCCTTTCGTCAAGGATCTTTCATAACCTCCCAAATCTAGCCAAACTCGAGCTGAGTCATAACCACCTAAGCTATCTCCCTGGAGATGTTTTCGAGGGCGCCGACTCGCTACAGTCTGTCACTCTCGGGCACAATCGCTGGGACTGTGTATGCAATATTATGGACTTTGTAGAATGGATCAAGAAAAACCAAAGGGTAGTTACAGATCTGGATGACGTTAAATGTGATGAACCTTATCGATTACAAAACCAAAAGCTTGTCTCTTTAACCTATGACCACCTTCGGTGTGGCATCACGACGACCTCGGCCAGACATGAATTTGTGACGACTGCTTCAGTGATCCATTCGGAACCTCCACGTCTCCGACACCTTCCCTATCCCTCCACCACCAGAAGCTCACAAGCTAGACAAGATACATCCATTGTGTTTCCTTCAACTCCATCTTCAGCCTCAAGCTTGTCAACCCACAGCTCTACTGAGACCCCATCATCCACTCCTTTAACCGAGGAACAATTCTATGTAGCAATAGATGCATTCTATGACACTGTGGTCTTTGAGAGTTGCCCTAATATTGTTCACAGTAATCGTTACAAGGGCTGGGTGTACCTCTGGACAGTACCTGCAACTGGACTATATGGTGGACTCTTGCTGGCTCTGCATATTGTGCTCATAGCCACTGGCATTATCCTGATTGTTGCCAGTGCTTATGCATTGTATCATCTTAATAAGGTGGTGTGGGATTTAGGGACAGCTGTTACCAGAAATCAGACAATAATAGCTAAAAGACTGCCAAGTTTCAAAGGCAAACGCTAGAAAAAGAATATGTTTCATTTTGAGTCATTTCCAAGAATAAAGTCCATTTTTCTGATTAAAGCATTTATTGTTTTCTGTTGTATTCATATATTCCTGTGGGGTTTCAAGATTTCCTAGTCATAGGAAAGTTACCTAATCATTTTCCATAGTATGGTCCATTTTAAAGCATTTATTATTTTTGGTTTATTAACTCTTTCATATATTCATAGATTCTTGTGGGCCTTCAAGGTTTCCTAGTCCTAAATAGTTGACATTGAGGTGGAAAAAGAATATACTTCTGCACATTTTCATTTGTACATTAACCCTTATGTGGTGTTTGGGTCTGTGGGACTCATTTTCATGTTTTAATGTTTACCAAAAGAAAAAAAGATGTGATTTATTATTATTTCAACCCCAGGTTCCTCAGCCTTTGCTCGTTTTCTGTGAAGAACTTACAAAATAACACATATTCGATGTCGTCACTCTGTTCACCCCCACACATTTATATTACGCATGTGGTGTTGGGCTGAACCCATAGGGAATAAAAGTGTGAAGGTGCTGTGTCCTTCACCCTGTGCTCCTCCTACATTACAGAACTGGTTATTGCTGTATTGATTAAAAATGTGGTAATCAAAAAATTGATTAATAATGTGGTGGGTCATCCAGACCCATTGAGTAACATAAGCATCAAGACCACACAAGTGTTAAAATGCAGATGTGTGTTCCCAACATGTCTTGCTTATTTGCTTTCATTTCTTTTGCTTAAAGCATTGCATTTGTTTAATTTATTCTTTCATATATTCATTTGTTCCAGTTTTATTTTTCCATGTAATTTTCTTTCTTCACCAAAGGTTTTTGGACAGTGATGATAAGATTATCTTACAGCTAATATAAAAGAAATTAATATTAGCAATGATTTATGCTATTTTAAAGAGAGAATGTAGAAAATATATTTGCAATGTTGATATGTATTCCCTTATTCTCTCTGTAATGGCAAATAAAATGCTTCTTTACAGTGAAGTTATTGTCATATGTGCCACTTGGCAGAATAATAGGTGCACCTTTAAAAAAAGGGTTCAAGTGTTAGTAAAGACAATGGTTCCATATAGAACCCTGAACACTCAAAGAACCGTCTGAATGGATGAATGTGTTTTGCATGATTAAGTGGTTCTACTCTACTATGGAAAACTTTCCTTATTCTTACAATATAGAACCATTTTTGCTGAGAGTGCGCAATATACACTCACTGGCTACATTACTGGATACACTCACCATACAGATAGATATATCTGTTTCTCTGCATACTTTATTTGCAGCTTTCATCCTGATCTTCAAAGGTCAGGACCCCCACAGGACCACCACAGAGCAGGTATTATTTGAGTGGTGGATCATTTTCAGCACTGCAGTGACAAAATCGTGGCAGTATTGCGTTGGTACGAGGGGATCAGAAAGCAGTGTTACACTGTGTCCACTAACGGTCCACTCTATAAGACACACCTATATTGTTGGTCCATTTTACAGATGTAAAGTCAGTGATGATTGATCTACTGCTGCACAGTTTATCATCCTGTAGTCCTTCATCTTGATACTGTTGGCCGTATTTTTTTGGTTGGTGGACTATGTTTAATCCAGCAGCGATGCTGAGTTGTTTAAAAACTCTGGCAACCATGTCAGTGTTCAAATAAAACCTGCTCTGCGGTGGTCCTAAAGGAGGTCCTGACCACTGATGAGGTAAAGAAAGGTTAATTTTGCAGAGAAACATTTCATTGTTTCACTGATTTTTATTATTTTAAGTTCTGACACCAGCCCACTATGGACCACTGGCCCAACCTAAGTATTGGCCTGAGGACCACCAGAGTGCCCGGTAGACCAGTGGTTGAGAAAGGTCTGCTGTAGATGATGTGTACTTATTTTTACAAATCAACAAAACATAATTTGGCCAAACTTTGCATATGAGCGAGAGAGAGAGAGAGAGAGAGAGAGAGAGAGAGAGAGAGAGAGAGAGAGAGAGAGAGAGAGAGTATGAAATAAAACTAGAATAAGGTATAAGGAAAAAAAAGCTTATAAAAACAGCGCTTGCTCCTTATTCAATGGTCCCACTGTTGAGGTCTTTGACGTGGTTGCCCTTACTCAGCGAACCTGCTGTATATGTCATGTGGGGTATTTAATCTGGTTTTTGCCACTCCCACATGACTAAGACTACAGTTCAGGAAGCCCAACCTTGAGATGACACATTGCAAACCTTACACTGATAAGGAGCCACTTGTGCTTGTTATACAAACCAGGCCAGTTCAGTCCAGTGAAGCTCACCATTCAGATGTTCGACACGCACAAACCATTACAAACTGCCTGAGCACAAATGAGAATAATAATGAAAGCACAGTTAAAAAAAAACTTAATATAAGTATATTAGAATAAGACAGGTCATTGGACATCTTTACCGCAAAAACAAGAGGCGTGTTGCTTCATAATCTTACATACCATCATTGTCACATAGTTATCAAGTCTCCTTTGCTGGTACAGTTACGCTCTAGGCATCCTGCACACAGGATACACTGTGCTACTACAAACTGCAGCTATGCTGCATAGAATGAAAGTGCATGGAAAGCAGCTATAAACGTCAAGCTCAAACTCATTTGTACACTCCACTCATATAAATTTAATTAAATAAAACTTTCAACAACTTTAATGAATTCACCCTCTGTTTTCAAGGTGAAAGAAGACTAGGCTAGTCTAGGGATGTGCGCATCTACCGGTTAACCAATCGAGGTGCTGGTATTCGAATACTGAAAGCACTTTTTGGGTATTTGTTGAGCTCCATCACAAGAAGACATAAAATGGCTAACAATTCAGTGAAATGTGATGGTTTTGTTCATATTTTGCTCATTCTTTGCTGCTATGAAACACAGCAGCTTTAACATGAGCACATTGGCAAGAACACGCTGTCAAGGCCGTGACTGAGAAGGCAGAGATTGTGCGGCTTTATTTCTAACTAGGCTAACTGCCCTGCTGATGTTAGCTATGTCCAAAAACAGTGAAGAGATATTTCTCAGACAAATAACATGTTGGCACATGGTAAACTGAGGAAAAAAGCAATCAACATCCAATTATTAGCTCTGTTAGCTCATTAGCTCATCTGAAGAGGCAGCCTCCGCTACTCAGCCAACACCAAATCCTAGCGATATCGCTCAGCTGTTTTTGGATAATAAGACATTTTCCTTTGTGTGCTGCCATATTTTTGTGTAACTACAGTTCAGTCACCTAAAAGGTAAGCCAGCTGTAACCTATTTTTGTCCAGAGTCTATTTTTGCCATTGTTTTTCATTTCCTGTGGTTTACCAGATATCTATTCATAAACTTTTACAGATACTCTGGGACCAAAATTTAGCCGCAGTGCTGAGATGACAGACAATCAGTGTTTGTGTGTTTATCCTGTCTTTACAATGACTGCTTTCTCTATGCAAATTTCAAGTGACCTACTGATTAAAATTTCACACATGATCCACACAGTTAGAAATGAAGGTTCTGCGCAGGTCCATTTTTCATTCATCAAGGTACAAATAATGTAAATGTTCCCTCAAAGGTAAAACTGTGGTCTTAAGGTCCAATTGTGCTCCTTTCATAGGTTTATTCCAGAGGAAAAGTGCATATTTGTACCTTTTCATGACCAAATATTTTAAAAGAGAGCAGTAAAATAAAAAGCCTGGAGACAAGACGGGTGTGTGGAGTTCAATGGATTATGGTGCAATCGTGTTCCATGACCAATGTTACTGATACACCTTGAGGGAACCACCCCAGTGACAAGAGTAACAGTAACAGTTTGGTACCTTTAATAACTGTTCTGTTTTGTTCTTTCAACCCTTGACCTGCTACAAACATTACACTTTGAGCAAGTTTTTTCTAGAACTATAAATCCAAGTCAACAGTTTTTAAATCCTTATTTTTAAAAAATGTATTGTATATTTTATTTACATGTGACCAGACTGTGAGCAAAGACTAAAACATTCACTGCTTGAACAATTAAACGTCTCTGTGGCGTCAGTAAGCTGTGCAATTTATATGAATCACTGAGATGTTTTGTTGATGTAGTGCTTTTGGCATCCAGCTGCCTGTGGAAACATGCCCAAGTTTCAGCACACCAGATCAGCTATAAACCACGCTTGGAAAATACAGGAGCATTTCAGAACAGCAGGCTGTGGAACGAAGAACCTGCTGAATGAGAGTCGTCCTGCTATGCCAAAACTACTCTTCTCGAAGATAAGGATCTATGAGTTTAAGGAGCTCATTCGAAACAAGAAGCAAGTCAAAACGTAAAAGATTTTCATTTTTCTTGAGGCATTAAGATGATGGGAGAGGACAGAATAGTAAATGAGGATTGGTGTGAGATTAGCCGGATGTGCCAGCCAGTACTTTTTCATCATGTGCCAGTATGAAGAACATCAAAGGCAGAAATATTTTTATATGAGGGCTCACATCACATGTGACATTTGTGTCTTGCTTTCTTTAGACTGGACGTTCTCCTGAGCAGAAGGAAGCAGAAAAACGATATCAGATGTTTTTTAGTCCAGAAAATTACTCTCCCATCTGATGCTGATTCTCAGTAAGTTTACAGCTGATGTTCTTGACTGTGACATATTTAGGCAGCACTACATAACAAAATGAATGTGAAAGAGAGCCTCTTCATATACTGAACTGTGACTTTGGAGATCTGCAATTTCTTCTGTTCTATCCTAGCCTTCAAGAGGATGACATACTCAAGCCAAAGCTGGAGAAGCTGTTGGAGGACAAATGTAAGACCATAAAACCCTGTTTTAAAACACTGTTTATAGCTATAAAGTTTGGAAGATTACACATGAAGTCTATAATGACAGCATCTCTCTTCCAACAGGCTACCTTGCTGCCTTTCGTGCTTTTCTCCAGTCAGAGTTCAGCGAAGAGAACGTTGAATTCTGGTTAGCATGTAAGGAATACAAGGAGGCCACATCGTCCAGCATGCTCCCCAAAAAAGCAGCAGAGATCTACCACATGTTTCTTGATCCTATGGCTCAGAAAGAGGTCAGTAGAGGAATCTGCCTGAGTCATGTTTTATGCATAATCTGAGTGGAAGCCGTAGTCAAACACAGCCCATTCATTCCAGTCACATCCTATTACTACTCTAAAAGTTACATGTTTACGGGCCACTTTATTAGAAACAGCTGGGGTACAGGCCTTCAGTTTCAGGTCAGGTCACTATTGTAATATAAAATGTGCGATAACTTTTGCACAGGCTGTCTTTCACGCCTTTTCCCAATAATGTGTAAAACGAAAAACAGCAAGTAAGTAAATTTTCATAAAAATGTGCAGAAGTGTGTGAGTGATGCCACAGAAGAAGGTTCCTAAAGAAACTTTCACTAAATGGTGAATAACCTTTCTAGTTTTTAAGTTTTAATGGGAATTCTATATTTTCTTTTAAAACAACTGCATAATTAATGAATTAAGTTCATTCATTGGTCTGATGTGAAACCAGTGGTTTTAGGAAGAGTTGAAAAGCTCACAGGAAGCCATTACATGAAATGGTTTTATAAAATATATATATATATATATATATATATATATATATGGTGCCTGATGTCTGAGGCACTATATTAAAATGTTTTCAAAAAAAGAAAGTTTTTTGTTCTTAAATTTTTAAATTTTAAAAATACATTCCTGGTGGAGAGGCACTTGTGAGGCAAAGTAGGGCCCAAAGAAATTTTGTTTTTCAGATTTTCCACCAATTACTATTAGCATTACACATAAAAACCCCAAAGACACATGTTCACTGATCATTCTGGATAGTAAATAAAATGGCAACATTTGTGCTCGAGACGTGGTGACCCCTGGTTCTTATCGACGGCACCAATAAAAAAAAATCTGACTGTAAATTTCTCTGCAGAGCCCCCTTTCACATCAAACCACTCTGAATGACTTTGGTTACAATATGATTTAATGTTTGAACCAGAAAAAGAATATAACCTGGTTCGCGTAAGACAAACAACAATAATCTGTTTTACATTCTTATAAAAGATGGTTACTCAAGGGTGCTTTGGTAAAGAAAATGGTTCTATGTAGAATTAGATATCTTTTGATGTTTAAAGGGTTCTTTGCACCATGAAAGGGTTCTTCAGACTGAAGAATGTGCTGTAGATAAGGGTTATTCAACCACTGGGCCGAGGAGCAACCCTTGGTGGTTAGTGGACCTATATTAGGGTGAGCCAGTGGTCCATTGTGGGCCTGAACTGGCACTTTGTCATAAAAATCAGTGTAAAAAATAATTGACTTAAACAATGAAAAACATTTTCAGCCAGTTAACAACATTACTATAAGCAATAACAGTGCCGTTAGATGTTTGGGGCCGCACATGAGCTACAATGGCTAGATCAGCGCTGATCCGGCTCCTTCTCGTGCGGCTTTTACAATCCCCAATCCCAGTTACGCACGGGGTTGATGGGATTACCCTGGCACCTGTACCGTGACAAAAAGGCAGCTTTGTCAGTTTTTTGCCACTTCGCCTCTAGAAAAACCTGACCTTTCAGTTGTCCACTGGCACCAATATTCTGCTGATATTTCATGTTCACTGATGCACATCACATATTGCAGTTTAGAGTAGGACCTCCACATATAACTGTGTTGAACATTTCCCATAAATGACATTTTTAAGCAAAACTGTGGAGTCTTCCAATGATAAACAGGTGGGCCTTGAGGTGGAAAAGCTTGAGAACCTGCTGTAGATGGTTCTATATAAAACCTTTGAAGAATGGTTTTATATTGTGTTCTTTTACTGTGACAATATTAAGCTTGTAACAATAAGTTTTTTAAAAGGTTCTATATAAAACCATCAGCAGAGTTTCTCAACCATTTTTACCTCAAGGCCCAGCTGTAGACGGTCCTTCAAGCTTTCTAGTGCAAAACAGGTGGGCTTTGAGGTGGGAAAGGTTGAGAACCTCTGCTATAGATGGTTCTATGTAGAACCTTTTAAAATGGTTCTTTTATTGCAACAATGTCAAGCTTGTAACAACAGAAGAACACTATAGAACTCTACATTGGTTCTATAGAACCTTTTACAGTACATTTGCCCTTTAATCATGCAAAGGCTTCTTTGAGTGTTCACCGTTCCATCTAGAAGCACTTTCTTTACTAAAGAACCCTTGAAGAACCATAATTTTTAACTGTGTAGTATTTGGCATTCAGTGAACTGAAACTTTAAGGCAACCAGGTCACTTACTTTTTTTAATGAAAACAATCATTTTTTATAGTGTAGAACCCACACATCCAACCTAGATCCATCTCAAAGAACCTTTTTTAACCTTGTTTTTAAGAGTGTAATCCATAGAATGATCCAGTGTACTGTTTCTGCTGAAGTGTTACTTGGTCTTCTCACTCTTCTTCACTAATTTGGGCCATGTGCTGTTTTTACAGGTCAACATTGACTATCACACACGTGAGAAGATCAAGAGGTCCATAGTGAATCCTGATCCATGCTGCTTTGATGAGGCTGAGAGACTTGTGTTCAAGCTGATGGAGAGAGACTCCTGTCCCAGGTTCCTGAAGTCTGCGGCCTACCAGAACGTCAAAAGGAAAGCCTTGGGCATAGGGACCTTCCACCAAAAGATCACTTCTTGAGTGAAAACGAAAAGCAACAGCGCGTCATATCAGGTCATGACTCCAGGAAGTGTCTGGGACGAGGATTTATGCACGTGGCTTAAGGGGAATTACTGAGGAGAACAGAAAGTATACAATGTGTAGAGATCCTATATGAAATGTTTCAACAGTTAGTACAATAGTAAGGGGTGAATGAGTGGACATGTTTTATAAATTGTCAGGAGAGGATCTGCAATAAAAGATGGAAAAAAAAGATGTCACATTTATTACATGTCACAAGAATCCTTTTCTTAGGATACAGTAGTTACATTGTTAATCATGTAGACTATTGGTTTACCACCAGTAATTATAGTGACTAGCATAACTGTTGCGTACCCGAGACCAATGGTTTGGTGACACTGATTATAAACTGCGTCAACCATGCAAACATAAACAGCAGTCAGACTATATTTAGAGGTCTTATGACATTGACTAATTATGAGCAGGTAAGAGACTTTGAGGAGAACTTTTCCACCGCTGGAGTGCAAGTTTTGTTTTGGTCACATGCCTGATCCGGGTTAATTGGTGCTGAGACAGGAGTCGGGCGACAGTGTCAGGAAAGATGAAAACGAGCCACACTACTGCTTGACCTTTTTCTGAAAATGGCTTACTTCTTGCAGTCCCAAACTTAAAAAGGCAATTCTCAAGTGCTAAGAATATCTTGTTTGACTGACCTCTAATTCTACCCACAGAGTGAGATGTCATCAGTAGTTTAATCCGTGGCAAATCACCCTTAATACATCTCCTTCTTGGGAAAAAGTAATCTGATCAAGGCACTACTGTTTTACTGGAATCCTCTTGCTAATGAATAAGCTTGCTCTTCTGCCTAATTGAAAAATTACTGAGCACTTATTGAATTAAAAGTGTAAGTATTTTACATTTATCCCCAGTACATCTTGTCCCCATGCATCGTTTAGAGTAGTGTCGAACCATGGCTATTAGAGTAAGGCCTTCAGTTTGGGCCATAAATGTCCAAACTCAAAACAAAAATGAGGGAACTCAAACACTTCTAAAGCACAATGCTAATTTTTGTAAGCTTATTCTATGAGATTCCAGTAGTATATTAGTGCTAAGATAACAGTAATTAACATGAACTTTGTTGGGGAAATCTGAAGCTTGTGAAACATATTTCATGTTTTATTTCAATCTTGTAACAGACATATTAATATATGTTTTATCTTGTAGATGGTTTACAGCAACTCTTTCAGAACCCTGACAAAGAGCTGCTACTGTTTTTCATTTCCATCTGGCCGAAACACATTACTAGGCTATCACTCATAGTCAGTATTATGATGTATTTAGGACTTCTATTAAGGCTAGAATGACTTGGACCCATCCAAGTAATGATGAGTTGTTTCCATTGTCAATTCCTGATTATGTTAGTGGATAATCTGACACATTAGGTCTTCTGTTCAGCTCCTGAAGTCCTAACCAGTGGTGTAGTCAGTTGTATACACAGGCAGACTTCATAAACTGACTTTTTTACCAGTCTGTTTCTACTTACTTTCTTTCTGATGAATTAATGCATATCTCCACTTATTCCACAGTATTCTACTGCATCTAACAAGTCAAGGTGAGGCAAAACATAATCCATGAGTTTTAAAATGGTTTGATTGGTTAACGTTTCCATTTCTATGGATATCAGCACTGGATAGCACTGAATTCAATCTCTTCAGTCTTTCATTTCAGGGAAAAATAGATGGATTGTGAATGAAAATTGATAAATAAAGAGTATTGACTGATGTCAACAAAGATGTTATTTTCAGTTAACACATCGGATAAGCACATGAACATGGCATGTTAACTATACTTGAGTAGGGTTCGCTTATGTCAGCTCTGTAAATACAGCAGAATTTGAGCAGTTTTGTATATTATTAGTAATTTAACAACTACTCTTGTAAAATGCTGACCTGCTTTGAAATAAAGCCAGAATATTTGAAACTGAAAGTACACAAGATGTCGCAATTTCAAAAAGAGGTCTGAAAATAAATGCATTCTGATGCTTAACCATGTATTTTGCACTTTTCGTATGTGACTTAATCTGCTCACTATCTTTAATACACTGTTAGAAATAAAGTTTCTGTGCATGTACATTTTTTTTTCGTTCATCAAGGTACAAACAATGTAAATGTTCCCTCAAAGGGAAAACAGTGGTTTTAAGGTCCAATTGTGCACCTTAAATAAGTTTTTCTCAGTGGAAAAGTATGTATTTTTATCTTTTCATAACCTAACATTTTAAAACAGAATAATACAATAAAGGCCTGGAGACCAGATGATGGGGTGTGTGGAGTCAATACAACCTAGAAAATATAGTTTCAATGCATTATGGTACAATTATGTTCCCTGACGTAAGGTACTGGGATGTCCCCATGGGTACCACCCCAGTGAAAAGAGGGGCACTGACCCAGTGACAGTTTTGTATCCTTATTTCTGAGAGTGCACTGACAAGTATCTTATGCAATGCAAACCCATATCAGAAAGAAAAAGGTTCCAGTTTTCCAGTGTTACATATAAAACTGGATTTACAACATAAATAAACAGTAGTATTTTGATATCTCAACATATTTTATATATATATATATATATATATATATATATATATATATATATATATACACTTAACAAGCATTATGATTATATATGGAATAATTTTACAGAAATCAGAGGGCCTTTAGGCCCTGAGGATTCCTGCTGAAACGTAGGGGTGATCCATATGTCTGTTCATGACAAACTACATCACCTTTCATCACAATATCCTTTTCCATCAGTACTTCAAGATCACTAACTGTGTGTTTCATTGCAAAGAGACCATAACTAGTGCTGTTTAATTGGATTTAGAACAGTGCCGTAGGAGATGAATTGCATAAAATCATTGTAATCATTGTTTTTGACAGTGTTTTATAAACGTGGCACTGCACTTTCTTTTATGTCTGTTTCAACTCATCAGAACTAAATACCATAATATGTATTGTGTGCTTTGTGTGAGATTTTTTGCCCCATCAACCACTTTTGCTGAAACGTCAGCACTAATGTCCAGCAGTTCTCTGTAGGTCTCTTTCTTGGTATATACTTATATACAACGGGGAAACAATATTTTTCTGAATCCTGAAAACATTTCTACGTTTTTTCTAACGTCACAAAGTGTCACACAGGTCAATTCTGGGTTGACAGATATCATTAATCGTTTTCTAATTCTTCAACTATCCCAATCTTCTCATGTATTAACGACACTTTCTGACGACAGCTCTTTTTTTCCCCCTAGTTGCTTCATGACCTGATGAGGCAGGACACAGAGCTATAGGGAAATAGACTTGCACAAGAGATGTTGCATGTTGTGACGTGAACTAATTTTCACCAACGTCCTCTCAAACGTATTTGGTGGGTTTTGTGGACTTTCTACACAGCAGTGAAGGTCTTGCCGACCATCAATAATCAGGCCTAACATCAGGTACAACACACAAACCGATCACTGACAATCTGCCACTGTCTCCTTCTGCCAAAATACTGTTGCTATGACAACAAAAGGGAAATGAGTAATACCCTGTGCACTTTGACTTTGTCTGAGGCACAGAATTGCTCAATTGCTTCCAGTGGCGGATTTAATGGTGGCGCGTGCAGAACTGTTGGTTTGAGTCTGCCGATCAGCTGACTTTATTTTGCACATATTGACTCATGGCGCACTGTACATGAGATGTTTCCGACACATGGAGGAGACACGACGTTTGGCGTCAACGCATCACTGGCCATAGCCATTTTTGGCCAACGTGGGCTTAAACCTCACCCAGTGAAATGACCTAGCAGGGATCACCAGCCATGCCTGAAGGCTGGTGTTTGTTCCACAGCATTTGGTACTACAACTACATCACAGTCAAGCTTCATTTGTAGAATTCAGCAGAACTCAACCTTTAAACAAAAAACAAAGAAGTACAGCCAAGGCATGGCAAGGAAATGCACAACTCTACTGGTACAAAACAAATTATTCAAATTTGACCATGAGATACTGTAAATTAAGCTTTCACTTTCCTGAATGGAAAAGACATATAAAATAAAGCATGCAAAGTTCAGTATTTGCTTATCTGCTGCTTTACTGTGCGCACATGCATTTACATGACTAAAAATAAGGCACAACAGCCCATGCTTTGACAGCATGAGCAACGTTGGACTCTAATAGGCTGGAGTATGACAGGCTGGGGTGAAGGGGGGGGTGGGGGAAGAGAGGGGGTGGCAGTTAGAAGGCTTCCTCTTTGCTGTGGTTCGCTGACTTCTCACGAGTGACACCAGCATTTAACAACTCTGGCAGAGCATATAAAGAAAAGGCGGATGCTGGGGGAGACCTGTTGAGCACCAAGTGCAGTATGACCACAAACAAGACTGCAAAGCTGTGGAGTTCCTTTCTCTAAGCTCCTTCCTCTAACATGACCGGCCTAATCTCTGAGCCTCTTGTAAAGCATTTCAACATGGACAAAGATGACTGCAAGAGAAGCAAGAACCTGTAAGTGCAGACTCGACTACAGTCGTACAGAATCTTCGGCTATATCTTGGGATTATGTGTCCATACAGTGGAATACGTTGAGAGTTGTTGCATGGTATCACTGCATGCTGTAGCATAGGTACACATGTGTGAAGACTGAATTATCGACCAGAGCTGACTTTCTCTCCATAGAGGAAAAAGCTTCATGTGCCGACTACAGTGCATGTTCTCCCGCTCATCTGCTCCAGAGAGGTAAGAGTTGGGCTGTCTGTTTCCGATATTAAGATGATTTATGAATGTGAACAGGGACGCTTGAGGTCAGCCTAGAAAGCAGGGAGGGCACGTGTGTATCATGAATGGAGCTAATTTCTCAGATGCTCTTGACATCTTCATACAAAAGCCATAACTCCTAACCTAGTCAAGTAATCAAACCTTTCCTTTTCCAGCAGGCTAAGTTTAGAGGACACACAACAATGGTCCCAGTCTTTGGAACGGCTCCTCGAGTCAAAATGTAAGCATCCTGCTTTTTCTTACATGGTTCTCAATGTCCTTACAATTACCTATTAGTCAAGTAATCAAACTCTTCAACCACAAATGTATCTCCTGTACATTAATGGTGCCTCTGTGTTGGTCCCTCCAGATGGTTTAGCGACATTCCGCACCTTCCTCAAGTCCGAATTCAGTGATGAGAACATAGAGTTCTGGTTGACATGTGAGGACTACAAGAAAATAAAGTCGTCTTTCAGGATGACATCAAAGGCAAAGAAGATCTACGAGCAGTTTGTAAAAGCAGAGTCTCCTAAAGAGGTAAGTCAGCGTCCAGAGGGGAAACCCCATATGCCCTCTTTAAGTACATCACTGCCTGACCATTGTGTCCACACCCTTCAGTTTCTCATTTGCATTGCAGATAAACATTGACTACCACACACGAGAGCAGATCAAGAGGAACGTGAAAAGCCCAACAGTCCAGTGTTTTGATGAGGCGCAGAAGATCGTCTACGGACTCATGGAGCGGGACTCTTATCCCAGGTTTCTGAGGTCTGAGATGTACAGAACTCTTCTGGATTCCCTCGCTGCAGATGCTTCCCGCGGATGAGGGGACAGAGGGAACCTTCTAGCAACACTAAAACTGGAATGACAATGTTTCTTCATGGAGAACCCACTACTAGAGAGGGCCCAGGACCCCCCCTCCAGGAAAGCTGTCCGACTTAAACCCAACTTTGACTCCGGGATCAGAAGAAACTGAATGTGAAAGTGTGGTGCTGCGCCCTGAAGCACTTTCGGGTGGTGACAAATGACATGAAACAAATCAAGCCAAAGCAAGTCTAGGAAAGCTAAAGAAGAAGCCAGTCAACCCTCAAAAGCCTGGAAAAGTGCCCACGGCGCCCTGTTACTCGGAAACACTTCCTGTGCAGATAAGGATGAGGGGCACTGATGCCTGTTTGGTGCTTAGAAAAGCAGTAGAGTGGGCAGAAACACTATCAAGTGATCACAGCACTTACTGTATGTCTTTGAGAGAGAAAGACAGAGACTTTGCGGGGTCTTTATGGACTAACCACATGACTATTAGGAGGAGAAATGATCTCACGAGAACAATTGGCCATGTTTTGGCATCAACGCCGTAACACCGCACAACTGTGTTAAATTAAAGGAATGCATGTTTGTGAAACTAAATCAAAAATAGTGAGGACAGTAGAAACTGTGTCACCGTGTAACAGTGAGGCTGAATGTTTGATCTGTGTAGTTTCATTCAATCACTTAGAACTGTTCAACTGTTTAATTTAACTGCAGATGTAATTAGCTACAGACTATTTATTATCCACAACCGCTGGTTGAATGTTGCTGTGTCCAATGTAACTTCGAAGATGAGGAAATAAAGCTTGAATCTTCAGTGGTCGGCTGCTTTGGTGAATGGCAGTCTTGCAAATGTTGAAAGCCGCATGTCTTGCTATATTTTAGGAACGATCTTTCTTCTTTTACGTAAGGAGATTCATCTGCTGACTTTCAGACTGCTTCTGCGCTCTGGCAGACGCGTCTCGAAACTCACATTTTCTGTAAGACAATTACCCAAGAAAAGGGAACAGCACGGTTTCAGTTCCGCCAAAACAGGGAATTAAGAAAGAAAAGACTTCACGAGATGTAGAACGTTGTGTTTGGCAAAAGTTGTTGTTAGTCATGCGCTCTTGATTTTCTAATCATTTTGCGGTTGCACTCCCACCATTGCAAATTATTAATATTTATTTATCTTAACTGTTCTGTCTTTTTAAAAGTAGGGACTTTAGCTCAGAACTGACAAGAATAGTACATCAAATGATTTGGATCTACACGCGTTTTACTTTATGTACACACCTTATGGACACTAAAAAAGGGAACATAGATGCAGATCCTTATTTACACCATAACCTTTAACAGAATCAGGTGACAAGGCCACTTCCACCTCCGCCCAGAGGAGATGGAGAAGATGATCTTGCTTAAATTAGGTACTTTTAGAATGGCACTAATGGTCTTTGTGACCTCACAGTTTCATAGGTGATATCGCTGCTGTTGGAAGAAAACCTTGCATCGCCATTTTTGACATCATTTGAAAATGCCTGTTACCCTTTATTCTGTATGTGAATTTCATGATGAATGGACAAAAGAAATGACCCAAAATTACTTTGAGAAAACTCTGCTTCCATTGACTTACATTAAATGTAAAGTAGTTTTTTTCCTTCTCCTGTAAAGTTACCATTTTGGAGATACGAGCTTTTGTTCTGAAAACAGTGATATACAAGGAGCATAAAGTGTTAAGTGTTAGTTTAGAATGAATGGCTGATTTCCAGCTGTCTACAATGTACACAAAAAATTTTCTGATTTTTTTTTAACAATCCAAAATGACCTGTCAATGTATACATGTTCTTTGGATATTATTTTGCTTTATAACAACCTGTGTGTACCTCTTAGCCATTCATTTCCTCTTAAAAAATACATTTTAAGCCAAAAATGTATCTCAAAACTATCACAAAGCAAAGCCTCAGACATCAGGCAGTGAGTGAGCAAGAAGACGTCTGGTTCCTATCATCACCATTGCCAACATTTCTGACTTGGTAATGTTTTCTCACAGTAGTGATGATAGGTACCGGGGTGCTCCTATTATCATAAAGTGCAAATTTTCCCATTTTTTTACAATCCAAAATGACCAGTCAACCTATACCCTATGAGCTGTTATAAGATGTTAATAGTGACGAAATGGTGGCAGCAAATCTGCACTGCAAACTTAAATTAGTAGAATTAAATTAGTACTCACTGTATATGAGTTACAGTTGCTTTCTAATTTTCAGGGATCCACACTTCTGCAGCAAGTAAGGTTAACACAACTAGCCTCATTAGTTATGAATGGTTTCTACTGAGCTGGCACAGCTCTACTTTTCCACCTTCGGCTCACTTTTGACTTAGGTTAACTTGAATAAAACATTCATCCATGTGTAACTATTACATTAAATGTATTGTTTTGTATAGTAATTAATTAATGACTTAGATAAGACTAGAATCACCCATTTCTGAGGACTCCCATAGCTGAATGCAAGTTTGCCACTCTGTTGGCATTGAGGGCTACAGGCCGAACTTAGCCTCATAGTGAGAATAACAAAACACATCAAATGATTCCAGACTTCACATTTAATATGAGAGTAGTAAAATATCATTTTGCAGAGAGAATTATATTTATAAATGAGAAAAAGAGGAGTTAATTAACAGAAACTAACTGCTCCAAAGCTTTTCAGGCAAAAACGTCTGTAGGATCTATTCAAATGAACTAATCTTAAGTAAATTTATCTAAGTAAATATGGATTATAAAAGAAAGGGAAATGATAAGTGGTAATAGATTTGTATTAGTCATTCGTGAAAGTTTTTCTTTGGATATTATTTGGTCTTACAACAGCGTGGAAAGCCATTAATCTTTTTTTGTTTTTTTTGTTAAATACATTTCAAACCAAAACCTTATCTCCAAACTATCACAAAACCACGTCTAAGACATCAGGCAGTGTGTTCATAACCACTTTGTTTTCACCCTTCTCATCAGGATGTCTGGTTCCTATCATCACCGCTGTAAACATCTCTAACTTGGTAAGTTTCTCTAGAACGGAACGTTTCACACCGAACCACCGAATGTCTTTTCTGCCTAATTATGCAGAAATTTTGAAAAAGTGGTGTAATTTCCCTTCAAGTGGAAGTGTGTACTGTGAAAAAAAAGCTTGAGTAAGAGGTTAAAACAGTTGCAACACTCTTGCACTTTAGTCAACGTCAGCAACACGTTAAAAATGAATGAGCAATACTGGTACGCAGGTGTATGAAGCTGATTCTGACAGAGATATAAGATCAAATATAAGAGCAAATAATGTGGCTTCATTGACAATGTGATCTAAACTTAGGAGGTGACACTTTGAGTAACAAAACACTACAACTGCCGTGTCACATATGACAAATGAAGCATGAGGACTCTGACAAGCCATTAGAAGAGTGACACAGACACGTGACAGTAGGTCTTTTGGTCTGGATGTCCTTGAGTAAAAGGACTTTCTATATAAATGTAACCTCCTCTTGTAGCTGCACATACAGTAACTGACTTTACACCGTCGAGCACAGTGTGTCTTCGCTTGCTGGGAACTTACAGTGTGCGTAAGGCCCTTCAGAGCATTCTCTGTTTTTGTGGAAACTTGGCAGTGGTCGCAGGGCGAGCCACTTAAGAGCAGGGCGGTTATTTACAGTCCACACATCATAACAGATACTGTAGCTCTCATGGCCACGATGCATAATATATGAACGGCTGGACATTCTGGTCATAATATTTATGGAGCAGAACTTAGTCGGCCTGTTTCAATATTCCAACCCTCTGTGGCTGTTGCTGACGAAAGTGCACTTACACAACTCACAAACCACAATCTCTAAAGAAAACCATCCATTTCCGTTACAGCATGCAAGAAATGATATCTTGGCAAGTGAAAACATCTTAAATCTTGTCAATATTTCTAATATTTCTCATCATGAAGTTGTCGTAGGAATATTAGTCTGAGATTATTTCATGTGCCTGGATATTTACTTGTTTTAAAGAGCCCACATCCTCCACTTTTCTTGTATTGTATTCTTCGCCTCCCACTTACAGTCATGCGCAAAAGATTGAACACCACTGGTCAGTTTACGTATTTGTTGACTATAAGTTAACATCCCCTCTACAGGAAACTCACTTAACAATGACCATCTTCTGCGCAAGTTCTATTTACTTGCTGAGTAAAACATAAAATATAAAAGGTGCCATAACTTTTGCACAGGCCACGTTTTCTGTTTATTTTCCCCAACATTCAGCAAAATAAACACTAGTTGTGCATTAAAATGTAAAGTGTGCTGAGGATGTTTTAACTTATTTATGCTTAGAAAATCAACCAAAAATGTCATTTGACCAAACTTTTTATGACTATATGACATTTATATGGGTTTCTGTGCCAAAAATAAAGCTCATGTTTACTTGTCCACATTTATCCCTTAGAATTGGTTGTTTTTGTTGCAGTACCTTTAAGGCTGATAGATGAACATGAGCTCTGTTCTGGTTGGCCCTGCACTATGCCTTGTTCAAAAAGTAGTCTATGTTGAAACAGGCCTTATAACTTCAGAGTGAATGGGCGGGGCTGAACTGCTGTAGGCTGAATATGCAAATATGTTGCTGTTCAAGTTTGTTTCTGCCGTTAAGTTTTCTTATTGACTGAGGAGTGAATGGCATGTTTTGAAACTGTAATAGTGTTTACGTATTACATCAAACTGTTTTATTTCAGAAGAGTTAGGCCCTAATTTTATGTAGAGATATAGAAAAAAATTGAGAAATTATGCCTGAAACAAGCTGCCATAAGAATACAACCTCTCTAGGTATAACGACTTAAAACATGATGTAAAACATGTCTATAATAATATAATAATAAGGTAAATATTCATATTATTATTATTTTTTCTTTTACAACAATCTTGTAACATCATTTGAGCTCAACCAAATGATATCCAAGATAGGATGCCTCAGATATAAGTTGCACATTATCTACAAAGAACTTAAATATGACTTTTTTGGGGAAATTTTAGAACACGATATCTATTTATTTGCTTAGTTCAACACACTGCAAAAAAGATTTATTTTTATAAATATAACAAAGAAAACAAGTATCTCCAAAATGGTAACTTTTGAAGAGAGGGCAAAAACACTCTTAACTTTTACCACAGGTTTATATAAAGAGATTGTATTCCAAGGAATTTTTGAAGCATTTTTACTGGCCTATTCATTGTGTGTTATGCACAGGCCATGTTTTGGTGTTTTATTTCTTTCCCCAGTGAAGATAGACCGAGCAGATAAACGGTAACAGTGTGTAGAGGATGTGTACTCATATTCATTGCGAAAACCATCAAAATGTAATTTCACTGTTGGTGTTCAAACGTTCACATATGATTGTACAAAAGTCTGAAATGATCATCGGAAGGAACATCTGCTGAAACTGTGTGCTTTTCTTTGCCATCGTGCATCAAACAGGAAAATGATGACAATGATGACACAACAAAAAGGAAGTGGTCACAACTCACAGCATGTTCGCAACTTTTCCAGCGGTCAGACTGGATGATGAGCACGTATATAAATGCTTTTAGGTTATTTAGGTTATTTATATAATTAGTTCTCGTTCTCTTCTGTTTTCCTTTGGCCAGCAACCACAATCACTTGACTTTCTGAATACAGTAACTCACAAGATTTCTTGGTGTTGCACTAAAATCCTGGAACACATTTACAGACTTTGCTTCTCGGCCTTTTAAGACCAAGTGTAGTATCTGCTCTTATCGGTTTAATATCTGATACATCCTCTATATGAGGGCTATACATTAAGTTGATTTTTAGAACAGGGAGACAGAAGAGGGGCTTGCTCCGTCCGCTCCACACATCGACCTAGTATTGCAGTATCTCCGGAGTCGTGCACCTCCTTGCTCCTTGTTAGTATAGTGGTGAGTATCCTTGCCTGTCATGTGGGAGATTGGGGTTTGATTCCCTGATGGGCAGATTGCGCCTTTTTGGGAGGATTCGTGGGCTGGAGGTTAGGGAACTGGCCCTGAAGCCGGGAAGGTCGCTGGTTCGATCCCCAGAGCCGACAGCACGTGACTGAGGTGTCCTTGAGCAAGACACCTAACCCCCAACTGCTTCCTGGGCAAGTGTGCTCACTACCACCCCCCCCCCCCACCCCCCCTGTGTGTGTGTGTGTGTGTGTGTGTGTGTGTGTGTGTGTGTGTTTTGCACCATCATTCTGTGATTCTGGTCTGTTTTCTCTTTTCCACATGGTTTTCTAAACACAGTTACCCAGAGGCAGCCTTGGCTTATCCCTCTCATTAAACTAAAATTTGCACATTTTGTAATGCTCCTGTATGTATCTATGCAAATGTGTGCATTTTCCACAGCACCATCACCCTTAAATGATCTCACCTCTGTGACAGCTACCACATTCAAATCTGCAGCGGAATGAGCTCACTGGCCTGATGGGTGGAAACATGCATATCTTCCCTGCAGGCGCTGACAATGTCTCACCTATACTGCAAACAATGCTCTTGTGTATAAACCTGTATTTCGTGTACAAACAAAGAGCTGGAGTGATTAAATCAGGAGATTAAGATCAGCAGATCACTTGAGCAGAGTTAGGTGCTTTAGCACTGGAATGTTTTTACTCATATGACTACAGCATCTTAATTTCACCTTAAAGCTCCACTCAAGAGTCAATGCAACCTGCGCGTCATTTTTAGGGGCTGTGTCATTGTGTTTTTTGTCTCTAATTCCTTATTTCTTTTAATTTATTTGCATTGAAAAGCCCATCAAACCTCCCTGTTGGACACCATATCAAAATGTTTAGTACCTAAATAAAATACAGCACCGTTTAAATGTCAGAGACCACCTTTCTTTCATTAATTTCCAGTCAAAATGGCCATTAAGTACAAGTATGTTTGTTTCTCAGTGTCAGGAAATGAAGCAGAAAACATTATTTTCAGGAGACTTACTTTCAGTTTTTCAAAGAAATCTGCAGGGATATTTTTCCTTAGCAGAGGTCCAAAGTTCAGTCTTAGAAGTTGGTTACACTTTCTGCTACTTATGATCCAAATAATCCCAAACACATTTTTAAAAAGGAACATTTTGCACCTACATGGCCGTTTTGAGAAGAAATTAAATCATTTTTACGCCGTTGACTATTGGATTCTAATTATTTGCCTGAAAAGAAACATGTATAAAGGACTTTTCATTCACTTTGTAAGTAGAATTCGCTCATGAGATTGCCACCATTAATATAATGCTAATTTTCCCCAGGGCCCCTATGGGCTTTGTAACATTATGTTAGCATCATGCTAGCAGTGGTGTATACCCTTCATGTCATTTGTGTTACGCTCTAGCTTAAACACAGACATGTCAAGCTTACAATGGACATTAGCATAACATATGTCTTTCATGTGTATGCTGTTTTACAGTAAATCTTTCAGTAAAGCAAGCAACCAGTAAGTTTGATGGTATCATGTGGCTATGTAAACTACATATTTAAAAGCTTGGGAGCCAGTAATATGCAGCCAGTGTAGGATATGATATTAAATAATACCACATGATAATAATATCTAAAAGTAGATATAAGAATAAACAATACAATTTCATAACATCTCACTTCTCACTTTTCCCCAGTTTATACTCCAGCTGAGCAGGAATGCTGAGTAGGCCAAACTGTTTTGCTCACATTGTTTAAACCTGGCCATGAGTGACCTGCATCTGTCTCAGAACAACGGGTTATACGTGTCTTTGAATAGCCATTGAACAAAATAGTAAACTTGGCCTAAAACAGAGGCTCTGTTCCCAATGAGGCTATGCTATGCGATCATGACACTTCAAAATCCGAAGACTCTTTCTTCTACCATAACTCGTTATTGAGATCTCTGTATATAAACACAGACTCCTTACAGCAGGATACATTCACACAGCACTGCCATCTGCTTTTCCTACATTTTCAAGCAAATGCAGCAGAACAAATCTTCAGTGGCAACTGTCAGAGCAATGTTTTCCATGTGATGAGAGAACATCTTTTCTGATTGGTCATCACCATCCTGCACTGTTTGCCTGTAGAGCAGAACTCAACCCAAGAACATGTAGAGAGGAAAACTGGCACTAAGTAACCTCTTCCGGGTTTGTCATCGCTAGCGGGCGCTTCCGAACATGTCCAAAATGAATGTATTAATATGGAGCATTTGAGCAAAATTACAGTTTGTAAATGGTTTCACATTTTTATATAAAATAATGGTTTTTACCATTATTGTAAATTGTACATTGTACATTTTTTGTACATTGTAAATCATCATGTAAAAATCATTTGTGACTGTTTTTGGTGTATAAAACTACACAAATGTTATAAATGGAGCTCAGGGGGAAATAAAATGCAGGAAATATGGAGGATTCATTTCTGGATAATTCCAGTTTGTTTTATTACAGCTGTAGTAATAGTTCTAGACTGAAAAAGGTCTCTATAGCCACAATAATAGATTTGGCACGATCAAACAGACAGCAGGTCAAATATTTTCTTATAGATGTTATCAAATATGTCCTTTTTCTGTTTTCATACATGCTAAAGGAGATTAGCTGCAGCGTAAAGTGAGTCATAACTTATCAACTAGCGTTCTCTGGAAAAGAAATGGTAGAATGGTAGAATGCTTCTCAACCAATCAATAGATCACAAGTGTAATAGATGGTTTTTAATATATAAGTATAAAGTAGAGCTAACTAGCCTAAACCAAGCAAATCACTACTTGTGTTAAAGCTACACCTGAGAGTTGGGTGGAAATGTGAAATTACACACAAAAGCAAGTTGGCTATGCTTTGGGCCTCTTCCCTGAGTGGATGAATCTGGTGCTTGTAAGTGCATTGGAAGAGCATTTAAAGAGAGTTTAGTCAAAACGTTACTTCTGAAGATGTATGTGAATTACACACTGTTTTCATCATATCTTTATCAGTTTAATGTTGATTTTGCTTTTGAGATCAAAACATCAAGCTTGAGCCTGTGTGTGGGACATTAACATGGAAAGACATATGACATCATCCTGCGAAATCTGGCTCAATGCCTCAGATTTTTAAATGAAATTTATTTCATAATAATACTTTTTCTTCTTCTTCTTCTTCTTTCGGCTGCTCCCTTTAGGGGTCGCCACAGCGGATCATCTGCCTCCATCTTGCCCTATCCACTGCCTCCTCTACTTTTACACCAACCATCTCCATGTCCACCTTCACTACATCCATTCCATACTCTGAGGTCTACCTCTTCTCCTTCTACCCGGCAGCTCCATCTCCAACATTCTTTGACCAATATATCCACTATTCCTTCTCAACACATGTCCAAACCATCTCAACCTGGCCTCTCTGGCTTTATCTCCAAACTGCTCCACCTTCACTGTCCTTCTGATCTGCTCATTTCTAATCTTGTCTATCCTTGTCACTCCCAACGAAAATCTCAGCATCTTTATCTCCGCCACCTCCAGCTCAGCCTCCTGTCTTTTAGACAGAGCCACAGTCTCCAAACCATACATCATAGCAGGACGCACTACTGTCTTGTAAACCTTCCCTTTCACTCTTGCTGCTATCCTTCTGTCACACATCAGCCCTGACACCCGTCTGCACCCACTCCATCCTGCCTGCACCCTCTTCTTCACCTCTTTTCTACACTGTCCATTGCTGTGGATGGTTGACCCAAGATATTTGAAGTCATCCACCTTTACGACCTCTACTCCTTGCATCTTCATATTTCATAATAATACAATAAGGCTAAGTAGGCTTTACAGGGTAATGCTACTTCTTTCAGTTTGAACAAAAAAATCATACATAGTGCTGCTTTAACAAACCAGTGGAGGTGGAAAATGTGGGGGAAAAAAAACATCCGCCAACAATACATAACTGAGATTCCTGATTCATAAAATGACAGCATTTCAGTATTTCTTAATATCTGGTGGGGTCATGATCCAGCCCAGGGAAAATACATACATGACTTTAAACATAATGTACCTGTATTCAAGCATTAAATGTTGTGCTGAATGTAAAGTAGATCTAAAGTTATTACACTACATGTTGATATAATAAACACACTTCTTACTACACTGAGTGCATTTGAATATGAATGACAGATTAAATGACAGAAATTCCAGAATAAGTATGGATCAACATAGCAAACCACTACACTATACCATAGGTTGGCATAGTGTATCTACCATTATCTATCAGTAAGAGTCCTTGCGCAAGACTCCTAACACTGCCTTGGCGTACCTGTGTAAAATGATCAAATTGAAGGTCGCTCTGGATAAGAGCGTCTGCCAAATGCATAAACATGCCATAAACATGAGCTCTATAAATAAAACATTCCATTAGCCAGGATCAAAAACCAGTTTGTGGGTTGAGAACATTCAGTTATGTTTGAACATGTTTTTTGAGGCGGATATTGCGCTACAGCCATCTCATGGTGCCATACAGATGAGTAAGCGCCTCTTATCTATTGCTTTCATTTCTCCTTATCAAGCACCTCCATAAATGGTGCTGGTAGAACTTTGGGAATATTTGAGAATATTACTGAATGCTATTGAACGTCGGAAAGCTCCCCAAGCATTTAAAAGCATGTAATTGCAAATCTATCGTTTGGGATCAATGTTTTCAACAAAATCATATAATGAAAAGTAAAAAAATTGGTGCTAATGAATGTAATGCAATGATTGTATTGTGAGGTTATATCTCTTCATCTTCAACGACATCACACATTTCAGCTCATTAGTAGGAAGCTGTGAAAAAAGGAGACATTTTAGATAACCAACAGAACTGTAGATGATTCTCTCATGACTGAGAAAGCTGCAAAACACTGAGAATGAAGCTGTAGTCAAATTTGTAACATTCAGAATGTGCTATAATTGAAATGTGGTTATCAAATTTCAGGCACATAATGTATCAAGAAATTACTATAAATAAAGAATTATAGTTCATTATTCATTATATATATATCACTTTTGAACTTCTTGGACTGGCATTTCTATCTACACTGTATGAGTTATCAATGAATAGAATTGCAGCAATTATTAACATGACAACTGAGTGCAAAGTTTTGAATTGTTGGGTTAGTGTAATGCTTGTGTAAGAAGGTTTTATTCAAAGTCATTTTGCACCATTTCTATTGGTCTGTTGCTCACACAACTCAAATCAAAGTTTACAAAAAAGTAAAGACAAGTAAAATAAAGCGATGAGTTAATGGGAAAGTGATCATAAATGCTGACCAGTGTTTTCCACATAATAAATCTAGACCGGAGCTTCCTGAATAAACTTCACGAATATAAATAACCCAACCACAGTTCCTTTAATCTCTACAATTCATTAATAATGCTGAGTTAAATATAGAACAGCCTTTAGCACACCTTCCTTGAGAGTCTAATTTTAGCCCTTGCTCTCTTTGCCAATCCGGCCCAACCCTGGTTTCTGCTGATCTGGAACGGCTCCAAGAGAGGAGTGATCTGACTGAGTATAAAAGCCCAACACGGTCAAGATTTATCCTATCAGCCGTACTGCTTACACAAGGGGAAGATGAGGGACGCGTTATATGAGAAGGACATGTCGTGCTCTGCTTGTTTGAGGAATTCTGGAGGGGCTGTCGAGCCACAAAGATCCACGTGAGTCAGATTTATAGATGTACTTGTGTTTTATGAGAAAAGCTCATATTTTATATATTTTTATGAACATATTTTAGATTTTAACACTTGTCAATGTTGTGGCTCATGGTTTTTGCTTTGCACTGTGTTGCATGTAGAAGCAAGAACTGGAGATCAAGATTAGGAATTTTCCTGAAAACTTCTCCACATGCTCCACCAGCCAAGACACAGAGGAAACAATATAGGTGAGGCTTTGTAAATGTGCTGATTTAACATGGAAAGCATTTAAAGTGTCATAAAGCCTTAGATTTCACTTTGACTTAATGTTATTCAGTAATTTAGGCAAAATTATTTCTAAAAATACACTGAATAAACAAATAAATGACTAGAAGATGTGTTGACACAGCCTACAGTTTAGCCTTTTGAGACTTTTATTTTGGCTAAGAAAAGAAAGTACATTCTTTATTAAACATTATTACAGTCGATTGATTATACTCAGTGCTAACATCCTAAAAACTGGTGCAGTTAATTCACCACCTCCAGGCAGAACTTGTGAGTAAAATTTCCTGTTCTTTATGCAGACCAACCACTGATGAGGTGAACCAGTGGGCGCAGTCTTTGGATAAACTGCTGAGCTGTAAATGTGAGTATGAGTTCAAACACAACATGACAACAAAGACATTCAGGCATTCTTAAGGAGGCCAAAAAGCTAAACTCACAGGTTGAGTTACTCTTCCTCTCCTGTTCTTTACCTTTCCCCAATTCCAGATGGAACAATCGCCTTCCGGCTGTTCATGAAGTCTGAGTTCTGTGAGGAGAACATCGAGTTTTGGTTGGCCTGCGAAGAATTTCGCCACATCAAGTCGCCAACAAAGCGCGCAGCCAGAGCCAAGCGCATTTATAAGAAGTTCATCAAGAGCGAGGCTCCAAAAGAGGTAAGCTTCAGATCGCTGGCTTTACAGTAGTGTGCAAGGGTTTGGGTGTCTCTGCTGAAAAGACATATTTTGTTGATTTTCTAGGTGATAATAGGTCATCATGCCCTCTAGACTGCAAAAAAAATGATACCTTAGCAATGAAAATATCACAAATATAGTCAACATATAGCATATAATGAGATTCTTTCATTTATTTTTAGGCTTTTTACTTATTTAAAATAAGTAATAAAGTAATAAAATAAAATAGACTTATTTTACTTATTTAGACTTATTTAAAGTCATTTTTTTCATATTTTCCATTGGCAGATGGAAGCATTATTTGAAACTAGTATAATGATCAGCCAGGAATGAGACACTTCCAGAAAAAAAATGAAAGATGAATAAAAATAATCTTCAACAATCTTATAATTTTCTTATAACACCCTCATAATTGCACATATTAGATATATTCACTGCATTTAAAATGCTTTCTCTTTCTTAGATATCATTTATTCGCAGTTTAAAGGGAAATTTCAACTTAATGTTGGCATTTTCTGCAAATAATAGCACGCGATTTCTGTTTATTTACTATGACTATATTAACATATTGAACACAATAATAAAACATAAAACATGACCTACTTTTTTGCACAGGAAGGATTTTACTTTTTTTGTGTATACAACCTTAGCAAATGACTGTACCGACTGAAAGCTAAATCGGTCTTAATGATCAGCCTTCAGTTACTCTCTTTATCCCACATGCTAAAGTCTTGTTAAACTCTTCTTGATTTAGATCAACGTGGACTTTAACACGAAAGACGGCATCTTCAAAAGTCTTCACTGTTCTACCCAGTCGAGCTTCATCGCGGCCCAGAATAAAGTCTACGGCCTGATGGAAAACAACTCCTATCCTCGCTTTCTCCAGTCGCAACTCTACACTCAGCTGTGTCAGCTCGCTCAGGGGAGGGAGTGTAAATCCTGGGAGTAACATATTACAGAACGTTTAATCCATTTACTACAAACACAGGGTTCTCTGAGTACCAGAGAAGAACCGTTGTTATTTCCCTACAGCCAGCTGTGAAAGTGAGGAGACTTTTAAAGGTTAATCCTTCTACATCTCTTTAAAGGTTTCTTCTTGATCCTTTACATTATGCTGAAGTGCTTTAAACTTTATAAAGGTTCTTCACATTTAGGGAGCTAAAAGTGGCATTAAAGACTATGCCATTAAGCACAGAAAGCATTCCTTTTTTAAGATTGTACACAAAAGTTCCTAAATGGTTGTTTGGTTTCGAACCTTTACATTAGATAGTGTTTGTTTAAGCTTTAAAAGGTCCTTCACACTCAGATTTGTCGTTTACATTTCTTTAAATAAGCATCCCTAAACTTATTCTAGGGAACTAGACGTGGTTCTTCTATAGTTTCACTCCAAAGAATCCTTTTGGTTACTTTTTACTTTATGTTCTTGTGTTTAAGATGGATAAATGTCTTGCACTATCTTGTGTACATGTTTGTAAATATTTGTAAAATACTTATTTTTTGTCCTTTTTTGCATTCATTAATTTATATTTGGCCATTTACTTATGACTGGTTCAAAAAGTATATGGCTCTTTTTTCTATGAGGAAAATTCTATTTTTCCATCAAATAAAAGCTGTCATTTATAAAGCATTTCACAGTTCTATAGCTGTTGTTTTTGCCATCTGAAGAAGTGGTTGGTGTAGTGGGTAACACCTCTGCCTTCTACACTGTAGACTGGGGTTCAATCCCCACCTGGGTAAGCACCCTACACTATACCAATAAGAGTCCTTGGGCAAGACTCCTAACACCGCCTTCGCCTACCTGTGTAGCAATAATCAAATTGTGTTCCTGTGAAATGTATTTTTTGGTGTTCTGACATGAGTTGGTTTAATTAATATCTAAGAAAAGGATTCCACTGTGACAAATATTTCAGGAAAATATTAACGATTACAGTAAATACAGTAAGGAGAGTGAAATCATGCAATGTCTAATTAGCTGCAGCCAGAGGAAAAACGTCTGTAGCCTGCAGTTAAATTATTTGCATTCCTTTCTAAAAATGGTTAGACGGCTGCAGTAAAACTGTCAGGGATACAGAGTTTCAAAGAATGGCAATATAAACTAATGATGAATGAAGTGATTCTACATCCCGAAATAGGACAAATAAGCGCAAAAAGCAGAGAACTTGCTCTGTGGTGGATAACATACACAGCGCTGCACTGGTGCTACAGGACTTTGTGCTAATCAAAAGAGTTAAGCCAAGATGTTGGAAAAAACAGAAAGAATTCTTCTAAAGATCTTCTAAATCAATCATGTCATGAATTGTCATATAATCATGGACATTTCATTGCAGGCCTTATCACTTTATAAGTTCCCCCCCACCACCCCACCCCCCACTGCACATCCAAAAACAAGAGCAGACCCAAATATGAACCAACCAAACTTACAGTTCTAGTTGTGCTTGAGAGACAGCTGAACCCATAACCACGGTCAAGAAGAGAATGGTCTTTCTAGTCATTTTTATGTCATTCTAAAGTGCCTAACTTGCCTAATTAGCTCCCTTGCATGCTAGTTAGCTTAGCTTATTAGCGAGTATGAATAATACTGCACTGTTCTGCGCACGCTTTCACACAAATGTCTACATTTACACAGAATTGTCTGTAGAATCAAACAAAGATTCAACTTTGCTCTGTTAAGTGTGAAAATATGAGCAAAAACACTCACTCTCTGGCTGCTAGCATAAATGCTAGTAGTGTTAGCTCCTTACCTACACTCTTAGAAAAGATGGCTTATTAAGGGTTCTTTAGTAAAGACAATGATTCTATATAGAACCATGATCACTGCATGTTTGCATGCTTAAATGGTTCTTCAGATTGACGGAGAATGTGTATATGGCTCTACATAGAATGTTTTTGAAAACGCCACCTTCTATTGCTACAAGCTCGGCACTGTTACCTTTTTTGGTGCTGTAAAGAACCGTTTTCCAAAAGGTTTTATAAAGAAACATGTACAACACATTCTCCGTCAATGTAAAGAACAATGTCACTATGCAAAGAACCATTTAAGCATGAAATGGTTCTAGATAGAACTCCACTGTCTTTACTAAAGAACCCTTGAAGTACTATCATTAACACTTTACTGTAGGGTGCTGTTCATAAGGCTACATGACACCTACATAAGGTTCTCATTGCAACTGACATAACCCTACATAGCTCTTTATAAATGCTTATTACAACAGGCGTCATCTGTCATAAAGGCTACTTTAGCTGACTTTGATCAAAATTGGCAAATGCAACCTTTATAGCAAGTGAAGCTTATTGGAATAAGCATTTATAAATAGTTATGTAGGGTTATGTCGGTTGCAATGACAACCTTATGTAGGCGTCACGGACCCTTATGAACAGCAGCCTACAGTAAAGTGTTACCGATCTTTTTTAAGTGTGTAAGTAAAATGCTTTACAGGATACATTTGATATTACAGCTTCAAAAACAACAAGATTTTATCATTGTCCAATGTTTTGTTTGTTATGGTTGTATTCACTGTAAATTGTACTGTAAACTGAGCTTGCTACCTGGCTGTTTAACCATTATGTTTGCAAACATGCTATCAGCTCTTTCCCAAGAACTGTAAATATATACAAATGCCAGCTAAAGCAAACTGGAACTGTGGAAAGGGCCCATTTGATCTATAAAACAGAGCTTCATCTTTAAGAAGCCTTCTAGGGCATAGAACACATTGTTATGAATATGCTTATTACTGACGACTGTTCTGTTCTTAATGCAGAGGAACAACATTTCACATAACATTCATTGTGCTATTACTGTTTGTAAAGACGCAATAACCACAACGACAGACCCCTATTTTCGACTCGTTCCTGTAGATGATGTCATCACCTAGTCTGATGCTAAACAGACACTCGTTCTGTTTTGACTGTTCTATCTAAAGCCAACCTTGGATTGTGCAGTGATCCTCCACAGATTTCACACCTTCTGCTGCAGTTCAGCTGCAACACATCAGCTTAATATCTGCAAGGCAATCATAAAACATTCAAGGCTGCCATATCATTCATTAAGAAACAGGAATATTAAACGTATGTTATTTTCATTCTTCCGAGACTCATAAGGGAAAGCAGGCAAGTTGTGTGTAGAAAGCACAAGCAGCTTTTGTACTCAACGCATTTATATCAGAAGAGAGCAGAAGCTTGGCTGGTAAGTAAATATTCCCAACCCAAACGTTAAGAAGAGCCATTTTGTCCTTTCAACAAAAATCAAACCACCTTGAAAGCCCTGCAACACTTTATATCCATTTTACCATCTTGGCTGTAAATATACAGATCTACATATTACATACAAATATACACATAATATATTAAAATAAATAATATAAACAGAAATGCAGACGTTATTTGCTCTGCTTTAAGCTTTAGCTCAGATTTTAGCAGCTGCTTTTCTCACATCTCTGGCAGAAAACTCAAAATTGGCATACTAACTTGTATTTACGTTTGAATTTTCCCATTCCACCTTAAATGGTGCCTGAGGTGCCAGAATGTAACTGCTGTGCCATTTAAGGTGGAAAGGAAAAATTGACTGGGAAGCTGGTGAAATTTTCTCCGTCTCTCATTAAGGATTAAACATATCAGGAAACCAGCTGGAGTTAAATAAAAATGCAAATAAAGATGCAAACAAGTCCATTTATCTCCAAATTCTCGATGTTCATCTAAAGTCTTTCTCTATGCCTTGTCGTCAGCTACTAGCTACTAGCTGTGTTGCTATGGTGACCAGCAGTCTGCGTGCCAACCTTCGGGGTAAAGAGCAAATTAGCAGTTCTACATTAACTATTTATTAATTAGTTATACATTACTAGTTATACATTAACTCCATTGATTGTTAAAACTGTGTAAGGACTATCAGCAGAGCTTTATCTTATGGCAAAGGAGGATTATTTTATTTTTACTTACAAATCAGGACAGGAAAAGAGCTGCATGCAGCTCCGGAGCCACATGTTGCCCCTGCTCTGGAAGCTGTAAAGTATCTCCAGACAACCTAATAAGATAAGATTAAATTCACCTTTAATGCTCTTCAGAAAGTGAAGATTCTACATTTGCACTTGTGAGTAAAGAGCACTTTGTTAAATATGAAAAAACTGTGTGTTCAGTTTTGTTTTGCAGAGAAAACTAAATTTCAAATGCAGTTCAAATGCTCCTTATTTAACTGTGTAATTGCATCTAAACAGTAAAATGACAGTACTAAACCTCACTCGCATCCATTGTTCAAAAACAACACAAGTGCAGCAGCATTTTCTCTCATAAACGCTATTGTGGTCAATGGGCACTGGAAGTCAGAATGCATTCCGCTACATTCCTTTTAAGTTTAAATGAAGTATTAGAGAGTTTCTCTAAACTAGGTGAGTATTTCTCTGGGTGATAGGTTAGGGTAGTTGGTGAGATGACAACACATATTATTAGTTCATATTTTTCCCCAAACTTGAATTAACAACAATATCTGCTCTGCGGTGGTCCTGCAGAGGTCCTGAACACTTATGAACAGGGTGAAAGGGGACTAACAAAGTATACAGAGAAACAGATGGACTACAGTCTGTAACTGTAGAACTACAAAGTTAACCTATATAGTAAGTGGAGCTAATAAAATGGACAATGAGTGTAGATACAGCGAGGTGGTTTTGATGAAATGTCCAGTCACTGTTTATCTCTAATGAAAACCTTAAATTTGGGTATGTAAAGCTTTCTTGTATTTAAAGTTGGCTTAGATTAGTGATTTTTGTTTTTGAGGAGGCCAATGGGTGGGGTTGCTACCATTTAAAGCTACATTTTCAGTGAAAACCTACTAAGATTCATAATTCAAAACACTATGATGTTTGTATATATATATATATATAAATATATACTGCAAAACAAGTGCGCTGTGAAAACAGTTATATTAAAATGGGAAAGATGTAGAGATGTAGTCCAGGCACGGTTTACCTTACGCAAGTTTTAATTTGTTAACTTGTTACTGGTCAACCAGTGTAGATTCACAGGATCTCCAACTAATTTTCCTAAGTAAGTTTTTGGTGCTCATGTTTTACAGATCATACCATCTGCCTTCAAGCTCCTGATTGATTTGAGAAGTTTTAACATGTGAAAGGCAGAAAATAGACATGCTGAATACAGAAAAAACAGCAGAGTCAAAACAGAAATGAAATTTTAAGCACTATTTAAACTGACAGCAAGAAATTCATATTGACTTCAATGTTATATCTACGTCATATTCTCAACCAACCTCAATCAACGTCAAGATTCCAACAAGAAAAAGACGTCATATCAACAACAATTAAGCATGATTAGCTCCTCATGCAAAAACAGATACCCTATCACAAAAATAGAGCACTAACATATATTGATCCAAGATTAGGCCAAAACAAGAATTTGGCCATTTAAATTGAACAGTAAGCTGAAACAATTTTCAGATCAGGTACATAAACTGACCAGGTTAAAAAAAGGTTTGGATTTCAGGTTGACTTTAATAAAGAACATCAAAACCAACAGGAACTGCTGGAGAACCACACTGTATGCTAAAGGAGCGCCACTGGCTCTGCAAACAATTACATTTGTGCTCATGTGAACGTGATGTACTGTATGACAGCCTAATCCTTGGTTTTAACAAACACTCATATTTGATCAGTCAATATACCTTAGAAGATGGCAGACTGTTTCCCAGGAACCCTGGGCCTCCAAACAACAGCACAGTGAGAGCTCAAGCTCATAACGCTACTTCCTACTCATCCAGACTGATAAACATTAAACCCTACCCCCCCTCCATCCCCCCCAACCCAGAAGGCCCATTTCCAGGCACAAATTGAGGGTGCAAAGAACTCTACTTTGGGTAAAAGTGTGTGTTCTGTTCTATTTCAGGCACAGCAGAGTAAGACTGTGTGTACTTTCCATACTTGGGGACCAATGTGAAACTACATGAGCTATAAACACAGGGACGGCTTCAGTGGACCATGGCACAATGTAAATAAATACAGGGGCAAGAATAGAAACACAAGACTTCGCTCAGTGTGTAAATGGTTCTCAGTGTACGATTAATTTGGCAGAATGCGTGTACAGCTTTCACTCTTAAAAAAGATGGTTCTTCAAGGGTTCTTGAGTAAAGAAAAAGATACTATATAGAACCATGAACACTCAAAGAACTGTTTGCATGATTAAATGGGTCTTTGCTTCATAAATTGGTTCTTCTGAGTGATGGAGAATGTGCTGAAGATGGTTCTAAATAGAGCGTTTTTGAAAAAAGGGTTCTGCTATTGTGACAAGCTTGACATCATAACAATAGAAGAACCCTTTTTAAAAATAGAGCGTACTAAGAAATGGTTCTTGACTTGAACATGCTGGAAAAATCTATACAAGGTAGAGGAACGTTTGTAGGGAAGGTGTTTTAAATCTATAAAAAGCTTCTTCACACTCATGTATTTTCAAAAAAAGGTTTGCTTAAAGAACCACCCATTGAAAGGTTCTTTAGTGAACCAAAAGTGGTTCTTCTTCAGTCCAAAGAACTAATTTGGCATCTATATTTTTAAGATTACTTTATTTCAGCACCTGCTGAAAACTACACTATGTGAGTTTTGGCGATCTGGAGACCTCTTTGGTGGAAACGTGTGTAACATGCTGAAGAACATTTGTAGTGCCAGTTGGCCAAACATGGTGAAGGATGAGTCTTCTAATGATAGTAGTGAGATTTATCAACTATTATCTTCATACACTCTGTTTGCTTTATTAGGTACACTATATTCTATCTACGCTCACTGTTAATTTCAGGTTGATGTACTAATTAGAATTAGAAATTAGAATTAACAACCATTTGTCACTGTGTTTGCACACTGTGTAATTAGACCTCTGCATTCAACCCATCCAGACAGTGACACACCCACATACATGCACACTAGTGAACACACTTGCCCGGAGCAGTGGGCAGCCCTATCCACGGCGCCCGGGGAGCAATTGGGGGTTAGGTGCCTTGCTCAAGGGCACTTCAGTCAGGGACTGTCAGCCAATGGGATCGAACCGACAACCTTCCAGTCACAGGGCTGGTTCCCTAACCTCCAGCCCATTACTGCCCCTAGGAGAATAACTGTAGGAGAACTTTATAATTCTACAATTACATACTGTAGTCCATCTGTTTCTCAAGATAATTTTGTTATCCCACCTTTATCCCATTCATCAACAGTCAAGACCACTACAGAGCAGTTATTACATGGGTGGTGGATCATTCTCAGGCCCCCAGGTATACTGACGTGGTGGTGGTGCGTTAGTGTGTGTTGTGCTGGTGTGAGTGGATCTGACACACAGAAGCGCTGCTGGAGTCTAAACACCTCAGTGTCACAGCTGGACTAAAAATAGTCCACCAACCAAGAAAGCCAATTGCATCCTGTGACCACTGATGAAGGGCTACAGGACGACTTACACAAAACAGTACAGCAGCAATCCATCATCTCTGACCTTACATTTACAAGGTGGGCCAACAAGGTAAGAGCGTCTAATAGAGTGGACAGTGTGTGGAGACAATTTAAGAAGTTCTGCAGCACTGCTGTGTCTGATCCACATATACCAGTGCAGACTAAACATCTCCTAATATAGGCCTGATATTACCACAATTTTGTTTGTAGTGTGAAACTTTACAAGAATGAAAATACAATTTATATTACATGAATATTAGAACAAAATAAAGTCCTTTGAGCTTTAGACAGTATTTACTGCAAAAAGAGTTTTAAAGTAAAATCTTAAAGCAGATAAAAAATAAACAGCTTGCATTTTCAGAATAAGCAAGAAAGACTAAGAAATGTATAAAGCAAAGAGGGTATACGAAAGCCACTGTGCTTATTTGTTGTTCAGCCAAATATATATTTCTTGAGAAGAAGATCAGCAGTTGGACGTATTGAATGCATCAGACGTATTCGGTGCTCGTTTAGCTTGAGCAGACTGGTGGAAACTTTGGAGGTGGTGAGCTGCAGCTGCCTGTACTTTTATTTTTAAAAAATTGAAATGAAAATGACCAGAAATTGGGTAACTTATTTATTAAATGTAAAATGATAAATTTGGCATAGCCACACACACATTCTGAACATGCTCAAACTACTACAGAAGCAGTTTGAATCTGCACAGTGTTTTCTCCCATTAACAGAAACCACACTAAACCCAAACACATGATGGTCACATTTGAGACTTCGCCATGTACCTTTTCCTCTCAGCGCAGTGCTGCTTCCTTCCTTCCTGCGTCTTTCTCACAAAACCGATGTTTGACAAGCATGTTTGACTGGTCCCAACACAGTGAGACAAAGACAGACTACAGTAGTGCTGGTTGGTCATACTCGATGAGTCTTCCACATTTTAAACAACACAGTAACGCTGTAGGCAGGACAAGGGGCCAGACTACAGAAGTGTTTTTTGATTGTAGTTGCGCCAGATAAAGAATTAAAAATAAAAGTTTGTATATATGTATATACATAAACAATATAATGTATATATGCATATACATACAATAATATAGAACAAAAAGGTGCTTTTATCGGGCAAGGAAGCAAGTTCAAACAGCGATTCTGATCATTGGAAAAATGCTGTATATTGGCTCTGATGATCAGTCGGGCTGATAATTGGTCCACCCATATCCTATAGTGCGCCTGTATGGTAAGTGGAGCTGAAAAAAATGGACAATAAGTGCAGATAGATGGAAGGTGCACCTAAGAAAAGAGTTCAATGAGGGCATCTTCATCAGTATAATGTTGATTTTACATTGAGACCTAATCGATCATTAATCTGAACCTTCTTTCCAAAACCTGTGTGTGTGCCATTAATGCATAAAGACATAATGGGTTCTGAAAACCTCCAACCCAACATCACATAAAAATAAATTATTTCAGTCTTTACAGAGTCACTCACACTGTAAAGTCCACTTAAAGAAAAGGTAAAAAAAAATGCCATTTAATGAGAATCTGATCGTGTTTATGAGCTCAGAAAATACCCAGAAAAACAAGCTGTAGTGTGTTCTTAAAAACAATTATATTTTCTATTAACAACCTTTTTAACCATATATCCAGCATGTTATCAAATTAAAACATGTACTTTTCAATTTCACACTTCTATACAGCCTCTTCAACTCTATGTACATAGCCTTTTGATGCATTAAGGTTCTTTTCCTCATGCATGGGCATGACTTCATATCACTTAATTGATACTGTAAATACTAGGGATGCACTGAAGTGGGAATCCTAGGCAACAGCTGATGCCTCATATCTGTCATGTACATAACTTCAGACGCCAATACAGATACATAAATATATATAAAATGGAAAAGCAGGGACTACATCGACACGGATTAGCATTACATATTATTTCTGGATGGTTATAAATGCAGTAAATGATGCAGTAAAATTAAAATGCAGTGAATTAAATACGTTTTTGCAGTTGACCAGTGCTAAACACTCTGCTATTGTGATGTACCATAAATACATCAAATATTAGTCTCAAATATTAGTAAAATCTTAACATCTGTATGTTACAGGTCCTTTTTTTAAAATAATTATTTGCCAATTCCAATACATTTCTGATGATATTGTGCATCCCTAGTAAATTTAGGAAATTCATTTAGGCAAAATGCCAATACTGACAATTAAAACAGTGAACAAATCTAAAAGTCTTATGGTGCCCAAAAAAACAAAATCAAGCCACAACTGTTCTGACCAACAATGGGATTTATATGAAAATAAGACAGGTTTATTTAAACATTCCTCGACATGCAAGTGTGGAAGCTTTTAGACAATATGACAAAAAGCACCGCACTCGGGTTCAGTTTATAGGTGCTCTCATTGGTACAGATGACGAAAGGGCATTCCGTGGCAAATTACACAAATGACTGAAAATGTGGTGTTACTACTTTGCTTCTTGAATTTTTTTGGCACTTTGCTTTTCTTTAGCCTGATGGAAGAAAGAAAATAAGAAACAAAATTAAAAACTGGTTCAAACTCATTTTCATGCAGCTACACTCTACAGGCACTCAGCAGCATACAGACCTGTAGTGTAGAGCAACAATATGACAAAATAAAGCTCAGGTACATTTTAAACTACATTTGGGCTTGCGGTGCTGCAAAATTGCACATTTTCAAAAGCCACTGATGAACAAAGGAACTTCAAGACGAATGTGATTTCTGAAAGGTTTGGTTACATATCGAGGCATCATGAGACAGAGTAGAACGTCCTGCATTAAATTACATCAACACTGCCTTCTAGTGGCATTCAGAGAGCTGTACTTCAAATGTTAGTTAAACAGCCATGTTAACCACACATCACTTGCCTTTACAGACTTATTTTTAACCTGTTCATTTAAATGTTTTAGTTATTTGATAGAACTTATAGACTAGTGCATCTTTTCAACACAAACTTACCTTTTCAACCAATGGGATCAGCTGTTGATACTCAGCAAGGGTCTTCAGTAATTCCATGATAAAGGGTAGGTAGTTGTGCTTTCTTCTAATGTTTTCAATCTAGAGGCATAATTAAAACATTATCATTTATTATTGTAAGACATGTATTACCAGACTACCACCATTTATACTATTATAAAGTATTTCCTTGCAGCTCAAAGTTCAGCTTGTCTAAGTGTACTCAAAAATACTCTTTTGTTGCTTAGTTGCAATAACCATTGTAAAGAAAAAAGGCAGTTCACTAATACACAGTATTGCCAGCTTTCAGTTCTTGTAACCATGAAACTGCAGAGCCATGGTTACAAGAACATTGTGTACCATAAAGGTACTGAATACTTCTGGTGTTCCCAAACACGAAAATCATGTGATCCCTGTGCAATCTGTGCCAACATTTTGGACACCTGAATAAAAAGCTATTTATGCGAGCAGTACATGTTGTTGTTGTAACAAAACCTTGTATCTCTGAAATGGTAACTTTACAGGAGAAGGAAAAAAAAACACTTTACTTTTAATGTAAGTCAATAGAACCAGAAATTTTTCCAAGTCATTTTGGGCCTTTTGTTTTGGTCCATTCATCATGAAGTTTGCACCCAGTGTGAAGGACAACAGGAAATTTCAAATTATGTCCAAAAAAAAAAAAAAAACCCAACAAAAATGGAGATACAAGGTTTTGTCCCGACAGCAACGATATTTATATGCTCATAAAAACACTAATATTACAATATAATTACATTTATATAATAATGAAAACTACTGCTTATATGTGTGCTAATACATTCATTTAACCTATTCCAATCCCCTCTTCATGGCAGCCCAGTACTATTTTTATTTATCACCCAATGCCTAATTTGGTTAATAAATGTTAATAAATGCCCCATTTAAGCAATGTTATTTAGGATTTGGAGACCTCTCTGGTGAAAATGTGCAACTGCATGCAACATGCAGAAAAACATATTCTAAGGACAGGTTGCGCTTTGGGTTCCCTTCCTTGAGCAGATGAATCTAATGATTGCAAGTAAAAGAGCATGCCAAGAGAATCTGGTCTCAATTTGGTGAAAGCAGAGTCTTGAGGATGTCAGTGAATCTGTTATTGTTCTTTTTTTAAGCAGTTATGATGTTGATTTTGCATTTGAAACCTAATCATCAAACCAGACCTTTGTTTAGCCCATGTGCACAACAATAATTTGCAAAGACGTATGACGTGTTCTGAAAAACTTCAAAATATAATCTGAAACCTCAGACTTTGAAATGATTATCTCAGGTTTTACATGGCAATTTGTAAGAGTGCATGTATGTTTTTTTTTCTTCCTAATTCAGTACTGTTGCTTCTTTTAACAAAAAATCTTTCAAAAGAGCAGTTACGAGAATCTTCATCTCAATTTTAAACCAATAAATCAAATCAAGACATCATAAAAGAACACATGTGGACGTACTTTGTATCGTTTAAGTTTCTGATTTTCCTCCTCAATCAGGAGTTGGTACTTTGCGATTTCTGACTGGATGGAGCTGAGGAGATTTCCACCTTGGTCTGTGTCCATTGGCTCTTCCTATGATCACAACGACAGACATTCTTACATGAGGAGGGGAAAAAAAAAACTGCTAATAAAAGTTCCACATCTCCACTGAGCACCTACCTCTGATAACTGGGCCTGTAACTCTGCAATTTTACGGTCATAAATCATCTTGCGGTCTGACACAATGGCCATCAAGTTAAAACGGATTTCACCTTCACTGTACCTGACAATTGAAAGAATAAGACCAGTTAAGAAAAACATTAATCTTACAGAAAAAAAATGGCATTCTATTTCTGACACTTACTTCTGTATTCTTTTCTCAATTACTGGCCGAACTGCACTAATCCAGTCATCCTGGTTGCAAGCACCTAAAAAATGGCAAATTATTTTCAGAAAGTCATGGCCTAGAAAAACATCAAAATGCCTAAATGTACAGTAGGATGGATTTCTAAAAGGCATAGCAGGTTTACTTAACAACCTACTTCAATAAATTTTTTCATTAAATTTATTTCCACTGCAACATTAAAGCCAAATCAATTAGTACACGTCAAATTAAAAACTCACATTACCTAGGTCAATAGGTCCTTCACGAAGTCCATCCAGTTCATAGAGTCTACCATTAACAGGTACGTAGCTCACAAAATGAAAAGCATCTTCATCTTTAGATGATGACTTGGCATCAAACTCAAACATCTGCTGTCTGTAAAGAAAAACAGAAAAAAAATGTGAGGCACTATTGAAAAATTACACTGGATCTAAAATGTTGAAATAGACATGGTGTTAAATGAGAATAAACACATGGTTCTACCTGGCAAAGCTGTTGTGAACTTGTCGAATCACTTCAGAATTACTGAGAGCAAGACCCTTCATCTTAAAAAAGGAAAAGGACACAAATACTACATCCATAAATCAACACTGATGCACTACGAGAGAATTTATTTCGTTGGCTCAAACATAAGACAGATCCTGAATTAATTTTTTGCAGCATTAATTACTTAATAATTAATATTAATTACTGGGTAGTACTCTAACAGTGTTAATACTTCGCAAAATCTGTTTACAATACAAAGACAGTTGAGGTGAGGACTTACTGCAGCGTCAAAACTGAGAGAGAATTCTCTGAACTCTGTCAGTGTTTCACCCAGGTGCATGTCAGGATGTGAGCAGTTCAGCAGCACGCTGACAATCGCTTGTGTTGCACAAGCATTGTTAATGACCTGAAACCTCAAAAATACAAAGCTGAATAATCTTCCTTTGTCTTTAAAGATGCATAAAGAGATACAGCACTGTGCAACAGTTTGAGACACCTGAGAACAATATATTAAAAAAATAAATCAGACTATTCCTTAATTTATTTTACCACAAAATACTAACAGTGTTTGCATCAATGAGAAATCTGAAACAGAACCTCTGTCCCTCTAACTCAAGATATTAACTATTTTTTTTGCAAGCAAAATGCATTGCGATTTAGAGAACTAATGTTTATTTGAAGGTATTTTGAAGTTATATAATATTTTTTTACTGGTAAAAACACAGGTATGTGCACAGATAAATCATTTTAAACAATTTGCTTCAGTGCTTAAGGCTTTTGGAAGTTACTGTATATAAAGAGACATATAGCCATGCAGTCCAAAAAGGCTACACACCTGCTTGGCAAAAAAGATCTGGTCAAGTCTGGAGTCCTGTACAATTGACCCAGCTGGTTCCTCACCAGGTTGCCATTTGAAGAGGAAAATTAAGCCATGAACCGGTCTGGAAGGGAAAAAATACGCAAAATCAACTGCAAATAACATTCCTGCTGAGTGCAAACTCACTGCAGCCACACGTCTGACCACTCAACTCATTTCTTACTTGAGATTTTCAAAGTTCTCTGGCTCCATGCTCCATATCTCCTCAACTTGTGCTCCTTTGCATCCTGACGATGGGTAAAATGGACAAAATGAGTTGCAGAGCTAGTTCACTCGGTCACATTTCAAACCTACATTCGACATCCCTAGGCTTAGCTTTTCTCTCAATGACCATCTAGCTGAACTTCATTTCGAATAAGTTTGATGTCTTTTCTGCAGATGGGAGAAAGGTGTCACGCTAGCTCCTCATTCATGCCAGTGCCAAGCTAGCAAAGATGACTCACATGCTTCCTAATCTTATTTACCCGAGTCGCAAGCGCAAAATAAAGGTTGGCGGAGTTTATTCAGCGCAGCTATGTTTTCACTTCACTATCATTTTGTAATATGAGCAGCTGGACGATGACAATGATGATAACGGCGAGCCCATTCACTCAATCACTGCGCTAGCTTTAGCTCAGTTAGCCTGCTAATGCGGCTACAACAAAACACACCGCTCACCAAAGCCTTTTATCAGTTCTGTGAAAACCCCCGGGTCACTTTCCATGAGACACCATTCTCCAGCGCTTCCAGCCATGTCTGTGTGTTAATTCAGCGAACGAAACAGTACTAGAGCATGTAAGTGAGCTGACTGAGCCGCTGCGCTGTGCTAACGAAACAACACGACACTTGAACATTCGCACACAGCTTTCTCTTCGACGCGGTGTTTCTGAAAGAGTTCGGCTCAAGGCTGCCCCCCCGCGTCTGTCCGCGGGCGAAAGACACAAGCCAAATGCACCTTACGATAAAGGTGCGTTATTAAAGGTTACCATGGCAACAAAATCACGGTTTTGGTGGGAGACATTTCTAGAGAATCTTGGAGTCAGAATTATTTAGAGTGGTGGCTGTAGGAACCAGGGGCCGTATTACAGAAACGTTTTAAATCTGAAATCTCATCTTCAGCCACCACGACAACTGGTTAGGATTGCATTTAGGAGAGAAGCCATTACGGGACAACAGCTCTTAAGTTCGTAATCGTATCCTAACTTCACATAAAAAGAAAACAGTACTACAGAAACACCCTAACTAGGTGTAACTGTGGTGAATAATGAGAAGACAGAGCTGAATGTCTGTCTGTTTATTAGGAGGAATAACGTTAGCGCACTCGGCTAAAGCTTTGGGGAAATGAAACTGAAACTGAGGAGCAGGACGCTCTGATAAACAGAATAGCTAACGTTAGCTGTCTGGCTAATGACTTGAATATGTGTTTATGCCCCGCATTACAACAAGCTCTCTACTACATACAAGGAATTGTAAAGCAAAACAGTGCATAGGAAAAGTAATTCGGTTACAATGAACTATTTTAACCAATTACTTTCATCAACATTACCTACAACAAAGACGACAACTGACACTTGTCATTTTGGATAGTAAATAAAATAGCCAGATTTGTGTTGCAGACATCATACGTGCTGTTTCCTATCACTGCGCACCAACTGTCTGTAATGTTCCTGAGGGAAAGGCTCTCTTAAAATATAATTAAAAAAGGGGTCACATTGTAGGCATATATATATATATATATATATATATATACATACATACACACACACACACACACACACACACACACACACACACACACACACACACACACACAGCTGTCAGTGGTATTTTAACAAAGTGAAAGCGATTGGGTACAACAGCAACTCAGCCACATTGCCATATGTTTTTAGGTTTTAAATCACAGAAATCATGTGGTCTCGGAGTTGTCACAGCTCTATATATAACCATTACCTTTACTAAAGGAACATTAAAGAACTTTTTTTTAATGTGACCTTGACCTTATTTTGGGGAGGGGGGGAGCAGGGGTCCTCTCCAACACCATTGTACTGGATACAGTGAAACAAAGCATCCCTTTTATTACCAAGTTATTACAAAGAATTCCATAACACACAATGTAGTTGTATGTGTCATGTTGATTAAGAATCATTCCTGCCTGGATTTTCAGGTCTTTGTCTTGGCCCACAGTGGTTGAGCACATGCTACACAGTGTATTGACATGCATGAATCATTCTGAGGAATATACAGTCATATGCAAATGTGTGTACACCCCAAGACAAACTATGCTTTGTTGACTTTCTAAGTGAAAATAAACTAACATACTTAAAACTTTAAAACACACTTAGAACAAACTTAAAAATGGCATTTCTCTGGAAATTTCTAGTTATTTGTTTCCATATAAATCATATAAAATGTGCCTAGAACTTCTGAACAGGTCACATTTTATGCTATCACTATGTAAAATTCAGCAAATAAACTGTAATTGTGCATTAAAATGTGCAGAGGAAGAAGTTTACTTATTATCATAGAAAACAAACAAAATGCAATTTGACCAGGGGTGCCAAAACTTGTTCATACAATTATATTGAATATACAGGGAAGAGGGATTCATTTCCAAGTCATCTGAACCCAAACATTTGGGCAAGAACAGCAAAAATTAATTTCCATTCACTTGTTGAACATACAAGACTTTAATTTAAATACAATACAATTTAACACTGAGGTAGGATAACTTAGATCATTTTAAAACTAAAATACAACCAAAAAAAAAAAAAAAAAAATCACCTATACCTACAAAGACTTTGACAGTATTTACACTGCAGTAGATTTGCAGGGAAATAAATGATTTGCAGCAAATACAACTCCAGTTCCAAGTCAAATCAATTTGACAAAACCCAAAAAACAATATGATTTGGTAACTGCAAGTGTCTGTTGGCACTACTCTTCTCAGCTGTTCATCATCTATACTCCTAAAAATCTAGTGGCTCTGAAAAGATGGCAATAGTGCAAAAATGGGTCAATGTATATGTTGGTTAAGACTGACTGGAGGCATTTTGTCCACTCC